>NC_034606.1:12807908-12850865 GCF_900095145.1 Mus pahari | reverse complement strand
CCTTTTCCCTTACTGCTTTTAATATTCTATCTTTATTTAGTGCATTTGTTGTTCTGATTTTTTATCTCAGAGGAATTTCTTTTCTGGTTCAGTCTATTTGTAGTTATGTAGGCATCTTGTATGTTCATGGGCAACTCTTTTTTTAGGTTAGTGAAGTTTTCTTCTATAATTTTGTTGAAGATATTTTCTGGCCCATTAAGTTGAAAATCTTCATTCTCATCTACTTCTATTATCCGTAGGTTTGGTCTTCTCATTGTTTCCTGGATTTCCTGGATGTTTTGAGTTAGAGTCTTTTTGCATTTTTTCACTTTCTTTGATTGTTGTGCCCATTTTCTCTATGGAATCTTGTGCACCTGAGATTCTCTCTTCCATCTCTTATATTCTGGTGCTGACATTTGCATCTATAGTTCCTGATTTCTTTCCTACGGTTTCTATCTCCAGAGTTGTTTTACTGTGTGTGTGTGTGTGTGTGTGTGTGTGTGTGTGTGTGTGTTTTATTATTTCCACTTCCCTTTTTAGGTCTTAGATGGTTTTGTTCAATTCCATCACCTGTTTGGTTGTGTTTTCCTGCAATTTTTTAAGGGATTTTTGTGTTTCCTCTTTAAGGACTTCTACTTGTTTAGCAATGTTTTCCTGTAATTCTTTAAGGGCTTCTACCTGTTTCGCAGTGTTCTCCTTTAAGTGAGTTATTAATGCCCTTCTTAAAATCTTCTACTACCATCAGGAGATATGTCTTTAAATCCAAGTTTTGCTTTTCTGGTAGGTTGGGTTATCCAGGACTGGCTGATGTTGGAGTGCTGGGTTCTGATTATGGTGAGTGGTCTCGGTTTCTGTTAGTAACATTCTTATGTTTGCCTTTCACCATTTGGCAATCTCTGGCATTAGCCGTTATAGTTGTTTCTGGTTGGAGCTTGTTCCTCCTGTGATTCTGTTAGCCTCTGTCAGCAGTCCTGTGTTCCAGTTCTCTCCTGAGTCTCAGTGGTCAGAGTACTCTCTGCAGTCAAGCTCTCCTCTGGCAGGGAAGTTGTACAGAGTTCTGGTGTTCAGACCTGCCTCCTAGCTGAAGATGTAGGACCAAAATGGGACCTGTCCCAAAAGATGTGTTGCCTCTGCAGTTTGCACACTCACCTGCAAAGACTAGTCTCCGAGTGACCCTGGACACAATATGGCTCTCTCACCTGCTTTGGTGGACAGAGCCCTCCCAGGTGGCCACCTCTCCTCTGGCAGGGAAGGTGTTCTGTCCCAGAAGCTGTGTTGCTTCTACCTGTCCCAGAAGCTGTGTAGCATATGCAGTCCTCACTCTCACCAGTGTAGACTGGTCCCTGAGCGACCTGGAGCAAAGATGGCACCCTCACCAGCTCAGGCAGTGAGAGCCCTCCTGGGTGGGCACCTCTCCTCTCAAACCCAATTTCAAAGGATATTCTTTCAGCGTTTTTCAATTTTCCAATACTTTTTTGTTGTTGTTGTTGTTTTTCGAGACAGGGTTTCTCTGGATAGCCCTGGCTGTCCTGGAACTCACTTTGTAGACCAGGCTGTCCTCGAACTCATAAATCTGCCTGTCTCTGCCTCCTGAGCGCTGGGATTAAAGGCTTGCGCCGCCACTCCCAGCTTCCAATACTTTCTATGGGCTCAGCATTTATAGTTTATAATTATCTGATGTCTGATATTTCTATTAGTCATGTTTTCCAGAGCTTCATCATGGAGGATAACAAATTTTGCCAAACAATTTTCTGAGTCTATAGTTATGTTATTCATATATATTTCATCATTTTTTTATAAGTTAACCCAAAGTTGTCTCTTTGGAATAAAATCATGTTTACTATGTAATTGACTTAGTATCTTATTTCTTTTGTTTGCATTTATTTTCATCAAGTTTTTAATCAAAATTTTTGCTATATTATTGTGTCCTAATCTGGGTATTACTTCACAGATATACAACCTTTTTAGAATGAACTGAGATGCTTCAAATCCTATACCTTTTCTCAAGTCAACAAATTTCAAGTCCTTTCTAGAGCAGATAAATGAGAAAAACAATGAAAATTAATTACTTTAATGATAATAATTTAAAAATATACATATTTAAGTATTCCACAGTATGGCATATAGCTTTTATATTTTATTTCCCAAAGATGCTCTCCATTGTATGGTATATCAATTTAATTATTTGTAGCCCTCATGGATCATAAAAATATGAAGAAAACCAAATTATTTTATTAGGTCAGCAATAATTTATTATACAGCTTGTGGATGATTGAGATAAAATAACAATAATAATGAAAATAATAATATAGAGGAGATTTAATCATATTTAATCATGTTGTTTATTTCCAGATTATGCTCAAGGTATATTCATATATGTATGTATTTTATGTGATTTGTTAGTGTGATGTTTTTACTGCCCTTGATTATGAATCATAGATTTCATCATGATTTCCATTTCAGTATTTTCTAGAAAAGGAAAACATCAAATGTCACAAATATAACTATGTTTACAATTTTTCATTACAAAACTTCTCATCAAATAAATATATGATGTATTCTTATATGTACAAATACTACTGTTGTTAGCTTGCCTAAGAATGGTAGAATTTGAAATTAATTTTTATTCCTTAGAATGATGGATAGCAATATTTTGCTGCTGCAGAGAACCTATTTCAGTGCTTTAATTAAAAATTCATATCTATTTCTTTGGACTTGCATACGCAGACCAAGAGTAGTGGGATTAGGTAATGATTAACTGTTCCTTTGTTTTGGAAAATCAATTTCCCATAATGTTGGTTGCTTTTATGATAACTTCATTATGGTGATTTTATGGGAGTTATGGTTCACATACAAGAGTTTTAAGACAAAAAAAAAATCAATGAGAAAACTGCCTAAAAAAACCAATGAGAAAACTCAAAATAATCTCTAGAATTGTTAGTTCTTTATAGCAATCTATTTAAAACATGTTTTCCTAAGTAAGATTGATCCTCTTTATTGACATTATGTAATCATTCAAATTTCACAATACATGTGACTTATTCTCTCACTGATGTATATTCTGTACTCAGTCATGCAATTTCATGTAGATAACACTGATTATACAAACCCTATGTTCTTCCTAACAGTCTGCCTTGTCTATAAAGCTAGGCATCAACTAATATTTTTCCCAACCTCCATAGTTTTACATTGTCAACAAATTCATTCAATATGTATATTTTCCAGAATTTTTTCTTTCTCTTTGTTGTGTATTTGAGATACCTCATAGCTTTTCATGGCCTAATACTATATCATTTTTAGCATGAAATAATACTCTGTTCTCTCTATATACCAGTTTATTTTATCTGAAGACTTTCATAATGGTGTGTTGGTGACTGACACAGTTAGTAATAATGAATACATCGTTTGACAACATCTACATGTAGGTTTTTGTGTACATAAATGTATTCAACTAATTAAAGTTAATAATGGAATATGATTTCTGGACTTAACAAAGATATATGTTTAGTATTGGTGGGAGCATTTAAACTCGGAATATCTTAAAAATGTTTATACCATTATATAACTCTACTGTGAACAAATGAATATCCCTTAATATTATTACCCTTGATATGGATCTAGATCTCTGGACACTGGTAAAAAAGTTCTTCCTAGCATAACATTATACTGATATTCACAAATGAATTCAAAATCTATATTTTCTTATTTTTTCTTTTCTTTACTTTTTTTTTACCTACAAAATTTGTAAAGAATATAATTCTGGAATAAGGAGAATTATGATTATCTATAACCAATTATGAAGTATTGAATTGCAAACTAATAAATGACAACACAATACCTTAATCAGTAACTGAAATTATTCCAGGACTTGTGTTCTATACTGCTTGAGTAATTTCTTGTGTTGTGAAGAAATTGATATATTGAATCTGTTTCATGAGATCTATATTCTCTATCTAAACCAGGTTTTAATACAGAGTTAATGTGATAGAAATCCTGAGACAAATGAGTAATGAGACAGATTTTGTATAGCTAATTTTTTGATCTCTTTGTGATGCATTACATAGTCTAGACAGAGACGAATACCCTGCTCATTGTCTTTTTCTTTTGAAAACCAATTCCTCAAATCCATAAAATCTGCAGTAGCAATTAATAAAATGTAAAAAAATGATTCAATTGCAGAAAGTATTAAACTTTTAGAAGCAGCTAACTATATCCAGGTCAAAAGTCCTGACAGACTATTAATATTCACAGTAAAAATTCTGGGATAAGAGCCAAGAAAGATCACACCAAGATAAATAGTTGTAAATCTTTAGAATGATGTTCTTTCTGTCTCTACTGGACTACTTTACTTATCTCCCTCTCTTAAACATAAGGAAATTTTCCTTCAAATAATAAAGGCAGAGGGAGCAGATCTATTAAGTATAAGGACAGCAAGCCTTAATCCTTGCCATTTAATTCATTATACTAAGAAATATCTGTAGAGATTCTAAGTTTTATGTTACAATTATTCATTTCATGTAAAGAAATGTTGAATATTATGCAACTTGCAATGCAAAACTACTACCTTTGATAAAATAAAGGAACATAAATTCTAGGTTGCTATATTATTGACTGAGAATTTTGTGTTAATTTATGTGAAATTTGCAATAAATGATCAATCATGACAAATTAAAGGACATAAAGTACAGGCCAGTAATAATTGGATATTCAAAAATGACATGTCAGCATTAATTTTGAGTAAAAGTGTAATCTTCAAGAAAATAATATTGAGTACAAGAGTTACTGATAATATTGAACAATTTTAATCATTTTTTTATAGAAATATGGGAGACCTAAACTCCTATATCTTTTTGGATACTGTGTAGATGATATCTAATCTGGACATCATTCACAAAAATAACAAAAAAAGTTGTGATATCTATGAATACAGATGCACCTAACATGGTATGTGCTTTGAAATAGCCTTTATTATTATGGTTTTTATGATACAGAAGTTCTTGTTAGTTTGTAAACTTAAATATTTTCTTTATTGTGTGTTTGGTTTTGGTATATATTATATGAAATAAAGTAAGTATAACTTGCAAAATATACAAAATTGAAATGCCATTCACTTAAAGTAAGAATTCAGCAAATAAATCTCAATCCTTCTCATTAATATATACTAAAGAAAATCATAATTCCACTATACCTGTCTATAGATTAATGATGGATTCTTGAATAAGTGTAAATTTTGAAAATAAAATTTTCTTAAGATATAAGTGACTAAAGAGACCATTACTTAATATATTTCAGCTTCTATATTCCTAAAACATAGGTTAAAATAATATTTTTAGAAGTTGGTTACTTCCAGGATATTTCTAGAACATTCAATGTAGCCATTCCTGTTGTTTATTTCTATAACTTATTTAGACAAGATGTTAAGAAAATATTTCTAAAAGCCTCTGCAGAATATTTTCCTAGGTCTTTCCTGAGCTGATACGGTAATAAAGTAAAATCATAAGGGCTACCACTTATTGATACAACATTCCAGAAAACATACATTTGCACTTGCACAATATTCTACTGCCAGGTATATATTCCCATTATACTTGATTCACATTTCAGTGAGATTAAGGTAAATACCAAGGGTTGACTAGAAAATATTATACCAATGTGGTCCCTGCTTTCAATCAGGAAGCACTTAGATCATAGTTGTAGAAATTTTCCATGAAATACTACAACTAGACAAATGAAAACTGTACACATGATGTCATTTTGAGATCTTAGGAATGTAGTAATAGTTGTCCTTTCTCTTGAAAAGCAATACTAAATATCCCTAACAAGATACTGACACTTTACCTAATTTTTTGAAATGAAATATGTAGGAGCAAAAATGTAGTTTAAAGATAAACATCTGTAATCTAAAAAAACAAAAGTAAAGAAAAGAAAAGATAAAAGATAAAAAGGAAAGAAAAAACAAAACAACTCCTGTGTTTATATGCAAGACTATTATATTTAAATTGTATTAGCTGTAAGTTCAAAAGGCCATTTGTTTGCTTTTGTTTATTTTTTTCTCATATTAGTGATCATGTTATTGAGATAGGATCTCAGGTAAACCTATATTGGCCTCCAAGTTTGTAAATCTGAAAATGAACTTGTATTCCTAAGTCTTCTACATCTACCTCCAGAATTATAGAACTGTAGTTCCTTTGCTTTGTTATAAATATTTTCTGTGTACCCTCTGGACCAGTATTACGGTTTGTATATGTTGGGCCCAGCGAGTGGCACCTGTGGGATTAGAAGGTGTGAACCAGTGGGAGTAGGTGTGGCCTTGTTGAAGTAGGTATACCATTGTGGGTGTGGGCTTTAAAACCCTCATCTTAGCTGCCTGGATGGTACTATTCTATCAGTCTTCAGATGAAGATGTAGAACTCCCAGTTCCTCCTGAGCCAAGTCCACCTGGATGCTGCCATGGTCCTGCCTTAATGATAAATGGACTAAACCTTTGAACCTGTAAGCCAGCCAAAATTAAATGCTATACTTATAAGAGTTGACTTGCACATGATGTCTGTTGACAGCAGTAAAACCCTAAGACAACCAGTATCCGAGATTATAAGTTTATATCTTAATTCGTGAATTATAAATTTTAACAAGAAAATTGATACTTGAATTCAATTAGAGTTTATGATAGTCAATGAAACACTTTCAGTTTGACATACTAGAAAACTCAAGAAATTATATACAGAAAAAAAGAAACCTCACTCATTGTGTTCACTCCAGTGAAAATGAATTACAGTGATATTTAGGATTGAAAAAAACCTACTGTAATTGCTCATTGTCACAACAAAGTACCTATCAGACCTTCAAAGAAAACAAAACACACTCTTCAAACTATTCAACAAAATAGAAAGAGAAGGAACACTACCAGATTTGTTCTAGGAATCCACAATAATGCTTATACCTAAATCACACAAAGATCCAAAAAAGAAAGAGAACTTCAGAATAATTTCCCTTAAATAGATGTAAAAATTGCAGTAAAATTCTCACAAACTGAAACCGAGAATACATCAAAACATTCATCCATCATAATCAAGTAGGCTTCATCCCAGGAATGTGGGTATGGTTCAATATATGTAAACCATTAACCTAACCCACTATATCAACAAACTCAAAGAAAGAAAACCCAAATAATGAACTCATTAGATGCTAAGAAAACATTTGACAAAATTCAACACCCCTTCATCATAAAAGTCTTGGAAAGATCAGGAATTCAACACCCATACATAAACATAGTAAAGGCAATATATAGCAAACCAGTAGCCAACATCAAACTAAATGGAGATAAACTTGAAGCAGTCCCATTAAAATCAGGGATGAGACAAAGCTGCCCACTCTCTCCCTACCTATTGAATATAGTACTTGAAGTCCTAGCCAGAGAAATTAGACAACAAATGGAAGAAGTCAACATATCACTATTTGTAGATATGGTAGTATCATTCAGAGACCTCAGAAATTCCACCAGAGAAAACCAACAGCTGAAAACAACTTCAGCAGTGGTTGGATATAAAATTTACTAAAACAAGTCAGCAGCTTTCCTTACTCAAAGGATAAGCCAGGTGATAAAGAAATTAGTTTAAATGACACCCTTCACAATAGTCACAATAATATAAAATACCTTGGTGTGACTCTAATCAAACAAATGAAAAATCTGTATGACAAAACCTTCAAGTTTTTGAAGAAAGAAATCAAAGTTCTCGCTGAACTTCCTCCTATGAGTGTTTTATTCCCATTTCATAGAAGGACTGAAGCATCCACACTTTAGCCTTCCTTCTTCTTGAGCTTCATGTGGTCTCTGAATTGTATCTTGAGTATTCTGAGCTTTTGGACTAATATCCACTTATCAGTGAGTGCATACAATGTGTTTTCTTTTGGGACTGGGTGACCTCACTCAGGATATTTTCTAGTTCTATTCATTTGTGTAATGATTTCATGAATTCATGGTTTTTAATAGGTGAGAAGTAATTCATTGTGTAAATGTACCACATTTTCTGTATCCATTCATCCACTGAAGGGCATGTGGGTTCTTCTATGTTCTGGCTTTTACAAATAAGGCTGCTCTAAACATAATAGACTGTGTGTCCTTGTTTTATGTTTTAGCATCTTTTGCTTATATGCCTGGAATGGTATAGCTGGGTCCTCAGGTAGTACTATGTCCAATTTTATGAGGAACTGCCAGACTGATTTCCAGAGTGGTTGTACCAGCTAGTGGTCCCACCAACAATTCAGGAGTGTTCTTCTTTGTATACATCCTCACAAGTATCTGTTCCCACCTGAGTTTTGGCCTTTGCCATTCTGACTGATGTGAGGTGGAATCTCAATGTCTTTTTGATTTGCAATTCCCTGATGACTAAAGATGTTGAACATTTCTTTAGATGTTTTCTGGCCTATTGATATTGTTTATTTAGCTCTGTGCTCCATTTTTTCTTATTTATTTATCATTTATTTATTTATTTATTTACATTACACTCCATATTTTATTTCCTGCTCTGTCTACCCTCCTACACCTCCACATCCCATACCTCCTTCCCACCCCACTGTCTCCATGAGGATGTCCCTACCCCCCCCACACACACACATGACCTCTGTACTCCCTGGGGCCTCCAGTCTCTTGAGGCTTAGGTGCATCATCTCTGAATCAACACAGTCCTGGCAGTTTGCTGCTGTACGCATGTTGGAGATCTCATATCAGCTGGTGTATGCTTCCTGTTTGGTGGCCCAGTGTTTGAGAGATCCTGGAGTCCTCATTAATTGAAACTGTTAGTCCTCCTACAGGGTCGCTCTCTTCCTCCTCTGCCTCTTGCAGTCTTTCCCTAATTCAACAAGAAGGGTCACATGCTTTTTTCAATTGTTTGGGTGCAAATATCTGCCACTGACTCCATCAGCTGCTTGTTGGAACTTCTGGATTGTAGTCATGCTCTGTCCCTTTTTGTGAGTGGTCCTTAACCTCAGTAATAGTGTCAGGCCTTGGGACTTCCTCCCTGAGAGCTGGATCCCTCTTTTGACCTCTTGCTGGACCTTCTTTTCCTCAGGCTCCTCTCCATTTTCATCCTTGTAATTCTTTCAGACAGGAACAATTATGGGTCAGAATTGTGACTTTGAGATGGCAACCCCATCCCTCACTTGATACCCTGTCTTCCTGATGGAGGTAGGTTCTCTAAGTTCCTTCTCCCTATAGTCTGGCATTTCATCTACGGTTGCACCCTTTGAGTCCTGAGAGTCTCTCACCTGCCAGGTCTTTGGTGCATTCTGGAGGGTCCCACCAATCTCCTACCTCCTGAGGTTGCCAGTTTCCATTCTTTCTGCTGGCCCTCAGTGCGTCAGTCAGTCCTTTTTCCCTCACCCAATACCACATCAAGTTCCCTCTTCACACCCCGTCCCCCTCCCTGTCCACTTTCAATCCCAGGTGCCTCCATCCCTCACTACTTGTGATTGAATTCTTCTCCCTCCCAGTGTATCAGGTTTTATATTAACGTCCTTGATCAACTTGCACTTGAACTTTGTAAAATGAGGTAAATATGGATCAATTTTCATTCTTCAATCTGCTGAACACCAATTAAACCAGCACCATTTGTTGAATATGCTGTCCTTTTTCCACTGTCAAATTTGATGGGGATTGCATTGAATCTGTGCATAGCTTTAGGCAAGATATCCATTTTTACTCTATTAATTCTTCCATTCCATGAGCATGGGAGAACTTTCCATCTTCTGGGAACTTTGATTTCTTTCTTCAGAAACTTGAAGGTTTTGTCATACAGATTTTTCATTTGTTTGATTAGAGTCACACCAAGGTATTTTATATTATTGTGACTATTGTGAAGGGTGTCATTTAAACTAATTTCTTTATCACCTGGCTTATCCTTTGAGTAGAGGAAAGCTGCTGACTTGTTTTAGTTAATTTTATATCCAACCACTGCTGAAGTTGTTTTCAGCTGTTGGAGTTCTCTGGTGGAATTTTTGAGGTCCCTGAACTATACTACCATATCTACAAATAGTGATATGTTGACTTCTTCCATTTGTTGTCTAATTTCTCTGGCTAGGACTTCAAGTATTATATTCAATAGGTAGAGAGAGAGTGGGCAGCATTGTCTCATCCCTGATTTTAATGGGACTGCTTCAAGTTTATCTCCATTTAGTTTGATGTTGGCTACTGGTTTGCTATATATTGCCTTTACTATGTTTATGTATGGGTGTTGAATTCCTGATCTTTCCAAGACTTTTACCATGAAGGGGTATTGAATTTTGTTTATCATCTTTAGTAATTAAGGAAATTAAATTTAAACAAGACAAATTTTTCATTATACCTTTAAATCAATAAAACAACCAATAACAATTTCTAGGATGATTGAGTGGGAAAAGTAGCCTCTGTGACTTTTGGTAAGAATGAAAATTGGCTCAGCTACTCTAAAATTAGTATAGAAAAGTCTCAGAATCTAAAAACAAATCTTTCATATTATCCATTCTTTAGCATATACCCAAAGGACTCAACCACTTACTCCTTAGATATTTGCTTAGTAGTGCTCCTGTTGCCCTATTCAAAATAGCTAAAAGTGGAAACAAAAATATCTTTCCTCAAATGTATGAATAATGAAAATGGAGTACATACAATGGGATTCTATTCTGCTGTAATGAAATTGGAATAATAATATATTTGATGGAAATGGCATAACCCAGAAGAGATTATATTAAACAATATAGCCTAGACTTACAAAGACAAATACCATGGTATCTTTAATTTGCTGTTCCCAGCTCTAAAGTTTCAAATGTGAGTAAAAATCATGGAGTAAGTAGTCTTTGAAATCAGAAAACTACAAAAAGTTCTCATTTAATTTATTAGCTCAAAAGATGAGATTATTATCAAAATGGTAAGAAATTTAGTTTCTTTGTAAATTGGAAGAAAATTTCTCAACAATAAAGTAGCCATAGATTAATAGTTATACTCATTATACATAAATCGAGGAGATTAATTTGCTTCTTGTACCAGATAAGGATATTACATATATTAGTATAATTTGCATAAATAAAGGAATACATACTGACTCAATTAATTATTAGTTTTGACCTTGGATATTAAGAGTACCATAATTGGCAAAAACAATTTGATATTTGTATATTTCCATTGAAAGAATTTGAATTTATTAATATGTAGCCACATCAATTTGCAACTGCAATAGTGATCCTTACCCAATAGCCTTAAAAATTTTGTTTATTTTGCCTATGTGTTGCTAGAAACTGAAAATTTTAGACAGTAAAATTGCCTTTGGAAGCAAAACTTCATTAGTTTTTATTAGAAATCTTTGGATAATAAGTGAGATTTTAAATAGTATATGCTCCCTTTATTTTTGTACTTATTAAAGCAGTGAATTACAATATCCAAGAAAGTAATGTGCAAATTCTGAAAATGAATGTAATATAACTTCAAGCTATTCTATATAAATTGCTATTATTCTTCAGTGCTCTGTGATTGGAGAAAATTGAAAGAGATACAAAAGATGTTATGTAGTTTATAGAGACATATTTGAAAATATAAAGGTGTTAATATGAAAATAACTGAATTGTACCAATCACAATATTTGTATTTTTATTAAGTATATTTTATAAACTAACCAGTGCCCCCAGAGCTTGTGTCTCTAGCTATATCTATAGCAGAAGATGGCCTAGTCGGACATCATTGGGAAGAGAGGCCCCTTGGTCTTACAAACTTTATATGCCTCAGTACAGGGGAACACCAGGGGCAAGAAGTGGGAGTGGCTGGGTTGGGGAGCAAAAAGGGGAGAGGGTATAGGGGACTTTGGGGATAACATTTGAAATGTAAATGACGTAAATACCTAATAAAAATTGGGGGAAAAAAAGAAGCCTATAGAATACCAAATAGATTTGACTTAGAAAAGAAAATCCTCTGGTCATATAATAATAGAAACACTAAATGCACAGAACATAGAAATAATATTAAAAGGTATAGGTGAAAAATACCAAGAAATATATAAAGGCAGATCTATCAGAATTACACCAGGGACACTAAAAGCAAGAATAACCTGGACAGAGATCATGAAGACCCTAAGGGGACAAAAATGGCAGCCCAAGCTACTATAATCTGCAAAACTTAGATGGAAACGTCAAAATATTCCAGAACAAAACCAACTTCAAACAATATCTATCTACCAATCTAAACCTATGGAGTATTCTAGAAGGAAAGCTCTAGAAAAGGATACGTATACCAAAGAAAAAACAAGATATTAATAATCTCACAACAAGGACCAAAAAGACAGAATCATGTACACATAATGCTACCTACAAAAACATAACAAGAACAAAAAATCATTAGCCTTTAATATCTCTCAATATCAATGAAATTCACCAATAAAAATACATACATTAAAAGACTGGATATTCAACCATAATCCAGGATTTTACTGCATATAAGAAACACACCTAAATAACAAAGGCAGAAGAAAATGGTCCCAAGAAACAAATCATCCTATTATCCATTAAATAGACTTTCAACTAAAAGTTATCCATTTAGATAAGGAAGGACACTTAATACTCATCAAAGGAAAAATCTGCCAAGAGAAAGTCTCAATTCTTAGCATCTATGCCCCAAATGCAAGGGCACCCATATTCATAAAAGAAACTTTACTAAAGCTCAAAATAGACATTGAATGCCAAACAATAATAGTGGGATACTTAGACACCCCACTCTCACTGATGGACAAGTTATTGAAACAGAAACTAAATAGAGACACAGATAAACTAATAGAGGTTATGAACCATATGGGTTTAACAGATATATACAAAACATTTCACCATAAAAAAGCAAATAGACCTTCTTCTCAGCACCTCATGGTACCTTCTCAAAATTGAGCATATAATTGGGTATAAAACAAGCCTCAACGGACTCAAGATGGTTGAAATAATTCCATGCATTCTATCAGATCACCGTGGATTAAGTAAAAACATACAATCAAACAAAAAAGACTCATATATATGGAAACTGAATAACCTCTACTCAATGATAACTTGACAGGGAAGACATAAAGGAAGAAAATATAGAATTCCTGGAATTCAAAGAAGATGTTGATACAGTATTCCCAAATTTATGTGACACAGTGAAAGCAGTGCTAAGAGGAAAATTCATAGCACTAAGTGACATGGCAAGGAAGTTGGAGAGATCCTACAACAGCACACCTGAGAGCTCTAGAACAAAAAGAAGCAGATACACTAAAGAGGAGTAGACTGCAGGAAACAGTCAAGCTCAGGGCTGAAATCAGCCACATAGAAACAGAGCTATACCAAGAATCAGTAAAAACAGGAAGTGGTTCTTCGAGAAAATAAGATAGATAAACCCCTGGAGAAACTAACTAAAGGGCACATAAACAATATCCAAATTAACAAAATCAGAATTGAAAAGGGAAACACAACAAATGAAACTGATGAAATTAAAAAACAAATCTTCATATTCTACTGAAAAAGCCTATACTCAACAAAATGTTAAAATCAAGGTGAAAGCAATGATTCTCTGGACAGATACCATGAACCAAGCTGGTAAAAAGAAGATAAAGCATCTAATCCAGCCTATATGTCCTAATGAAATAGAAGAAATCATGAACCCCTTCTCCCCAAAAAAGCCCAGGTCCAGATGGCTTTATTGCAGAAATCTACCAGACCTTCAAAGAACTAATACCAACACTTCTCAAACTATTCCGTAAAATAGAGATAGAAAGATGATTACTGAATTCATTCTACAAGTCACAGTTACTCTGATGTCGAAACCACAAAATGGTGCAACAAAAATAACTTCAGACCTATTTTGTTTATGAATATATATATATATATATATTCACTATGATCAAGGAGGCTTCATCACAGGGATGCAAAGTTGGTTCATTATACAAAAATCCTTAATGGATATTCATTATATGAACTAACTCACAGAAAAAAAAAATCACATGATCATCTCATTAGATGCTGAAAAAGCATTTGGTAAAATATGCTACTCTTTCATAGTAAAACTTTTCCTTCAAAAAGCAAGAAAGTAATCTTTCAAAAAAACTAAAAGAAGACAGCCACATGAACAGAATTCCAACTCTAACAACAAAAATAAGAGGAAGCAACAATTAATTTTCCTTAATATTTCTTAATATCAATGTACTCAATGCCCCAATAAAAATAGACAAATAAACTGGTTATATAAATAAAACCAAACATTTTGCTGAATACAGGAAACCCACTTCAGTGACAAAGTCAAACACCACCTCATAGTAAAGGACTCGAAAACAAAATTTTAAGTAAATAGTCCCAAGAAACAAGATGAAGTAACCATTCTAACATAGAATAAAATCGACTTTCAACCTAAAGTTATCAAAAAAAGATATGGAGGGACACTTCATACTCATAAAGGTAAACTCTACCAAGATGAATTCTCAATTCTTAACATCTATGCTCCAAATGCAAGGGCATTTATATTCATACAAGAAACTTTACTAAAGCTCAAAGCACACATTGCACTACACACAATAATAGTGGTAGACTTCAACAACCCACCATCATCCATGGATAGATAATGGAAACAGAAAATAAACAGAGACACAGTGAAACTAACAGACATTATGAAACAAATGGACTTAACATATATACAGAACATTATATCCTGAAACAAAAGGATATATCTCCTCAGCACCTCATGGTACCTTCTCCAAAACTGAACTCAACAGATACAAGAAGATTGAAACAATGCCATGCATCCTATCAGATCAACATAGACCAATGCTCCTCTTCAATAGCAAAATAAATAATAGAAAACCCACATGAGCTGGGCAGTGGTGGCACATACCTTTAATCCCAGTACTTGGAAGGCAGAGGCAGGTGGATTTCTGAGTTCGAGGCCAGCCTAGTCTACAGAGTGAGTTCCAGGACAGCCAGGGCTACACAGAGAAACTCTGACTTGAAAACCAAAACCAAAACAAACAAACAAACAAACAAACAACAACAACAACAACAAAACAACAACAACAAAAGAAAACCCACATGAACGTGGAAGTTGAATGACACTCTACTCAATGATACTTGGTCAAGAAATAAAGAAATAAAGAAATTAAAAACATTTTAGAGCTTAATGAAAAATGAAGGGAAAACTTCCCTAAACTTATGAGACTTAATGAAAGCAGCCCTAAGAGGAAAACTCATAGCTCTGAGTGTTTCCAAAAGGAAACTAGAGAGAGCACACACTAGCAGCTTGACAGCACACTTGAAAACTCTAGATTAAAAAGAAGCAAATTCACCCAAAAGTTGTAGGCAACAGGAAATAATCAAACTCAGTGTTGAAATCAAACAAATAGAAACAAAAAAAAAATATACAAAGAATCAACCAAACCAGGAGCTGGTTCTTTCAGAAAATCAACCAAATAGATAAACCCTTAGACCGACTAGAAGGCATGGTTAACACAATCAGAAATGAAAAGGGAGACATAACAACAGAATACTACTACAACAGTCTATACTTAACAAAACTGAAAAACCTGGATTAAATGGACAATTTTCTAGACAGATATCTGGTACTAAAGTTAAATCAGGATCAGATTAACTTCTGCTTGTGGACGTTGTACATCGTGGTGCGGAGCCTAGTGCGCACCACGATGTACAACGTTTGGGAGGCAGAGGTAGGTGGATTTCTGAGTTTGAGGCAAACCTGGTCTACAGAGTAAGTTCCAGGACAGCCAGGGCTATACAGAGAAACCCTGTCTTGAAAAACCAAAAAAAAAAAAAAAGCCTTGCAAAATGATCAATTATCATGATCAATAGGCTTCATCTCAGGGATACAGAAATGGTTCAATATGAAAAATCTGTCAATGTAATCTACAACGTAAACAAACTCAAAGAAAAAAAACCACATGGTTATTTCATTAGATGCTGAGAAATTATATCACAAAATTCAACACTCCTACACAGTAAAAGTCTTGGAAAAAAATAAGAATTTAAGGCCCATACTGAAATATAGTAAAAGTAATATACAGCAAACAAGTAGCCAACATTAAGCTAAATGGAGAGAAAACTGAAACAATCCCACTAAAATCAGGACTAGAGAATGCTGCCCACTCTCTCCCTACCTATTCAATATAGTACTTGAAATCCTAGCCAGAGCAATTAAACAAAAGGAGATAAAGGGGATACAAATTAGAAAGGAAGAATTTAGGATATCACTATATGCAGATGATGTAACAGTATACTTAAGAGACCCCAAAAGTTCCACCAGAGAATTCCTAAACCTGATATACAACTTCAGCAAAGTAACTGGATATAAAATTAATTGAAACAAATAAGTGACCTTCCTCTACATAAAAGGCAAATAGGCTGAGAAAAAAAATTCTGGAAACAACACCCTTTAATAGTCACGAATAATATAAAATACCTTGGTGTGGCTCTAACTAAGCCTGTGAAAGATCTGTATGATAAGAACTTCAAGTCTCTGAAGAAAGAAATCAAAGAAGATCTCAGAAGATGTAGAGATCTCTCATGCTCATCGACTGACAGGATTAATATAGTAAAAATGTCTATCCTGCCCAAAATAATCTACAAATTCAATGGAATCCCCTTCAAAATTCCAACTCAATTCTTACAGACTTAAACAAAGCAATTTGCAATTTTATCTGGAATAACAAAAAAATCTAGGATAGCTAAAACTATTCTCAACAATAAAAGAACTTCTTGTGGAATCACCATCCATGATGGTAAGCTGTACTGTAGAGCAATTGTGATAAAAACTGCATGGTATTGGTACAGAGACAGGCAGGTAGATCAATGGAACAGAATTGAAGACCAAGAAATGAACCCACAAACCTACTTCATCTTTGACAAAGTAGCTAAAACCTTCCAGTGGGAAAAAGACAACATTTTCAACAAATGGTGGGGGTTCAACTGGCAGTTAGCATGTAGAAGAATACAAATCAATCCATTCTTAGTTCCTTGTACAAAGCTCAAGTTTAAGTGGATCAAGGACCACCGCATAAAACCAGACACACTGAAACTTATAAAAGAGAAAGTGGGGAAGGGGCTCAAAGATATGGACACAGGGGAAAAAAATTCCTGAACAGAAAACCAATGGCTTGTGCTGTGAGATCAAGAATCAACAAATGGGACTTCAAAAAATTGCAAAGCTTCTGTAAGGTAAAGACCACTGTCAATAGGACAAAATGACAGTCAATAGATTGGGAAAAATTCTTTATCAATCCTAAATCTGATAGAGGGCTATTATCAAATATATACAAAGAACTCAAGAAGATAGACTCCAGAGAACCAAATAACCCTATTTAAAAAATGGAGTACAGAGCTAAACAAAGAATTCTCAGTTGAGGAATGGCTGAGAATCACCTAAAACATTTTCAACACCTTTAGTCATCAGGAAAATGCAAATCAAAACAACCCTTAGATTCCACCTCACACCAGTCAGAATGGCTAAAATCAAAAACTCAGATGACAACACATGCTGGAGAGGATATGGAGAAAGAGGAACACTCCTCCATTGTTGGAATTACTTGATCTTAGACTCTGCAAATCAGTTTGGAGTTTCGTCAGAAAATTGGACATAATACTACCTGAAGACCCAACAATACCACTCCTGGGAATATACCCAGAAGATTCTCCAACATATAATAAGGACACATGCTCCACTATGTTCATAGCTGCCTTATTTATAATGGCCATAAGCTAGAAAGAACCCAGATGTCCCTCAACAGAGGAATCGATACAGAAAATGTGGTACATTTACACAATGGAGTACTACTCAGCTATTATAGACAATGAATTTATGAAATTGTTAGGGAAATGGATGGATCTGGAGGATATCATCCTGAGTGAGGTAACCCAACCAGAAAAGAACACACATGATATATACTCACTCATAAGTGGATATTAGCCCAGAAGCTCAGAAATCCCAACATACAATTCACAAACCACATGAAACACAAGAAGGAAGACCAATGTGAGTCAAATTCGATCCTTCTTAGAAGGGGGAATAAAACACCCATGTTAGGAGTTACAGAAACAAAGTGTGGAGCAGAGACTGAAGGAATGACCATCCAGAGACTGCCCCACCTGGGGATCCATCACATATACAATCACCAAACCCAGATACTATTGTGGTTGCCAGCAAGTGCTTGCTGACAGGAGCCTGATATTGCTGTCTCCTGAGAGGCTCTGCCAGTGCCTGACAAATACAGAAGTGGATGCTTATAGCTGTCAATTGGGTTGAGCACAGGGTCCCCAATGAAGGAGTCAGAGAAAGTACCCAGGGAGCTGAAAGGGTTTGCAGTTCCATATGAGGAACAACAATCCAAACTAACCAGCAGTTACAAAGGTCCCAGGGATTAGACCACCAACCAAAGAGTACACATGGTGGGACTCATGGCTCTAGCTGCATATCTAGCAGAAGACAGTCTAGTTAGTCATCAAAGGGAGGAGAGGCCTTTGGTCCGATTAAAGCTTTATGTCTCAGTGTAGTGGTATGCCAGGCCAAATGGGATAACAGGAAATGGGATAACATTTGAAATGCTAATACAGAAAATTTCTGATAAAACAAAAAAAATATATTGGAGAGATCAGGAATTCAAGGCCAATACCTAAACATGATAAACACAATATACAGCAAACCAAGAGCCAACATAAAATTAAATGGAGAGACACTTGAAGAAATCCCACTAAAATCAGGGACAAGAAAAGGATACCCACTCTCCCTGTATGTAATCAGTATAGTATTCAAAATTCTACTTAGAATAGTAACATAACAGAAGAAAATCAATTCTCATTCTCATATAGAAAAAAATAACCCAGTGTCTTCGTAAGGGTTTCTATTCCAAGAAGCAGCTTGGGGAGGAAAGGGTTTATTCAGCTTACATTTCCATAATGCTGTTGATCACTAAATGATACAGGACTGGAACTCAAGCAGATCAGAAAGCAGGAGCTAATGCAGAAGCCACTGAGGGATGTTCTTTACTGGCTTGCCTCCAGTGACTTTCTCAGTCTGCTCTCTTATAGAATCCAGGACTAACAGCCCAGAGATGGCACCACCCACAAGGGGACCTCCCCGCTTGATCACTAATTGAGAAAATGTCTTACAGCTGGATCTCCTGGAGGCATTTCCCCAACTGAAGCTCCTTTCTCTGTGATAACTCCAGCTGTGTCAAGTTGACACAAAACTAGCCAGTACACCCCACCCCGGATAGGGATGAAGACAATTTTTAACAATAAAAGAACTTCCAGGACAATCAACATCCCTGACCACAAGCTGTTATTGGTACAGAGGCAGACATGTTGATCAATGGAATAGAATTGAAAAACCAGAAATACAAGCACACACTTAATGCATACTTGATCTTTGACAAAGAAGCCGAAATCTACAAGGGAAAAAAGAAAGCTTCTCCAATAAATGGTGCTGTTCTAACTGGTAGTCTGTATGTAGAAAAGTGAAAATAGATACATATTTGTCACCTTGCACAAAGCTCAAGTCCAAGTGGATTAATGACCTCAATTTAAAACCAGATATTGACTCTAACAGAAGAGAAAGTAGCAAAGAGACTTGAACTCATTGGCAATGTGAGGAAAATTCTTAAATAAAACACCAATGGCCCAGGCTCTAAGATCAAAAATTGATAATTATGAAGAATCAGGATTGAGGACAGAGGATAAAAGCAAGCCTTGTACTTGGAGGTCAGGTTGCAAACTTGTTTATTCATTAGTAGCAATAAGTAGTGAAATGGGATTCCATATGTTCGAACACACACACACACACACACACACACTTCACTAACCTCCAGTCTGGCCCAATGTCATAGCCAGGCTCATGGCCGCACATCAGGTAAGGTTTCTTCTGCTTCCAGGTGCATATGGAATTTGGCTCGAGGTGTAGGTTCCTCTCGTGCAGTGACAGGTTGCTGGGTCAGTGGACGAGATCTCTTGGCATGAGGGCATCTTGGTGAGACTCCAGGAATGAGTCAGTCGCAGTGCCAGACCAGGGATTTTAATCTTCTATTAGTCAATCTTACACATTACTTCATCAGACATTTACTTTACTTCAACTTCATCATACTCACACACACTCTAGGCTTGGTTTTCATGGCATTGTTTCTTTGTCTTCTTCCTTAAAATAAATTGGACCTAAAGAAACTGTAAAGCTTCTGTAATGCAAAGGATGTGGACAATAGGACAAATTGGCAACCTACAGGTTGGGGAAAATATTCACTAATTCCATACCTGATAGTGAGCTAATATCCAACATATATAAAGAATTCAAGATAACCTCCAAAATACCAAACAACCCAATCAATAATGGGGTATGGAACTAAACAGAATTCACAACCAAGGAATCTTGAATGGCTGAGAACCACTTATAGAAATGTTAAAAGTCTTTTGTCATCAGGAAATGAAAATCAAAATGACCCTGAGATTTCACCTTACACAAATTAGGATGGATAAGATAAAAAATTCAGGACTCCAGGACACAGGTGAGAGTGCCATCCTGTGCTGCAGGTTTGTCAGACACCAGTCCACACAGGAGAGCACACTGGCCAGAAAAACAACAGAGATTCTTGGACAGGGTCCCTTCAAGTTTTCATCTTCAGCCAGGAGGCAGAGCTGAGTGCCAAACCTTTGTGCACTTTCCCTGTAGAAGGAGAGCTTGCCTGCAGAGAGTATTCTGACCACTGTGACTAAAGAGAGAGTTGGAATCCCAGGATTGCTGACAGAAGCTAACCAAATAACAGGAGGAACAAGCTCCAGCCAGAGAAAGCTAGATGATCTAACACCAGGGATTACCAGATGGTGAAAGGCAAATGAAAGAATCTTACTAATAGAAACCAAGACCACTCGGATTCATCGGAACTCAGTACTCCAACCACAGCACGTCCTGGATACCCCAACACACCTAAAAAGCAAGATTCAGATTTAAACTCACATATCATGGTGCTGGTAGAGGATTTAAAGAAGGGCTATAATAATTCACTTAAAGAAATACAGGGGAACACTGGTAAACAGGTAGAAGACTTTAAAGAGGAAGGACAAAAATCCCTCAAAGAATTACAGGAAAACAATGCTAAACAGGTAGAAGTCCTTAAAGAGGAAACACAAATTCCTTAAAGAATTACAGGAAAACACAACCAAACAGGTAATTGAATTGAACAAAACCATCCAGGATGTAAAAATGAAAGTAGAAACAATAAAGAAAACCAAAAGGGAGACAACTCTGGAGATAGAAACCCTAGGAAAGAAATCAGGAACCATAGATGCAAGCATCAGCACCAGAATACAACAGATGGAAGAGAGAATCTCAGGTGCAGAAGAATCCATAGAAAACATGGACACAACAATCAAAGAAAATGCAAAATTCAAAAAGATCCTAACTCAAAACATCCAAGAAGTCCAGGATACAAAGAAAAGACCAAACCTTAGGATAATAGGAATAGATGAGAATGAATATTTTCATTTTAAAGGACCAGTAAATACCTTCAACAAAATTATAGAAGAAAACTCCCCTAATCTAAGAACAAGATGCCCATGAACATACAAGAAGCCTACAGAACTCCAAATAGACTGGATGAGAAAAGAAATTTCTCCCGACACATAATAATCAGAACAANAAATGCACTAAAGAAAGATAGAATATTAAAAGCAGTAAGGGAAACAGGTCAAGTAACATATAAAGGCAGACCTATTAAAATTACACCAGACTGCTCACCAGAGACTATGAAAACCAGAAGATCCTTGACAGATGTTATACAGACCCTAAGAGAGCACAAATGCCGGCCCTGGCTACTATACCCATCAAAATTCTCAATTACCATTGATGGAGAAACCAAAGTATTCCATGACAAAACCAAATATACACAATATCTTTCCACAAATCCAGCCCTTCAAAGGATAATAAAGGGAAAACTCCAACACAAGGAGGGAAATTGTGCCCTAGAAAAAGCAAGAAAGTAATTCTTCAACAAACCTAGAAAAAGATAGCCAAAAGAACAAAATCCCAATTCTAACAACAAAAATAATAGGAAGCAACAATTACTTTTCCTTAATATTTCTTAGTATCAATGGACTCAATTCCCCAATAAAAAGACATAGACTAACATACTGGTTACATAAACAGGACCAAACATTTTGCTTCATACAGGAAACCCACCTCCGGGTAAAAGACAGACACTACCTCAGAGTAAAAGGCTGGAAAACAATTTCCCAAGCAAATGGTCTGAAGAAACAAGTTGGAGTAGCCATTCTAATATCAAATAAAATCAACTTCCAACCCAAAGTTATCAAAAAAGACAAGGAGGGGCACTTCATACTCATCCAAGTTAAAATCTTTCAAGATAAACTCTCAATTCTGAATATCTATGCTCCAAATGCAAGGGCATCCACATTCATAAAAGAAACTTTAGTAAAGCTTAAAGCACACATTGCTCCTCACACAATAATAGTGGGAGACTTCAACACGCCAGTCTCATCAATGGACAGATCCTAGAAACAGAAACTAAACAGAGACACACTGAAACTAACAAAAGTTATGAAACAAATGGATTTCACAGATATCTACAGAACGTTATATACTAACACAAAAGAATCTTCTCAGCACCTCATGGTACCTCCTCCAAAAATGACCATATAATTGGTCACAAAAGAGGCCTCAACAGATACAAANATATTGAAATTATCCCTTGCATCCTATCAGATTACAAAGGACTAAGGCTGATCTTAAATAACAACGTAAATAATAGAAAACCAACATTCTCATGGAAGCTGAACAACACTCTACACAATGATAACTTGTTCAAGAAAAAAATAAAGAAGACTTTTAGAATTTTATAACAATGAAGCCACAACATACCAAAACTTATGGGACACACAAAAGCAGTCCTAAGAGGAAATCTCAATGCTCTGAATGCCACCAGAAAGAAATTAGAGAGAGCATACACTATCAGCTTTGCAGCACACCAAAAAGCTCTAGAACAAAAGAAAGCAAATTCACCCAAGAGGATAGAAGGCAGGAAATAACCAAGATCAGGTCTGAAATCTACAAAAAGAACTATATAAATAATCGACTGAACCAGGAGCTCTTTTTTCGAGAAAACCAACAAGATAGATAAAATCTTAGCCAGACTAAGAGGGCACACGGACAGTATGCTAATTAACAAAATTGGAAATGAAAAGAGAGATATAAAAGAACCCGAGGAAATCTAAAATATCATCAGATCCTACTATAAGAGGCTATATGAAACAAAACTGGAAAATCTGGATGAAATGGACAATTTTGTAGAGAGACACTAGGTAACAAATTTAAACCAGGATCAGATTAATGATCTGAACAGTCCCATTTCCCCTAAAGAAATAGAAGCAGTCATTAATAGTCTCCCAACCAAAAAAAGCATAGTACCACATGGGTTTAGTACAGAGTTCTATTAGACCTTCCAAGAAGACCTAATTCCAGTTCTCCTCAAACTATTCCACAAAATATAAACAGAAGGTACTCTTCCCAATTCATTCTATGAAGCCACAATTACTCTGATACCAAAACCACATAAAGACCCAACGTAAAAAAAGAGAACTTCAGATCAATTTCCCTTATGAATATTGATGCAAAAATATTCAATACAATTCTCACAAACTGAATTCAAGAACACATAAAAATTATCATCCATCATGATGAAGTAGGCTTCATCCCAGTGATGCAGGAATGGTTTAATATATGGAAATCCATCAACATAATCCACTATATTAAACAAACTCAAAGACAAAAACCACATGATCATCTCCTTAGATGCTGAGAAAACATTTGACAAAATCCAACACTCATTCATGATAAAAGTCTTAGAAAGATCAGGAANTCAAGGCCCATACCTAAATATCATAAAAGCAATATACAGTAAACCAGTAGCCAACTAAATGGAGAGAAACTTGAATCATTCCCACTAAAATCAGGGACTAGACAAGGCTGACAACATTCTCTCTACGTATTCAATATAGTACTTGAAGTCCTAGCCAGAGCAATTTTACAACAAAAAGAGATCAAGGGGATACAAATTGGAAAAGAAGAAGTCGAAATATCACTCTTTGCTGATGATATGATAGTATATATAAGTGACACTAAAAGTTCGACCAGAAGACTCCTAAACTTAATAAACATCTTCTGTGCATTAGCAGGATATACAATTAACTCAATCAAATAATTGGCCTTTCTCTATACAAAGGATAAACAGGCTGAGAAAGAAATTAGGGAAACAATAGTCAAAAATAATATAAAATACCTCGGTGTGACTCTAACTAAGGAAGTGAAAGATCTGTATGATAAGAACTTCAAGTCTCTGAAGAAAATAATTGAAGGTGAGGAGGAGGGCAACCACATCGGAAGACCAGCAATCTCAACTGAATGGTTCCTCATTTTCTTTTGGACACTGGGCCACCAACCAGGCAGCGTACACTAGCTTATATGAGGCCCCTGACACATATACAGCGGAGGAGCGCTTGATCTGACTTCAGTGGGACAAGGTTCATTTAGTCCTCTAGAGATTTGAGGCCCTAGGGAGTGGGGAGGTCTGGTGGGGTGGAGTTGGTGGCATGAGGACATCCTCTTGGAGTTGAGGTAGTAGGAATGGGATGAGGAACAGTTGGAGGGCAGATCAGGATTGGGATAATGTCTGGATTGTAAAAAATACTGAATAATAAGAATAACAATAATGATAACAGACTGTATAGGAAATTATTAATGTCTCATTTTGTTATTTTTTCTTAATGTCATGTAGACATTGCATAATATTATAAAATACATTTCTAAAAGCTAAACATGAATTTGCTTTTATGTATGTAATATAACAATCTACAATTGAGGTTTTTTTTAATTCTCAAAATTATGCCCAGTTAATTTGTACATGCTATGTTCATTTTCCTGCTTAACATATTGAAGAGGTTCCATTACCAGCAGGCAATTAAATTATAGGTGGGTACTTACAGATCTGTTGGAATTTATTAAGCTTTTTAAAGATTGCCCCTGTTTTTGATTCTCATTCATAAACCTCAATAGTGATTAGGCCTTATCTCCAAATATAGCCCTGTTAGGATTAATCTGAATGATGTGATAGCTTTTGTTCACACTGGCTCAACCCTCTCTGTTTTTTTCCACAAGTCCAGAGACTATTAATTACAATCACTGACTGCTGTAATTCACAAAGACCTCTGTGAGTCTCCAGACAATCTTTAATAAGAGTTTAAATATAATCTTCCACAAGCTTCTATATAGGTATTTCTACCTCACTTTATCTTTTTTCCACAATCCTCTTCCAATGAGGCAGAACTAAGAGAGTCTGGATTTGTACTGCTATACTCCAGGTCTGGTATGGATCTGTTTAAGTGGCTAAAAACATGCCAACAAGATCTATGGAGAGTCATATGACAGAAAAAAAAAAAACAGTTTTTACTCTAGTTTTAGTGTTCAAATTTAGAAACCAATTTTTTCACTTGTGCATCCAGTTTATAACTCATTTAACTTGAGATTTCAAGTACAATACTTACTTGAGGTAATAGTAAATATTGAATCACAACATTACTAAATTAGGGATCAGCTAAGTGACCTGTGCCTGAGATAGTCTGTGATGACTGAATGTATTTTCTGAAAGTAGCTGACGTGAAGTGATACTCCCACATACCACTCTCACTGCCACACATATACACATGTACACACACATATGTGTACATACACCTCCAGCCCATGGAACTTCTATTACAATCTCTGCAGATATAAAGATTTCTGAGTAAAAACTGCTTTTGTTGCCTACCTGCCTGTCTGTCTGAAATCTCTGTTACTAAGGGCAAGTATTGTTTACTGACATGAGAACACAGTTTCTTTCAGCTTTCCAACTTGAAGTGAAGACAATTATTTTTTCTATAACGCTACAGGCCTTCTTCACCAAATGGCAACAATTGTGACTTCTAGGTACTATGTTCTCAGTAATTTTATTTGTAACTTGCTTTTGTTCCTGTCAACTCCTCTGGCTTGTATAGCCTAAGAGCTACAAGAAAAACGATATCTACTATTAGAACAAAAGCAAAAAGAAACTTTTAATTCAAACAAGCTTTTCCCACAGATTAGAGCAGTTAATTAAATACAAACTTATAAACATGAAAACACAACTCATAAAATATTATATGGCACTAATTTTAGTGTAACCAAAACAGTTGTGAGAAATGAGAATTAGAAGTGCATTACAAGTATGCCATTAATATGTGAAAATATGAAGGTATCATAATTGCATCATAAACTGTGGCATTCAGATGCATATAGAAGATAGAAGAATGAAAGTGTTGTACAAGAAATAGCAGTAGTTAGAAAAAATTTAGACCTTTGCAAATTTTACAAATATAATTTAGTATACCACTAGTTGATAGCATTCAACTTTAAGCAGACATGTATGTGGTATATACACTTTATACCGTTGCTTGAAGGTATTGTGGTAGCATGTTTTAAAATTCCATGTGTTGATTGCAATTCATTCATGACATGAGAAAAGTATCTTATCTTCCCCTGGAGAAATATGTCACTCAGTAATGAGAAAATTTCAATTTTTTTTACACTTTTGTGAATATTTCAGATTAAAATTCTTGCCAGGAGGTGGTGGTGCACACCTTTAATTCCAGCACTTGGGAGGCAGAAGCAGGCAGATTTCTGAGTTCAAGGCCAGCCTGGTCTACAGAGTGCGTTCCAGGACAGTCAGGGCTACACAGAGAAACTCTTGTCTTGAAAACCCCCCAAAATAAAATACAAGACAAATGAGAAATTATCTAAAGTGAGTTGGCAGGAAATCATAATTAGGAAGAAAAATTATGATTTGAACATTAAAGTTAAGCAAGCATGAACCTTGAACCGAATTAAAGCAATGGCCATACTTTTCAAAATATAAAAGCAGAATATGAGAAAAATTTAAACCAAGCATAAAAAAAAAATAAAAGTTACTGAAGAGAAGAAAATTAAGATTAAAAATGGATAATGAAACTGCCTTGATAGGACTCTCAGAAGGAAAAAGATGGAGCAAGAAGCAGATCTTACATTAAAATTTGTTATTCATAAATATATTAAATTAATTATGAAAATTATGTATTTGAATGATAAAATTATATATTCCAATAAAATCAGAAATTAGAATAAAATAATAAGAACTTTGTACATTACAATGAAGAATATAAATGAAGCATATGAAGAAGACAGACATGAAAAACAGTTTAAATAAAATAATGTCTTAAGACACAGTATATTTAAAATTTGTTATTCAGGATAATATCTTTGACTATGTGATCCAGCCGCAGCTGCAAACATTTAACTTTCAAACTACCCCTTCAAACAGAAAGGAGCTGGCTGAGTCAAATGATTTCTTTTCAAGTAATACGTGTTGACATAGACCTGGAGTCCCAGCAGTAGGATAACACTAACTTTCAAGCCAGTCTGTTCTGGTAAGAAAGATTCTGACTCAGGAAATCAACTGACAACAATAAAGATGAAAATAAATGAGTCTTGCCTTATTCGGATGTTAATTTATGTTTTAACAGTGGGCAATGCTAAGAAAAACAAACTTTTCTTCTGAAGAAATCACTCTAAAAGAGACACAAAGAACAACCCAATTCTCTCTTGAATAAAATCTACTAGTAATTCAAGTTATAATGTTGAAACTTTGAATGGCATGTTTTGTTGATACATGAGCCTTCTTCAAATGCATGGACAGTGGTATTAGAAGGCTACAGGTACATTATCCATACCTACTGAGAGTTGGCTGCATCAGGAGAAAAGGAATCTAGCCAAAATAAACCTATAGCACGATGTTGACCACTGAAAGAAGACAACAGGGCATGGTACCATTGAACTTTTCTCCTGAGTTCATTTCTGAACCTCTGATCAGCATGACAAGTAGCCACAGTAAGGAAAAAAAAATCACACTTAAGCATTGCAGTAGGAAAATTTCAAAACCTGGAGGCAGAAACAGTATATTATTGTGCAGAACAGCTCATTTTGCCTTCTAGTTTCTCTAGAACAAGAATTGGAGTAGATAAACTAAATGCCGAGCACCACTATATTCATGTAATTAAGTAATATTAGTTCCATTACACACATGAGAAAATTGAAGTTCAAAACAATGAGGACATTGGTTAAGGTTAAACAACTAATGAGTGAGTGATGGAAAAAGAATGGTGTTAGAGTACAGGCAATCCTACTGTCCCTCCCTCAGGGACCAAGCAGCTATTTATGCCATTATTCACCATCACTTCCAGGTGCACTAGCTGTATAAGGCAAATAAAAGGAACAAATACCACCTCAGCTCACTTCTCTCCCTTCATTCTCCCTCCCTCCAGCTCAATCTCCTGCTCTCTCTCTCTCTCTCTCTCTCTCTCTCTCTCTCTCTCTCTCTCTCTCTCTCTCCCTCTCTCTCTCTCTCCCTCTCTCCCCCCCTNCTCCCTCCCTCCCTCCCTCCCTCTACCCCCTCTTCCCTGAGTATGTTCCTTCTCTGTTCCTAGTCCTACTGTCCTCATAGCTCTCTCTCAGACTCTACCTCTTCACTGGGTCCTAACTCCTCTCCCTTCACCCAAATAAGCCCCCATTATATCACATCTGTTGCATGGCATAATTTCTTGGGCTGCAACTTGCCTCATTCTACCAATGACAACCCCTCTCAGCATAATAATTCATAACAAATATATCCTCGAGTAGCTTGACCCAACAATTCATATGCTGAAAAACTATACTAAATACTACTTTTGTATACCAAAGATAGTATTATTTATTGACTGCAGTATCTTATAATTATAAATATTATTGGTTATTTATTTATTTATTTATTTCAGAATAATATGGCCTTCTACTTGAAGAATTTGTATCAGAAATAATACAAACCTTTCTAGATATAGGAACATATCTGGCTGCCATGATTCCTATGTTTACAATTTAGAAAATATTTTAAATGGAAATCTCAGGTCATTCAGCTCTGAATTCAAGGCTAAGTACGAAATTAGCATACCGCAGATTCTTTCTTGAAATCTTCCTTGGCAGCTCACTGAGAATTTTTCTGTTCTCCTGTTTTCTTCCTTCCTTTGTTTCTTTGTTTGTTTGTTTGTTTGTTTCTTTCTTTCTTTCTTTCTTTCTTTCTTTCTTTCTTTCTTTCTTTCGCCTGGGAATTATACAAGTCTATTCAGAGACAATTAGAAGAACATATAAATAGAGGACAATTTTAATTTCCTTTGGATGAGTAAACTTTTATAAAAGTATATTTAAAATATATTCTGAAAACAAATGAAACATACATTTTCAGGAAAAAACATACAAGACAAAAGTATTAAACTTTTCCCACAAAAATATAAATCTTAGAAATGTTAAATAATGTATTAATTTTACTCTCTATTTCTATAAATAGAAAGTACATGTAAAGTGTTTCTGATTTTAGAATTTCAATTGTTTTACTTAGTTATTCAATTATTTGAGTTATAAATTATAGTCTTTTTTCTATTTTAACAAGTTATTCATTTTTATTCTTTAATCATTTTTTTAAAGTTCACATTCATCTCTTCCCCTTGTGCCACCAGTCCTGCTCCCCATCCTGCCTCACCCCAAGCCCTAGACTTCAAGAGGATGCCCCAACCCAACTCCTACCCTACCCAACACCCATCCCACCAGGTGTCCCCCTGACTTGCTTCCTCAAGTCTCTCTAGGGTTAGGTGCATTTTCTTTCACTGAGGCCCGACCAGGCAGCCTTCTGCTGTATATGTGTCAGGGCCTCATATCAGCTGGTATATATTACCTGGTTGGTGGCTCAATTTTTGAGAGATCTCAGAGACCAGGTCAGTTGAGACAGCTGGTCTTTCCAAGGGGTTGGTTGCATCAACTTCTTCCAACTTCAACAACAGGGGTCCTGGATTCAGTCTATTGGTTGGGTGCTAGTATCTCCATAGATAAGTGTATGTTTAATTATAATTATAAGTGTATGTTTATAAGTGTATAATTATAAGTGTATGTTTCATAAAGAACTTATATTTTTAATTTCACTTATTTTGTCATAAATATCCAAAGCAATGCTGCTTAATACAATAAAAATATATTATCCCTAAGTCCTGAAATTTCAAAGTCAAAGCCTTTTTGAGGGTTTCTATATTCTATTTCCTGGTGTCAGCTGGGAATATTATATCTCCAGTGATTATTCACTCTAACTCTCTTTGTGTTCTCATGTTTTCCCTGTACCTCCCTTGCTATATCATAACACTTTCATGTTGAACTAAAGCTTGAGCCTTTTCTAGCAATGCCAGTCCTTCAATTAACTAATCATATTTACAATGAAGCAGTTTTCAGAGGAAATCAAGCTGTAACATCTGGGTAAAGTTTACCATGTCATTTGGAGTGTCAAATTTTGACAAATAATGTTTACAGCTCATTGAGATATGATGTGTTAACTGGTATATCTTTAGCATGAATTATCAGTGAATCAGAGAAAAGCCATACACACTTTAAACTTTCATTATAGAGAAATAAATTTTTAATTATATTACATAAACAAGTTTATAAATTAAATGTTGAAATTTTAAAGAAATAACATATACCTTCAATTACTATCCGTTTGTGCTATTTAAAATGAAGAATTAGTTTTCTATAAATGAGTCTCAATGGGGAAACAAACCACTCTAAAATGTAGGGTTGATACCTAGCAGTAGAGGATCAACACAAAACAAACTCAAGGATCCATTTGAAGGCTCTTTGTTTCATAATCTTGACTTTTCTTTCCTTACAGGACATTTGTGCATATTATGGATTCTGATTTTTATTTTTAGGGATTCCTGTGTCTGTGAATATATGTGTCTTTATTGGATTCTCGTACTTGTTCTTTGGCACATTTTCTTCTATTATTTGTTTTATTCTATATTGGCTTGCTTGTTCATTTTACTAATTATATTTAATTTTATTTCTTAGGTTGCTATATTCCAATGAGAGTTACAAAGGGTGTAAATACAGATGGGATATGGAGTCATTTGAGGAATAAGGTGAGGGAAAATTTTACTCATATATAGTATGAAAAATTCTACTTTCCATAAATTTTTAAAACAGTAACCTGTGATAAAATTATTCTAATTGCTCTTATTTTTAATTTTAATTCATAAACACTTAACCATGAGATAATGATTTATCTCATAGTTTTTATTTTAGGACTATACTCACCTAAAAGATTTAATCCTCACTCTGATGCTGCCTACCATTACCAGGTAACTTACTCTACTTATTTCATTAATTATTCATAAGTAATTATATGTAATAAATGAAATACTGTGTATATACTTACACAAATTACATTACATAATAATAAAATAATACCAATAGAATAGTTCAAGTATATTTCACTTATTTTATTTTACATGTATTTTACTTGCTGAAAACATCAATAATCTTAATAAAACAGCAATAACTTACTCAGACAGTGGGCCTCCTTATTGCTTTAATGCAAGGGATCAGAAGCTCCATAGGAGATTCTTTTCTGGACAGATCTACAGGTCTCCTAAAGACAGTATGCTATTGCCATTGATCTTGATTATCTTAAGTATTTGGTAAGGCTATTTCTGAAAAAGTAAAGGTAATCAATTGTAAGCCTACCAGGAAACTTCCCATCTGATGGAACGTTTTCACGGTGTTGGAAGGTGTTCTGAAGGCTGCTCAGTAACATTAATGACTTTACCCAGTGCTAGATACTAGATTGTGCAATACTGACTAATCTGAATTAACCGGCTTCTGATTAAAATTAAGGCTTGCTCTAGAAAAGGTAATTTCATACTTAGCATCCTAATTAATGGTTTTTGGATTCATGGGTCATTGCTATTGTTTTGCTTTTGTTGGGTTGTTTTGTTTTGTTTTGATTTTTATGCTAAATATACCTACTGTCAAAGCACCTTCTAAACATTTTTTGTTAGACTGATAGGTTTTGGAGGCTCTCAGCTTTGGTCAGAGAATCTTCTGTTACAAGTAAGCAGTCAACAAAGAACTGAGTAACTAGACAAAGTGTAGAGAATAAGAAACAGAGCCTTTCATTTGGTCAGCTAAACCAACTTCTTACCACTCAAGTACAGGGAAATTTGAGAAAATCGTGATGAAAAAGTGTATAGCAGCCAGAATATAGAGTTGTTCCTTGCTATGCACTATCTTCCAGATTTAATATACACTTAATATAGACCCACAAAACAGCTGTTAACCAACATAATACATACACAAAATCATGCCATCTAAAACCATCTTATAGATGGTGTAGATAGTCTCTAGGTTCACTTATTGAGGAGCTATTGATAATTAATAGTTTCATGGAGAAGGGGAATCATTCTTTCTTAAGGATGTGGTCATGTCTAGATAGACATGTTTGGATGTATATCTCTTTCCCTGTATGTCATATACGCTGCATAAATTATAGTGTATTACTAAAGGCACAACACTGACAAGACTTGTTGAAGGTATTAAAAGGAGATTTAATTTACAGATAAGTAATGATTAACAATTTTACATACTGATTTGATTTAATTGTTTTACATGTAAAAATCAGCTGTATGAAATTATAACATATATGGAACATATGTTGAATTTATTTTTAATTATGTTATTAGATAATGATATGAAAGCAATTCAGTCAGACAGTAACACAATAAGAATTAAGTGTTGTCTGTAGTGGCAGTAGGAAATCCATGTTACAAAGGCTAGTGGGGAGAAAAATACCTCACCAAATATGATACATTGACATAAAAATTATCTGGGTTAAAGTAACTTAGATGAAAGCTGATATAAAAAAATGCAACATGGTCTATTTCATTGTGTGGTTATATAGCATGAGACCATAGACAAATAATTTTGTCTCTCATTTCATTTTCATTTCATTAACTGGGCTTATGTGCCAGAGAAACTTTGTAGCCTTCTCCATTAAGCTATCGATTTAATTCTCATTTTAACAATATAAAAACTATTGCTTTCTTTTCTACCAGCAATGCACACTGGGATGGTATTTATACAATGGATAATTTTTAAACTAAAATATATGATAAAATAAAAATAAATAATAAAAACGTATTTTCTTATAACCATGCTACCTGAATTTAATATTATATTATAATATAATATAATATAATATAATATAATATAATATAATATAATATAAATGGTGCAACCAAACCTAACTTTATATTTGAAGCAGAGCAAAGAAATGTATTTTAGTAGAAATGCTGAAATATTTTTAGACAATCCCTAAATGGATGGAGTTATGCAGAATTAAACTGTTTGGGGTGAAAATTAAAGGGAATTTATTACACAATGTTATATAAATATGTGCTACTCACAAATATATTTATTCATAGTATTTAATGTTTAGAGTTAATGGTATTTGGTCAAGAATAGGTTATTGTAATTAGATGTCAGCCTACTCTAGTAAAGATTAATTTTATTTCTGATTTCGAGGAAATGCTTGATGCCATTGATTAAATCAAAATATTTTGCCAAATTAAATTTATGAGGATACTCACACTCCCTCATCTTCTCATAGGCAATATTTAGGAAAGATTTTTAAAATGAGATACTTTAAAGAGTGATAGTAACATCATTATTGTAATACATTTACAGACCCCCAAGATTTGATTATCATCACATCAGTATGGCTCACAATTTTGAGGTAACACATGTTTAAGAATAATGTAATTAAGTGTTTGAAATACTTGTACTGTTTAAAAGCAAACAGCTCTTTTTCCTTTCAACAGTATTGATTTCATGAAGCATATATTACTCTAAGGGGAAGTATTTTGAACAGTCTCATAGAAATCCCTTCCGATTAATGAAATGTATGTTCTTTTGATGTAGTTTGATATGGTATTTTAAACTTTAATTCAAAATCAAGTAGCAGTTTTAAAAATTAGTAAGAACTTTGAGTTTTAATGTGATTCAGACCATTGCTAATATAAAAATCAATTAAGCAAAACCCTACTTAAACCTTGACAAGGAAATTCATTTGTACTGCTGTTAGAGCTATGATTAGTAATATGCCATTTTTAGTATTCTATTTGACTTAATATCATTTTTAATGCTTGGAGACAAAGGAAGCTCCCTGATTCCTTCTAAGAAGGGCTGTATGATGAAGAAAAGTATGCGATTTGCCACACTAATATACTATAGAATATTTTCATTATTACTACAACTTTTTATCTATTATATTCTGAACATCTAAATCTAATGTGTTATGAACAGGTAAATGCACCTTTTCCTTTTACATTATAAAACAATTAAAGAGACTTCCAGTAGACCTTTTAAATATTAATATTCTATAAGAATTTACAGTAAAAATTATTCTTTAAAAGTTATATATGTGCTTATATATGTGTATCACAAACAATACAACCCTTACATCATTAAATTGAAAGACCCACAACAATGAGGACTCCCCCACGTTCTGACTCAGGAGAGGTGACACCCAAAATCACTCAAGAGAAATGGTCTTAATGCAAACCCCAAGAGGACTTTTATTCCAGGCACGCTCTGGGACCCACAGTCGTACACCACACAGGGTTAGAGATCTTGGGCACTGAGTAGCTGGGAAAGGGGATATTTAAAGGAAGAAACCACAACTCAAGGGGGTGGGGAGGGCGTTGTTGGAAAATACCAAAAATACCAGTTAAGCCTCACGAAGAAGTGGAAAGATAATACCTGATAATTGTGTGGCTATTTCTCAAGACAGTTTCTATGAGCCTCTAAGGCTAGCACACTTGCATAGTGGGTTCCAGCAATGGGGCAGGGTGACTTTTCTTTGAACAAACACTACCTGAACCCAGGAAGCAGGTGGGTGGAGGAATGTTGCTGTCTGTTTTATGATTAGCATGCCTTGGAGTATTGAGTCACAAAGGTCACATTCTCAAGCCTGGGCCTAAAGGCCTGGATTTGTTTTTTGTTTGTTTGTTTGTTTTGTTTTGTTTTTATGTTATACTTTTTCAAAATCACCACTAAATCAGCATAAACTTTAAGTACATTCAAAATATTTCTCCTTATGCATGGTGTAGGGTCCACTTGAATCCAACATAAATCCTACATAACTTATGGATAATTCAGAAGGCAAAAGTTTATGGTAATCAAGCCACTAGGTATAGATCCCCTGATCTATACCTACTTACTTAGGTATAGATCTTGGAACATACGTAGGAGCTCAACTTATAAGACCCAAAGAGCCTTACATCTGGGATGTCCCACTCACAAAAACACAGAGACAGAGATTGATGCAATAAGCATGAGGTTTATTGATCTGGTGTGCTGGGGCCGTCCTGCAATCAGAGCAGAAGTGACCCCAAATCTCCTAAACACACACTTTTTATACTATTTGAGGGTAGACCTTGGTATCAACATGAGTTGGTTTAAGCCCAGTGTTGGCCCAATCTGAACTTTTCATTCCCCCTTTAGAAATGGTAATTAGCCTCTCCCTTCTAGAGAGACAAATTTCTATTCATGACCTTCCCTAAGCAGTATTGATGGCCCTGGGCAAGGTAGGATCTTAGTCACCAGAAGAGGGAACTGAAACATTCTTGGTCAACATCTGCGCTTGCCTTGCAGTTGGGGCTTTCTTGTAAAGTTTGTTTTGCTGGGTCATTCCTGGAAGGGAGGGTTTGTCACAACTTTCTGTTGGAAGGTACCCAGCATGCTATTCTAGCAAGGTCTTTCAGCGGTCATCTTATGTTTTCTAAGGTCACACATTCCCACGTTCTCCACTTTTTTCCTTCTATTTCAATCATGAAATCATAACTCACTCTGCTCTATCTCTTGATGCCATTGTCTTAATATCATAATCTGAACTGTACTTATACATTTTCTGATAAAGGCTAGCAAGTGATTCATAATGCAGGGCCAAAAGTTAAAAAGCAACTTTATGATTATTAATGGTCCCAAGAGGATAGAAGTCAAAATAGTGAGCCAATGGGAAGAGTTAACCCAAGATTTGAATCATCCCTGGCTTGACTCTCTTTCTCTTTTCCTTTTGAACAATCCCTCCGTAACCTTGGTGACTGAGTCCTGTACAACTCCGGAGTGGTCTATGTTGAAGCAGCATTTTTCATTTAGGGCTGCATACAGACCTCCTTGCTGGAGAAAGAGGAGGTCTAAGCCTCTCCTGTTTTGGAGGACTATCTCAGATAATAAAGTCAAGGACTCCTGGATCTTGGAAATAGAGTTTTCCATTTCCACTTTATCAGCATCTAGAGCATCCCTAAGTCTCTGATAGGTATGGTGCTGTAAAGCCAGTGCAGATGATCCCATGGCAGTCTCTACTGCTCCTAGTCCTAGCCCCAGCAGGATTGAAATGGTTATTCCTATAGGTTCTCTTTGGCTCTGACCTGGCCGTCGCCCCAACGGGATAACAGTTCTTCATAAGGATGGTATATTAATTGGGGAAACAGCTTCACAAACACTCAAAGGTACTGCAGTTCCTTTGCTTAACAGTACTGGGTATTGTTAAGTACTTGAGAATTAACACACAGCCTGACCCCTGAAGTGCATGCCCATCACCGATCTTGTGGGGGTAGAAGGTAGTCAGAGAGTTAATTACTGGGCAGGGTGCAGTTACACCAGTGGTTTTATGAGGGAGGTATTCTTCCCACGTACAGTCTTTGACCAGTGATAACAGACAAAGTAAATCTGGTACTCTGCTGTTGACACTGGCACAACGTGGCATCATCAGAGTGATTGACTGTTTCTATAAGAGCTATGCCTTCATAATAAGGGGGAGCCACATAATAACAAAGACAACATGAGTTTGTGGCCGGGGTTTGGTGTCATTAATAACTCTGAAATCCACTTGAAATAGTTGGGTCAAGCAGGATTGTTCAGGTTGTTCAAGGAAAACAGCTTTAGTTGTGTCTACTGGAAGAGTTGTGGTGCTACGGGCACTCGGTGGCGGGGGGGGGGGATAGATGGCCTGGGGTAGGCCATAGAGGGCCTATCCTGGGCCAAAACCTCGTTGGGGCAAAAAGGGATGTATGGCATCTCTATTTTTAGCTTGATAGTAAACAGTAATTGATCATCATATCTATCTTTGTAAAACTTGAGGCCCCAAGTGCATCCCCTTGTCCAATCCAATGCCCGTTTTCCTGGCTCAGTAAAGGTGACATGGAGTGGGTGACTCCAGTTCTCACACTCAGGTCAGTGTGTCCATCCTGGGCCCCCTGACTCATGGTGACTATAGTTGGCTATTACCTTAACATAGTCCCAACAATGAGGTAGACTTCCACAGCACATCACCTGTGGTCTCACAGACCCAGCTCTTGCAGAAGAAGTCAGCCTTACCTCCACATTTCGTATTGAGGGACCCGTGATTTGAACCACCCCCTGGCTTGGCTCTCTTTCTCTTTTCCTTTTGAAAAGTCCCACCATAACCTTGGGAGGGAGGTTGCAGACAGGTCAGTCAGAGAAGCATGTTTTGAACCCTGCCTTTCTATGTCTTTCCCTCTTTAAGCTGATACTCCAGGTAACTAACCTGCTGGCTGCCGAATGGGCCTTCTTGGGTGAGGTGGCCCAGTCCTCCTAGGTCAGTGAGAAGGTATTTTATTCCTTCTAAGTACAGTTCTTTGCTGGAAGCAGCTAAAAGGAGGTCATAACAGTTACCTGAGGGTTGGATGAACAGAACATGGCCAGATCTTGGTGTAGGGCCTTGTCAAAGATGGTGGGGGAGTTCTTTAAGCCTTGGGGCAGGCAAGTCCAGGTGACTTGGCCCATTATGCCCAAATATGGGTCATTCCATTCAAAGGCAAAGTGTTCCTGACTTTTGGTGGCCAGAAGGGGGCAGAAGAAGGCATCCTTGAGGTATAGAACTGTGTACCAAGTTCTGGAGGTAGGCAAAGAACTCAACAGGTTATAAGGACTGTGGACCGTCAGTCAGGTGGAGGTCGGTGACCTGCTTGTTTACTTCCCTGTGGTCGTGAACAGGCCAATGGTCATTAGTTCCAGGTTTTTGCACTGAGAGGAGTGGGGTGTTCCTGGCCGACTGACACTTCCATAGAATCCCCAGCTGGAGGAGGCATAAAATATAGGGTCAGATTCCATCTCGAGCCTCCTTAGACATAGGATACTGGAAGACTACTATCCGGCTGGGTTGGGCTTTCAGGTCTACATGGACTGGGGGCTGATTTTTGGCTTTCCCCATCCCTGCAGTTTCTGCCCATGTCTGTGGGTAATCCTGCAACCACCAGTCCATATCTCTAACTTTTCGAACCCCGCCTTCAAATAATTGATATTCATCTTCTAACTTTATAGTCAATACCCGGATATGTTCCCCCTACCAGCCCTTGACCTGTGGCCCCTCAGGGAGGAAATGGATCTGTGTCCCCATCTTAGTGAGTAGTAGGTCTCTCCCAAAGAGGGGGTAGGGACATTTGGGAATAACAATGAACGAGTGGGCTACCCAGCCCATGCCAAAATCCACTGTTGTTCCCATAGTCCATGAGTGTTGTTTATTGCATGTTGCCCCCTGGACTTAGGACTTCTTATTAGAAATTGGTTCCTCAGTTTATAATAGGACTAAGTGTTGGGCCACTGTGTCCACAAGAGCCTGTGTGGGTTTCCCCTCCACTTTAAGGGTTATCCTGGGTTCGGGGAGGGGGTCCGAACTCCGTCCTCTCTAGCGACTGTCCTCTTGTACAGCTAACACCTTGGGGCCTGGTGGTCTCTTCTTGGGGACATAGGGTCACCTCTTCTTGGGACAGTCTCTTGCCCAATGACCCATTCCTTTACAGTAAGCACATTGGTTCTTAGCCAGAGGCTCCCTTCTGTTCCCAGGTACTATCTTACTAGGTTCTCCTGTTTAGTGGCCAAGATCCTATGGAGGTTCTTTTCCTGTATCGTCTCTCTTTTGAGCTTTCTAGCCTCCTGTTCTTTCTGCTTCCTCTCCTCCTTCTCTTGTTTTGACTCTCGGATATGATATACCTTCTCAGCTACTTGTACTAACTCTTTTAATGACTTGTCTTGCAATCCCTCAAGTTTCTGCAACTTCTTCCTGATATCTCTGTTGGATCATGGCTTGAAGGATTCAGGGTGGCATCTTGGAACTGCTGCTTTGGGCTGGTGGTTGCAAAGCATATTGCATGGAAGTATATGGTAGACTAATCACTTACTTGGAGAGAGTACCAAGTGCAAGAGAGGAAAAAGGCTAGCACCAGGACATATTCTTTAAGGGCATACTTATATACACTAATGATCTATCTTCCCCAGAGACTCCTACACTTCTTAAAAAGTTCTTGACTTTGTCTTCTTAAAGCCAAAGGCTGATGAGAAATAAAACTGCACCATTAGAATTCCTTTAGAAACATTTGTTATACAAAGGATTTTGTGAGTTGACATGTATAACTGGAATCCTGTGATGCCAGGCAAAAAACACTCAGTACTAGCTTATAGTCTTTTCTTATACCTTAAGAGATTAAAATTTATTATTATGTGGGTACTAGGAGTCAAATGTAAGTCCTGTGGAAGAGCAGCTATTATTTTAAACTGGTGAGTCACTGATACAGCCCTTAAAACAAACATTACAAATATGAAACTTTGTCTGAATATGAATACCCTTTAATAAGGTGATAGGTTGTAAGCTTTATGAAGTTAGGCTGGACCTTCCACTGAACATTGTTCAATCTCCTCTGTGGATCACAATCTTTCGTTATGTCAGTATTCTGCATGAAATTTGGTAAACACCATGAAAATAAAATAAAACCTTTGATTAAGAACATTTAGCTATGAGTTACTTATTTAATAAATGCTATTTCTCTTAATAAGTCATGATTTTTTTATGATCTATCTCTGAACAGTTTTAAAGTACCATAGTAAAATTATCTACTAAATTAAAAATATTGAGTTACAATAAAATGTAGGCAAGCCTTGGTTTTTTTTTTTTCTTATGATCTATAAAAGTTTTGCCTGCAAATACAAATTTTTTCACCATTTGTATAAATAGGAAATCTGTTGCATTTGTATGGGGTTTGTATAGAAACACACACACACACACACACATATATATATAATTTATCTTGGAATATGATATAAATATATATATATAATGATAATGAAATTTTAAATTTTTTTATATATGTTATGTCAATGTTTCTAGATTTGTGTTTTATGTATAGTATTTTTCCCTAAATTCCAGGATGAAATAAAATTTCAAAGCATGCATATAGGAGGATGTGTCCACCAAAGAGTAATTTAGTTTTTGTTTTTGTGTTTTTGTTGTTGTTGTTATTTGTTTGTTTTTTGTAAACATGTATGTTTTGTAGTATGATGAAGAGGGATATCACTGACATAGCACATATGAAGAAAGAAGTTCAGAAAGAGTAGAAAATATATTTAGTTTTATAAAAGCAGTATAAAATGAAAGTACTTGGACCATGTTATTTATATTTTCATATTTGTAATTTTTGTTTTCAGGACTGTAGTAGTTACTTGTCAGTTTAAAACAATGGCTGCTCTTCCACAGAACTTACATTTGACTCCCAGTATCCACATTTGTGACTTCTTTCCAAAGGTACTTTTTGTGCTCTTCTGGCTTTCACAGGTACTGGGCACTCACGAATGACACATAAATGACAGTATAGGTAAAACTTTTACTTATTCATACAAGGAATAGATAAAAAAATACATTTATGATTGTTGCTTTTATTAAATTCTTATAATTTACATAACCAGAAAGTAGAATTTGATTTATTTTCATTTGTTGTTATATAAAACATTTTTTATTGAAATCATTTGTGTTTTTAAGTTAACAAGAGTCAGTGCTTATTTACTGACAATATTCATCTCAAGATTTTCCATTTTGAGTTTAAGAACATACAGATGTTCCCCTTTTATTTCAAATGAGCATATATCTGGGGAGATACTTTCATTACACTGATTACAAGTACGTTTTAATATTCATGAATCATTACTGGAAAAAGACTAAAAGTGAAGAGATACCAAGCCAGATTTCAATAATTTATTTTAACTTAAAAAAATATTTTTAGGTAATGAGTTTTGGCTATATGTCTTATACATTCAAAGTAGAAGTTGTTATATAAAAAAACAAAGTTGTACCTAAGTTTGCACTGTTTCACTAAGTGTAATATACTTTAGAAAAAAAAAATTGACAATGTACTTTTACAAAACCTCATTATCGTGACTTACTAGTATATTTATCTGCACGCTAATAAAGCACAGGTAATTTAGAAAAATTCAGACTGTCTGTTTGAGGAAGAAAGGATCCACATGATCCTTTAAGGTCATTTTTCCTATTTTCATGCAAGCTGAGCAGAGAACTGGGGTAGAATATAAGACAAAAATGACCTTGGGAGTCTCACATATTTGTCTCATCCTTAACCTTAAACAAGAAATTTCACTTTTCTGCAGTTCTTCAAAATTCTCTGACTAACATAGTCATTCAGTGAAGTCACACTTAGCAAGGAAATTTGAGGTTTCCTAGGCAGGCCAGACCACCTACTGGGCATCTTTCTCTTAAACAATGGTTGCCCAGGCCTTCTGTAATTTGATACCTGACCAGTAAGTCTGATCTGTGACAAGCCCATGTAAATAACCAATTTTTAACATGTACATTATGGTTATGATTAAGTCTCTATGCTCCTACCTGTTTGGCAAAAATTAAAATTAATAAAATAAGTAGTGGACAGTTATACATTTCATCAATCATTTTAAATTATATTCAAAAGTAAAGACTGAATAATACCTTATATATGAAGAATGTTTTTTATTATAGTGCCTGTGAAAAATAACTGTTGATTGATGAAACAAGTATCTTTTAAAAAGAAAAAATGAAAAAAGAGAGAAAAATGAAAATTATATTTCTTGAGACAATGTACCTGAAGCCCATTACCATTTTAAGAAACTCTTGAGGATAAAACAGAAACTTTCATTAATATTGCTATCATATTTGGAGGAGATTAAAGAAAAATATGCTCTCAAATGTAATGGTTACAATTTGTCAGAAGCACCCATCTGGAAAAACTCTAATATTCATGCTAATACTGTTTTTAAGTATACTGTAGTATGCATATATATATATATATATATATATATATATATATATATATATATATATTCTTGGATTGCTATTTAAATATTATAGCATGGAAAGCAGATTTTTTTTCACCTAAAAAGTCTGATTATTTGTAACTATTTTTATTAGATAAAATTTTGTTTATCCATTTATAAATGTAAATTATATTCCTATTTGTAACCATAGCTTTAATAATTTTCTACATACATATTAGAAGTACAAAATGTGTTTGTCTCTTTTTTTTTTAACTTACCTTAGAGACAGATGTAATGCAGAACTTTGAAAAAAATGAAAATATGATTAACTTATACTAGGAGTAAAAGTCACAGGCTAAAATAAAACAGGTTTTGTAACAGATGAATTTAAAGATACATAAACGTTTTCACTTTTGAACTTGTATCAAAAGTTTATTGACAGCTGATGAGAGAAAATATATCTTAATTCTCCACTATTCAGGTGTATTCAACTGAGAACCAGAAGCAGCAATTGCATTAATTTACTTTAAAAATTTAATAACGTAATAGGTACTTCAGTTTTGAAATAATATTGTCAAAAGTAGGGCTTTGTGTATAATAATGAAAGACTGTATATTGAAATTAAACTAGAGCCCAGTCTTGACTATTTTTACATGCAGAAACTGAGAAGGTGCCCATGACTACAGTGCCTAGATTACTAAGATCTCAATAGAATGTTCAGTCAGTAATAAGCAAGCATGGCAACCATAAGAATTTCTGTTTGTATACACAACATCCATAGAAACTATTCCTTGATAGTATAGATCTATCATTCTATTAATGAGAGCATGGAGAAAGGAAATTAATCTAATAGTGTGAACAAACTGGCAGTTCCAGAGCAAATAGAAATGTTGTCT
>NC_034606.1:12781850-12807897 GCF_900095145.1 Mus pahari | reverse complement strand
AGGCCATCTTCTGCTACATATGCAGCTAGAGACACAAGCTCAGGGGGTACTGGTTAGTTCATATTGTTGTTGCACCTACAGGGTTGCAGCCCCTACAACACCTTGGGTACTTTCTCTAGCTCCTCCATTGGGGGCCCTGTGATCCATCCAATAGCTGACTGTGAGCATCCACTTTGGTGTTTGCCAGGCACTGGCATAGCCTCACAAGAGGCCGCAAAGGTGCTATCACTTGAGATTTTGATTTTAGCTATTCTGACAGGTGTAAGATGGACTCTCAGAAATCTGATTTGCATTTGTCTGATAACTAAGAAATTACTTTAAACATTTCTTTAAGTGCTTCTAGGCCATTCAAGATCCCCCTGTTGATAATTCTCTGAATAGCTCTGTATCTTATTTTAAAGTAGATTGTTTGGATTTTTGGTCTCTAACTCCTTGATTCCTTTAAAAACTTTGGAAACTAACCCTCTATCAGATGTAGGGTGGTGAAGTTCTTTTCCCAATCTGTAGGTTGCCATTTCATCCTATTGCCAGTGTCCTTTTCCTTATATAAGCTTTTCAGTTTCCTGTGTTCTCATTTATCAAGTGCTAATCTTAGAGTCTGAGCCATTGGTCGTCTGTTCAGGAAGTTGTCTCCTGTACCAAGGTTTTCAAGGCTATTCCCTGCTTGTTCTATTAGACTTACTATATCAGGTTTTATCTTGAGGTCTTTGATTCACTTGGACTTAATTTTGTACAGGGTGATAGATATGGATCTATTTGCATTCTTCTACATGAAAACATCCAGTTAGAACACCACCATTTATTGAAGATGTGGTTTTTTTTTTTTTTCTATTGTATGGTTTTTGTCTTCTTTGTCAAAAAATCAAGTGTCCATAGGTATGTGGGTTTATTTCAAGCTCTTTGATTCTATTCCATTGATTAATCTGTCTGTTACTATGCCAATATCACACAGTATTTATCACTATTTGTCTGTGGTATAGCTTGAGGTTAGGGATGGAAATATTTCTGGATATTCTTTTATTGTTTAGGATTATTTCCTATCAGTTGAGAATTAATCTTTCAAGGTATTTTAAAAAATTGTGTTGAAATATGGGCAGGATGTGGTGGTGCACACCTTTAATCCCAGCTCTCAGGAGGCAGAGTCAGGCAGATTTCTGAGTTTGAGACCAGCCTGGTCTACAAAGAGAGTTCCAGGATGGTCAGGGATATACTGGGAAACGCTGTCTCAAAAAAACAAAAACAAAAATAAAAAACAAAAACAAAAACAAAAAAAATTGTGTTGAAATTTTGATGGGGGTTGCATTGAATCTGTAAATTGCTTTTGGTAAGATGACTATTTTCATTCTATTAATACTACCTATCCATGAACATTGGCTAATTTCAGATATCTTCCTCAAATTCTTTTGTCAGTGATTTAAGTTCTTGTCATACAGATGTTTCACTTGCTTGGTTAGAGTAATACCAAGGTGCTTTATATCATTTGTGGCTGTTATAAAAGTTGTTATCTCCCTAATTTCTTTCTCAGCCTATTTATTATTTGCATTGAGGTAGGTTACTCATTTTTTTAGATCCAGTCACTCTGTTTAGCAGTTGCTGGAATTCTCTGGTTGAATTTTGGGGACATTTATGTATACTATCATATCATCTATAAACAGCAATAATCTGACTTCTTCTTTTTCTAATTTGTATCTCCTTGGTCTCGCTTAATTGTCTTAGTGCTATGGCTAGAAATTCAAATACTATATTAAATAGATTAAGAGATAACACCAACCTTGTATTGTCCCTGATTCTAATGGGATTGCTTTCAGTTTCTTTCTAGGAACCCCAGTGGTACAATAGGACCACCAACTTAGCCACAATACTGGAGCAGAGACTGAGAAAATTGCCAAGCAGTAACAAGCCCAACCAGAGATCAATCTCTAGGGCAAGAACTAATCCCTGACATTATTAATGATACCTCTTTATGTTTGCAGAGAGGGCTCTATCAAAGTTGTCCTCTGACAGGTTTCACACAGCAGCTGACTCAGAAGGATGAGGAGACTCATAGACAAACATGGCCTGGATCTTCAGGACTCTTATGGAAGAATAGGAAGAAAGAATTTTGACCCAGAGGGGATAGTAACTCCAGAGGAAGATGGACAGACTTAGTTAACCTGGACCTGTTGGGTTAAAGAATAAACCACCAACCCAAGAGAATATAAAAGCTGAAAATAAACCTCTGCACATATGTAGCAGATGTGAAGCTTAGTCTTCGTGTGAGTCCTAAACAACCAGAGCACGTACGATGCCAAAAGCTGTTGCCTGTCTGTGGAATATGTTCTTCTGTCTAGCAGGACTTGTCTGGACACAGTGGGGAAGGATTGGGATAATCCTGCAGAGACTTGATATGTCAAGGTCAGGAGATACACAGAGGTCTCCCATCTTCTCAGAGTAGAAGTGGGGGGGGGGGGGGGAATTGAAGCAGGGGATGAGGAGCAGCGATCCAAATATAAGGTGAATAAAAAAAAAAAAAGTGTAGGTAACATTTGAGGAAGATATCTTATATCAACCTCAGTCCTCCCTACCTATAGGCACACAAGGGCAAATGCACTTGAAGTCAACATATACACATATGACTAAATATTTCACAACAATTAAAGAGCCTTCAAAATGAAATGCCTAGCTACTAAAGCATAAGAATTATTTGGAGGAATTGTTACGACAGGATTTGCTTTTGTTTTTAACTTAATAGGTCCTTAATACAAACATAATAGTTATTTTAATATGTGTTTTTATGTTACTTCTTTGTTTTAGGAGATTAGGAAAAACTATTAGATTATTATTATCAATTTGCTTATCATTATTATTTTTAATAGTTATAATTGTCATAACTGATAAAATATTTTAAATTTTCTAAAATATGGCAATAGGTTTTTTTTGAAAAAGTGATTTCATGGGGTAATTTCTTTACTATTTCATAATTAGATTAACATCATATGTAAAAACATTTATCTAATTCATTCTGTTTACAATATACCTGTAGATAGCTTTGCTTCAGTTTCTGATTAAATAAGAACCAATACTGATTTTGTAACAGAAACTATAATTCAATATATTATTCAGAGTTAGAAATGATTTTCTTCATTTAAAATATCTACTAAATTCTAAAATATATAATTGCAAGTATCCACATTGTCTCTTTTTATTTATATTCATCCACACACAGGAAAGGCTTTCTCCAGTTCAACTGGCATTTATATTTACAGTCATTTTATAGTCATCTGTGGAAGTTCTGAAGATCAACATCCTTATTGAATTATAATAACTCCATGTACCATCCTTGATATAGGTTTTAAACTTCAAGGAGCAATGGTGTTCAAATTTATACTATTTAACAAATGCAAAGGGCTCTTCTGACCCTTTATATGATTCAATAACTAACATCTCAAATGACCCACAGTAGTAAACATTAGTACTGTTGTTATTGCTTCACAAATGTGGAAAATAGGCAAAGGTTATTCAACAAACTAATAAGGTTATATGATCAGTAATAGAAGAAAATGGTTTTGATCTCAGTCAGTTCTGAAGTCACATTTTATTGCAAAATATCTCACATATAATGTAGAATTACATTTGGGGGATTACTTATTTTGTAACATTTTAATTATTTATTTACAACTCAAGTAACAAAACACTGATTTAGGGACAACATAGATTACAATTAATTTATTTACAGTGCTAGGACTTATAAGGAAAACAGCTTTACTTCAATGTTTGTTTAAAATTTGAAATAGTAACAAATTATCTGCAAATGTATCTGTATCTTCTAGTAAATGGAAGTTTAGCAGGATTTAAGTTTTTAAGGTTGAGAGCATATAGTACTCTTTATATTGTTGTCATAACTGATAAAATTTTTTAAAATGCTACTTATATTAAAATATATACTACATGTGTTAAAGTACAAACAACTTATAGTGTTTGCATTGTTACCACTGAAATAATAAGAGGGACTTGTCCAAGTATCTTTTATTCACCATATTTAGTTTTTGACTCAGAGGCTTACTGATAAATAAGCTTACCTTGTATTTCTCTTTCTGTACTCTTCCTGTCTTGTTCAATTCAGCTGTTCTGGTCCAAGCTCCTCTCAAAGCTTATTGATACACAGTGACTTCTCTTAGCTTCTGACTGAATTTCTCTGCTTGTGCTAATTTGTTCTAATCTTCTGTATCCTTCTTATTCTCTGACTTCGACTGCCTCTGCTAACCTGCACTTTACAAACTGGGCTGACTGGTCTGATTAAATTGAACTTCACTCTATTGTCTGAATTTAATACCCACTCTACACTGCTTTCTGAAGTCACCTCTCTTTCTTGTTCTGTTCCCTTAACTCACTTTTCTATCTGATGCGGGTCTCATGAGAGTTGTGTTTATCATCTCTCTGTCTCACTGACACATTCTGTCAGCTTTTTTCTCTTATTTGTCACTTTGTCTGCCCATCAGTTAGACATAATTTTCAACTCAAATTGTTTGAAACAAATAGATATTTAATATTTCCTGTCTTGGAATTTGATGTTGATTTGAATAAAATCCTTAAGTATGTACCAAACCTGTTCTGCTGCAACGCTAAAAATCTATTTTTCTATTCCATTTCTCATTCCAAATTATTTGTCATCAGAGTAGCATAGCCTGTCAGCAGTTATTCAAAGAGTTTAAATAACTTCATTATGAAATATATTATGAAGACTGATAACGCCATTAAGTAATAAAATGTCAACATTATTCACTTCTTGAAAATTTGAATCTAAGCCCTTTAAGGAGTTTAAACTTTGCATGGAAATACTAGAATTCAAAGAGAAAAATCACCCTGCAAGTTAAATTTCAAAACATTTTATGTTTGAAATAAAAAAAAATCAGATATTAGGTCCTAAAATTTATAGAAATCAAAATCTACAGTACACTATAGCTCTCTGTTATATTCAAATACTTCTCCAGACTTAGATGGTGTTGAAGGTCTTGAAAGAACACTCGTATATGAGATTTCTTCCACTGGAATGGTAGCAGTTTTATCAGACATCCAGTAATTGAAGACACTTAATTCTAAGTTTCAAGGCACCTTAAAATTTAGTAAAATAAAACAACAACATCAAAAAAAAGTGGCTCCTGACTATGGAAGTAAAATTTATTTTTATTTTCAATTTTTATCTCAGGGATCTAAACTCCAGGAAAGGTGGTTTTTGTTTGTTTTGTTTTGTTTTTGCTGTTTTGTTTCAAGCTCTTTTCTTAATAAGATCTTTAGTGAGGCTTTAAACTATATTAAAAATTCAGTGATATTTGATGGAGGAAATGTCAGTGAAGATTTTGGTTTTTAACCACATATGCACCTTAATCATTTAGTAATGACCATTTTCCAAATTCAACAATTTCATTCAAATGAATTCAAGAAAGAACATAGTACTGAAGAAAATGTTTGCATTGTTTTATTTTCTTTATCTGATAAAAGAATACTGCTTTCTAGGAAAAGGTATTGGCACAAGTTCAAATATCTTCAACTGGTAAAGTCCATTCTGAAGTAAACTAGTATCTGGATGTCTAAGTCTGATGTCCTCATAGCCTACAGAGGAACATGTATACTTTTAGCATACGAGTTGCAACCAGTTTGTTAACATTACTGTCTTCTGAGAAGTTTCCTTTCCTTTATTTACAATTTTATATTTATAGTTGTTTTTGTATGGCTATATACACATAATTAGAAGCCTTCCCATGACCCCATAGGTAACCTTTGTGTAAGGCTAATCATCATAAAACTGGTCACATCTGTTGTACATAATGGACTTTAGAATAATTACAAAACAATCTACTAAAACATCACACTCAAATATTCTTGTTAGTATCCTGAAACACGTGTAGACCTTATGAGTTTGTAAGTTGAGAAAGTTAAAAGACTACTTTATATCAAAAATAAAATTATTTTTACTTCTTTGCCTATTTAGAAACAAATGTGCCTGTATGGACAGATGTAGCAGCTGCCACTGAGAAGATGCACATTTCTGCTAAAGATTTGTTTGTTTGTTTTGTTTTTGTTTTTTTTTTTTGTTGTTTTTTGTTTTTTCTGGATAAAACAGATGACTGCTAACTTACATAATTTTTTTTTTTTTCAAAATCTGTCAAGTGGTACTTTGATTCTGAGCAGACTTAGTTTGCTACCTGTATTCTTGATGAGTCACCAATAAATAATCATAGAAAAGTGTAGCTCATCGTGAAACTTCTTTTGCAACATAATGAGGCTATTCTAGAAACCTACAAGCAATCAAAATACAGGATTCTCACAAACTGAATTGATACAGCTACAATGACACTTACACTTAGAGCTTAGGGACTAGAGTGGAGGGAAGTATTAGAAACTGAGACAAGAGAAGACCAGGACAACAGTTGTTTAGTATGACATAATAAACTTTGTATAATTCCAAGAAGCTGCTCACATTATATCTCAAGCATATGGCTACCTAAAGAGACCAGAAAAATTACAATTTCTGTTCACATGCCAACATGGGAAGTAGGAAGGAAGGAAGGAAGGAAGGAAGGAAGGAAGGAAGGAAGGAAGGAAGGAAGGAAGGAAGGAAGGAAGGAAGCTAATTTAGAAAACAAATCCAAAGACTATGAAGTCTAAAAGCACAATGTGAAAAACAACAAAAAATAAACTAAACATGGTTTGTTCATCACTCTAGAGAAGTTGGGAGAATGTAGCTTAACAATGAGGGCTAAAGTGTGATGAAATAGGGATCTTTATTCAAAGCATCAGAATATATACATTGTGGGTTATGAAAGATCACATGAATAATGTTTATACTCACTAAAACAGAATGCACATGGGAAAAATATATGTTTTTCCACAGAGGCATATAAACAAATAACAATGGCCAGTTATAATGAATAAACTAAAGTAAATTCACTTTTATTTGTAACACCTGAGAAAGGCATAAAAGCACATTTAAGAACAATTTTATATTTTTGTCACTGTTTTTTTGTTTTTTTCTTTTCTCTTTTCTTTTTTTATTAGATATTTTCTTCCTTTACATTTCAAATGCTATCCTGAAAGTCCCCTATACCCTCCACCTGCCCTGCTCCCCAATCCACCCACTCCTGCTTTCTGTCCCTGGCTTTCCCCTGTATCGGGGCATATAATCTTTGTGAGACCTCCTCCCATTGATGGCCTACTAGGCCATCCTCTGTGACATATGCAGCTAGAGACACAAGCTCTGGGGGGTACAGGTTAGTTCATATTGTTTTTCCTCCTATAGGGCTGCAGACCCCTTTAGCTCCTTGGGTACTTTCTCTAGCTACTACAATGGGGGCAATGTGTTCCATCCAATAGATGACTGTGAGCATCCACTTCTGTATTTGGCAGGCACTGGCATANCCTCACAAGAGACAGCTGTATCAGGGTCCTGTCAGTAAAATCTTGCTGGAATATGCAATAGTTTCTGGGTTTGGTGGTTGTTTATGGGATGGATCCCTGGGTGGTGCAGTCTCTGGATAGGTCTTCCTTCTGTCTCATCTCCAAAATTTGTTTCTGTTTCTCCTTCCACAGGTATTTTGTTCCCCATTTTAAGAAGGAATGAAGTATCCACACTTTGGTCTTCCTTCTTGTTGATTTTCATGTGTTTTTCAAATTGTATCTTGGCTATTCTAAGTTTCTAAGCTAACATCCATTTATCAGTAAATGCATATTGTGTGTGTTCTTTTGTGATTGGGTTACCTGACTCAGGATGTTATCCTCCAGATCCATTCATTTCCCTAAGAATTTCATAAATTCATTGTTTTTAATAGCTGAGTATACTCCATTGTATAATTATACCAAATGAAGCTCTGTTGCTTCTTCTGGCCATGTACTCTCCTGCATGAACTCCAATTTTGTATTTTTGAAGCAACTGAAATCACAAGAATCTTGTCTGGTTTCCTTGGAATTATCTTACAAATGTTCAGAATTCCCCTCACAGGGTTCCATCCTTGGGCCTTGTTCTGAAAATGGGTTATTTTGACTTCTGACAAAAAGTCAACTGAATTCTACTTTCTCTTAAATTTAGAAAACAGTGTAGAATAGGGTAATGGATAGAGACATTTCCTTAACTATATAGGACAAGTTTTTTATATTTAAGAAGAAAGAATATCTCCTTCTTACAGCATGCACACTATTTCAGAATGTACCATATTATCAGGTTTCAGACCTGTTAAAGCAGTAAACCATTTCTAAAGAAGTTACGATCTATATTTTAAACAAAATTAATTCAATGTTTCATAGTATTATTTATTTCATTAAGTGTTTTGCAGTGATAGGATAATTTTCAAGTTTACATGTTTAATCATTTATATACAGACAGTATAGTGGATAAATAACTTCTAAGAATTAAAGGGAGTCTCAGCATTTAAGAGAAACAACCATCTGGGCTCTTAGGGCCTCACAGAGTCTGGACCACAAACAAAGAGGGTGCATATGACAGGCCTAAACTTACACATACGTATTAGATGTGCACATAGTCTTCATGTAGGATTCCTTAGAAATTAGAACGGGGTCGGTCTATTACTCTGTTGCCTGTCTTTGGATCCTTTTCCTCTAAAACTTGGCATGTTGAGCCTCAATAAAAGAAAATGCACCCAGTCCTATTACAAATTAACTTACCAAGGTAGATTTATATCAATTGGAGGTCTCCCCTTCTCTGAGGAAGAGGGGAGTGGGAGATAATAGGAAGAGTAAGGGAATGGGATGGACTGGATGGAAAGGAGGAAGGGAAAGCTAAGAAAGTGATATATAATAAATGCATTAGTTAATGAACGAAAGAAAATAACAACAAAAACCAAGCAAACAATTCATATGGAATGGTGTGCTTTGTTTGGGCAGACTTTCTCCACAGTTCATCTTAAAAACTGAAGAATATTGTAATATTTAAATGAAATATATAAATTGCAGAAGATATATTTTATTTTTAATTTGGTGAATGTTGCACATTATTGTGTGGGTGTGTACAAATGTATAAACACACATACACACACACACACTCTCTTCATATAGAAAATTTCAGAAGGTGAGTCGTGACAATAATAGTGAGAGTGGAGAAATGGTATCAGGCAAGTGGGCATGATGCTGGAATGGTGGCTGAGATTACATACCTTATCTGATCTATAATGTACAGGAATATTTATATATAGAAAAACATTAAGTGCTTGAACAACTAGTAGCTGACTCCTTAAGTCAAGATCATTGATAATATGAAATAAAATTGAATTCAAGATATTATGCATAATATTTTCATATAAAATTATAAGTTTAATTTGTTGATGAATCAAAGCATCATAGATTGCACGAGATGTTGAATTTAATAAAATTATCTATGTTAATATAAAATATTATGAATATAAAATAATCAGGATAAAAATCTAATAACTCTGAAATATTGGCTAAAATATAATCATAATAAGTTTTATAGGCAGTTTAAATTTTGGTTTATGTGATGATCAATGAGAAGTGATATTGTAGAGCCTATAACTGCAGAAGGCTATAAAACTGTGTCAGCCTAAGCATTTCAACAGAACAGTTTCTGACATTAAAGAGATTGTCTTCCCCAGAAGACCAGAGAAGGATTCAGTCTCATTTCCTGGGATCAGATACTACTAAATCCATCAAGAAAGATGTTTCCAGGAACCATAAAATAAGCTATTTGGACATTCTATGAAGGCAAGATTTTAGTGTATCAAGACAGTTAGTGTATCAAGGATATTAGGATGGTTAGCTCATCTGAAAGGATATGGATAATTTGAACATCCACAAACCTTGAAGTAATAACTCTCTATCTATTATCCTCATGGATCAATAAGAGTCAGTACTCAGTCTAGTCATGTGTAGGGGTATACTAGCCTGAAAAGACCCATGGTATAATGGTACAGCTTTTTTCATTATCAGGTTATCAAGCCATTAGTATTTCAGGTCACATACTAAATGCAGATTCTTCTTGGAATCAGGGTAATCTTCTAACCTCACACAAAATTAAATGTATAGCACTGTCCAAATATATTGCATAGTATAAACACAGGATTTATGCATCTATATTGTGACTCTCTAGCAGTATGAACAATATGATTATTGAACAAGCAAGGTGGTGAGTTTCATTATGGCTGTTTCATATCAGCTGTTTTTCTTTATACTCCCATCTCCAATCCTCTTCCCCACCTCTGTCCTTATGCTGATTTTTTTTATGATACTAATGTATTCCCATTTCCCCACTATGTTACCTGTGGTTATTAGCTCTCATTTTTGCTCTGCTTACATGAATACCTATTATTTCTCCTTTCATGATCTTCAAATTTCATGATATATAGAAATACACACATACATGCATACAAATGCATACATACATATGTAATTTCTATATATGGGTTACAATGTTTTACATAAAAATTTGTAGTTGCATCAGTTTTCCTCTAAACATCATTTAGTATATACTCATGGCTGGATGAAATTCCTCTGATTATGAACCACATCTTTATGCATTCATCTACAATAATCATTTAGGTTGTTTTCATTCCTTTACAATTGTAAATGATGTGCCAATAAATGAGTTGGAGGGTTTACAGTCTATAGAATATTGATCCATAAGGGGACTAGTTAGATAATATGGAAATTCTATTTTTAACTAGTTGAGAATAATTTTTGTTGTGTAGATTTAGATAATATGAAATTTTAAATGTTACCGCTTGTATTTTGTTTGTCATAAAAGCAACACTTCACTTCCAATGAATAGCCTACTAAACTTCAATGTTCTTGTACGGCTAACTCCTAAATTTAGAGTTTATATTTATGCCATAGTTATATAGTTTTATAAGATTAGAGATGGTACAATGATTCTTTAATTGAATCTCCTTTGTTAACGTAACCTAATGATAGCTGACTTATATCACTAACATTTTTCTTATATATTTTATAAGTTCCACTTCGACTTCCAAGGTCTTTATACAAGAATGGTTTCTACAGCAGGATATTCAAGTTTTTTTTTTTTTAATCTACGTGTTTCTTCCAAAGGAAATATACTTTAATAGAAATCACTGCATCAATGTTTTGTAATTTAAAACAATGTCCAACCCAAAGGAAGAGAAACATCATTTCTTCTCTGGGTCATCAGTGGTATCTCTCTAGATAGATAGATTGATATATATATATATATATATATATATATATATATATATATATATATAAACAGATAGAGAGAGAGATGTATATGTATACATATATATATACATATATATGTATGTATATCACTCTACCATATAAACTTTTGTGAAAACATATAAGAGATGTGTATGTTTATGTATATGTATGATATTGTATCATTAAAATTAAAGTAATTTAAGACAAGATTATATTATCCTTTTTAAATTTTCCTATACAATTAAAATATAACATGCAAGTTTCCAATTTTCTAGTATGCCACTAGAGATTAGTCAAGGCACTTTGTGAACTAGACCATTTTCTAGGCTGCATATTTTGTCACATAGATAATTAATATACAGATTGATTTTTTTTTGTATTTAAAACTGTGACAAAACTGAACTTTGTAGCGGAGGTGGAACATTATCTACCAACTATTTAGAGAAGAATGTGAGTTCAATGAATGATAGATGTGATTGTCTTAAGATAAAACCCAGAAAAGGTAAAAAGTAATCATAACTCTCTTTCACCAGAAATATAAACAACAGAACTGTCATTTCTGAGGGCCTTTGAGACCAATAATCAACAAAATATTCCTGTGCGTGACCTGGGACACTGACCTTCTGCCCTAATAGCCAAAAAAATAACTGATCTCGAATATAGCCTGTACAGTAAAACTTCTTTTTCAATTTTTCTTTAATCTGAAAGGTATACACAGCTTTATTGACAATGATATCGTGGTCATGTTTTTAGCTTGCTTTTGATTATTGTCCTGTGGTTACAAGATAGGAACTTAAGTAGACGCAAGGACATGCTGCTATTTTTACAATTCTTCTGTTGTTCTAAAATCACTTCAGAATAAAAAGTAAAGCAAATGCAAAGAAAAACAAACCTCTGTCTCAAAATTCTGTTCCCAATAATGTTTTGCGTATTTCTTTTGGGATAGATATTTATTTTTTATTTTTATTAGATATTTTCTTTATTTACATTTCAAATGTTATCTCCTTTCCTAGTTTCCCCTCCAAAAATCCTCAATCTTCTCTCCCCCTTCCCCTGCTCCCCAGCTCACGCACTCCTGCTTCCTAGCCTAGGCATTCACCTATATTGGGACATAGATCTTTCATAGGACCAAGTGCCTCTGCTCCCATTGATGAGCAACTAAGCCATCCTCTGCTACATATGCTGGTAGAGCCACGAGTCCCTCAATGTGTTTTCTTGAATTGGTGATTTAGCCCCAGAGAGCTCTGGGTTTACTGGTTAGTTCATAATGTTGTTCCTCCTAGGGGGTTGAAAATCCCTTCAGTTCATTGGGTAATTTCTCTAGCTCCTTCACTGGGGACCATGTGCTGCATCAAATGTATGTCTGTGAGCATCCACTTCTGTATTTGTCAGGCACTGACAGAGCCTCTCAGGAGACAGCTATATGTTGGGAGTGACCTTGTTTGAACATTATCTGCCTTAAGTCTGGCTGGCACAAAGTCTTGGCCTCTATGGGAAAGTCCTAACCCAGTTGAGTACAAATAGACATAGATCTTGAAATCAGTGGAGAGTAAGTAGCTATAAATCTTGTGGGTAGGTGCCTAATAACCCACTGTGTTCTGATCTTCCTGCTGAACTATTTACCCAGTCAATATCCTGTTCCTGGAAACAAGTGCATTACCCAGAATGAAAGCGACCCTCTCCACCCCCCCTTCCTGCTCCTAAAAGTATATAACCTGTGTGGGGAAAAAATAAAAATATGTCAGCTTGATCAGACCTCTTGACTTGCTATCCATTCTTCAGATTTCTTGTCCCCCATTGAATCCAGGTGCCCTACAAGTACCTGTTTGACTGTCCTGTGGGCCAGAACAAACTGGCACCCTAACATGGAACCCAGGGGATCCCAGAGGAGAGAACGCCCCTTAGCATTGGAGCATAGGCCTACCCACTCACCTACAGAAACACCTGAGAGCAGCTTCAGTTCAGGACAACTGCCACAGTCCAACCCTCCATGAGACAGTCCAGGAATTCATAGTGTGGTACAGATTTTAAGGTGTTTACGGTAACATCTTAAGGTATTTAAGGTAAGATCTTAATGTATTTAAGGTAAGATCTTAAGGTATTTGATATATGGGACAGGCATTTTCTAAACAGTTACTTTTTGTGTCAGGGCTTAAAGAGTCCCTCAAGATGTGAAGAACTAGTATTAAGAAAAAGGATTTAAAGAAAATTTTAGATTTTGTGGGAGATATTTGTCCATGGTTCTCCCAAGAGGGAACTATTGATGAGAAAAGGTAACACAGAATTGGTGATTGCTTAAAAGATTATTATGAAGCATTTGGACCTACAAAAATACCTGTTATGGCCTTTAACTACTGGTCCCTCATTAGTGACATTCTTAGAACCATCTCTGAATGACCAGATCTCCAATGCTTGGTGTCTAAGGAAGAGCAGTCTCTTAAAGAATTCGTCTCCTGTCCTTCCACTAACCAAGGAATTCATGCACTACCTCTGTCCCCTTTAAGAGAGAAACCTTTGTTCACCCAGTTATCACTATCAACAGCTAGATTTCAAGATTCTGGAAAAATTTAAAGTGGCAGCGTCTAATTACGGCCCCACTGCCACCTTTACTTTGGCACTCCTTGAATCCTCTATAGAGGGATGGCTTACACCCAAAGAATTTTCACAGCTTGCTCGAGCTGCATTCGCTGGCAGCGACTTTGTATTATGGAAATCAGAAGTGGCAGAGATGGCAAAAGAAGTCGAAGTTAAAAAGCACACACAACCAGACACTAAGTCATGGACCGTGAGGAATATTTTGGACAAATCACCTTATAACACTTTGGAGGCCCAAATACTCTTTTCTCCTTGGCCTCCTGGCTCAGGTTCATCAGGAATGCTTGGCCGCTTGGAAAATGCTGCCCCCCAAATCATGCTCCTCTTCTCCACTCACTAAGATGCTACAGGGCTCAGAAGAATCTTACAATTATTTCATTAACTGCCTGACAGAGACGGATGAGCCCTAGTTTGGGGTACAAGAGCCTGAAAACCCCTTTATTAAACAGCTTGCTTTTGAAAATGCCAATCCTACTTGCCAAGATATTCTTAAACACCACTGTTCAAAGTTACTGGCAGAGTATGTCTGCCTTTGCGCAGGCACCAAAGGAAGCCACTCCATTGCTTGGCGATTGGCACCGCAATTCAGAGGGTAGGCTTAAGTAACTCTCAAAAGGTTTGTTTTAATTACAAACAGACTGGGTAGCTCAGCCAGTAGAGCATGAGACTCTTAATCTCAGGGTCATGGCTTCAAGTCCCACATTGGTTTGGCAGCAACCCTGAACTACCACCCAAAAGAGGTGTCTTTTGTTATGGGTATATCTCTTCTCAAGTCCAAGTAAGGTTTTGGCAACATATTATTCCTTGTCTGCTGTCCTAATTGTTAAAAGATGAAAAATATCCAGACAATATTTTGGCAAAGATCTTGATATTAGAGCCAGTATTTAGCTCCTCCAAATGGAGGGTTTGCCATGATGGCCTTACTCCCTGCCTTTCAGCCAGTGCCTTTTCTGTGAAAAATTCTGATTTTTGCATTCTTGTACAATTGGTTCTTGATTTATTTATTACCATTTAGAAGAGTTTTTTCATTTATGGGATCTGCTGGCTCATCCCTTCACTGGTCTACCAGTGAAGAGAACCCCTAACTGCCATCACCATTTCAGAAATCCTAGACCTTGGTGTTGTGGGTATGGGGAGTGGAATGTCCTCATATGTTCTCTCCAAGTCTAGGTATCAAGAACTCAGTGTCACCATTGATAAAGATGTCCAGCATCTCTAACAAGGCATCAATAACCTCTCTGATTCACTCTCCTTCTTAGCTGAAATAGTCCTCCAAAATCACAGAGGATTTGATTTACTCATTTTACAGCAGGGAGGGCTTTGTGCTGGTCTTAAGGAAGAATGCTGCTTTTATGTAGACAAGACAGGGATGGTAAAAAAGGCACCAAAAATGTCAGCGAAGGACTAGAGAAAAGAAAGAAAGAGGAGAGAGAGAGAGGGAGAGAGAGAGAGAGAGGAGAGCTGGTAAAAATTGGTTTTCAACCTCTCTGTGGTTGTCAACCCTACTTCCTTCCATATTGGGACCATTAGTTGGATTGGTTTTGCTTATTTCTTTTGGTCCCTGAACCCTTAATAGACTTCAGATAGATGATTTGGCAGCAAAACCTATCCAGGTACATTATCATAAATTATCAATGGAGGACCAAGAGACTCGATACAAGGTTGATATTCCCTCCAGGGTATCCCCCAAACCCATCTCCATCCAACCTAATTAAGGGGGATTACTGCCCCAGTACCAAGAAGTCAGGGGCCACCCAGAATCCCCTCTGACTGGAGAACTAAGTTCTTGCTTGGGCTGTGAGGCAGAGCACTGGAAGGGACTATAATACAAAAACTAAAAGTATCTTTCTGGGTTCCCTGAGGGACAAGCCTGACTGCAGAGGAGCTGATGTCCAAACTATCCCCTCTCCAGGAAAAAGACATCAGGATGGGTATGTCCCTGATGCATCACTAGACAACACCAGGAGCACCTGAGCCATTACAAGGTTGTTTTAATCTGCATTTCCTTGATAATTAACAATGTTGAATTTTTTTTTTTTTAGGTGCTTCTCAGCCATAGCTTATTTAGCTCTGTACCCAATTTTTTAATAGGATTACTTAGTTTTCTGGAGTCCAACATCTTGAGTTCTTTATATATATTGGATATTAGTCCCATATTGGATTTAGGATTGGTAAAGATCTTTTCCCAATCTATTGGTTGCCTTTTTGTCTTATTGCAATTTTATGAGGTACCATTTCTCAATTCTTGATCTAATAGCACAAGTCACTGATGTTCTGTTCAGTAACTTTTCCCCAGTGCCCATATCTTCAAGGTTCTTCCCCACTTTCTTCTTTATAAGTTTCAGTGTCTCTGGTTTTATGTGTTTTTTGGGGGGTCACTTATATATAATACATCTTCTGCAAATAGTGATATTTTGACTTCTTCCTTTCCAATGTGTATTCCTTTGATCTCTTTTTGTTTTCTAATTGCTCTGGCAATGACTTCAAGTACTATATTGAATAGGTAGGGAGACAGTAGCAGCCTTGTCTAATACCTGATTTTAGTGAGATTGCTTCAAGTTTCTCTACATTCAGTTTGATGTTGGCTATTGGTTTTGTGTATACTGCTTTTATTATGTTTAGAATTGGGTCTTGAATTTCTGATATTTCCAAGTCTTTTATCATGAATGGATGTTGGATATTGTCAAATGCTTTCTCAGCATCTAGTGAGATGATCATGTGATTTTTGTCATTGAGGTTTTTTTATATTGTGGATTATGTTGATGGATTTCTGTATATTGAACCATCCATGCATCCCTCGGATGAAGCCTACTTGATCATAATGGATAATCGTTTTTATGTGTCCTTGGATTCAGTTTGCAAGAATTTTATTGAGTATTTTTGCATCTATATTCACAAGGGAAATTGGTCTGAAGTTCCTTTTCTTTTTTGGTTCTTTATGTGGTTTAGGCATCAGAGTAACTGTGGCTTTATAGAACAAATTGGATAAAGTTCCTTCTGTTTCTATTTTGTGGAATAGTTTGAGGAGAATTGGAATTAGGTCCTCTTGAAGGTCTGATAGAACTCTGCACTAAACCCATCAGGTCCTGGGATTTTTTGGTTGAGAGACTAGTATTGCCTGATTCTATTTCTCTAGGAGTTATCAGAATGTTTACATCATTAATCTGATTGTGATTTAACTTTGGGACCTGGTATCTGTCTGGAAAATAGTCCATTATATCCAGGTTTTCCAGTTCTCTTGAGTATAGGTCTTTGTAGTAGAATCTGATGATCTTTTTGAATTTCCTCATATTCTGTTGTTATGGCTCACTTTTCACTTCTGATTTTGTTAGTTAGGATACTGTCCTTGTGCTTTCTTTTTAGTCTGCCTAAGGGTTTATCTATTTTGTTGATTTTCTCAAAGAACCAGCTCCTGCTTTGATTGATTCTTTGTATACTTCTTTTTGTTTCCACTTGGTTGATTTCAACCTTGAGTTTGATTATTTCTTGCCATATTCTGGTGAACTTTCTTCTTCTTCTTCTTCTTCTTCTTCTTCTTCTTCTTCTTCTTCTTCTTCTTCTTCTTCTTCTTCTTCTTCTTCTTCTTCTTCTTTTCTAGAGCTTACAGGTATGCTGTCAAGCTGCTCTTGTATGTTCTTTGTAGATTCCTTTTGGAGGCACTCACAGCAATGAGTTTCCTTCTTGGGACTGCTTTTACTGTATCCCATAAGTTTGGATATATTGTGGCTTCATTTTGAATAACACTAAATTGTCTTTAATTACTTTTTTTATTTTTTCCTTGACCAAGTTACCACTGAGTAGATTGTTGTTCAGCTTCCATTTGTATGTGGCTTTTCTTTATTTATGTTACTATTGAACATCAGCCATACTCCATGGTGATCTGATAGGATGTATGGTATTATGTCAATATTTTGGTATGAGTTAAGGCCTGTTTTGTGACCAATTTTATGGCCAATTTTGGAGAAGGTAACATGAGCTGCTGAGAAAAAGGTATAGCCTTTTGTTTTAAGATAAAATGTTCTATAGATATCAGTTAAATTCATTTGTTTCATAGCTTCTGTTAGTTTCAGTGTGTCTCTGTTTAGTTTCTGTTTCCAGGAACTGTCCATTGATGAGAATGGGGTCTTGAAGTTTCCCACTATTATTGTATGCAATGTAGTGTGTGTTTTGAACTTTACTAAAGTTTCTTTAATGAATGTGAATTCCCTTGCATTCAGAGCATAGATACTCAGAATTGCGAGTTCATCGTGGTAAATTTTAACTTTGATGAGTATGAAGTACCCCTCCTTTTCTTTTTTTGAGAATTTTATGTTAAAAGTTGATTTTATTTGATATTAGAATGGCTACCCTAGCATGTTTCTTCAGACCATTTGCTTAGAAAATTGTTTTCCAGCATTTTACTCTGAGGTAGTGTCTGTCTCTGTCACTGAGGTGGGTTTCCTATATGCAGAAAGATTTTGGGTCCTGTTTATGTAACCAGTCTGTTAGTCTAGATCTTTTTATTGGGGAATTGAGTCCACTGATATTAAGAGATATTAAGGAAAAGTCACTGTTGCTTCCTGTTATTTTTGTTGTTAGAATTGGAATTTTGCCCATGTGGCTATTTTCTTTTAGGTTTGTTGAAAGATTACTTTCTTGCTTTTTCTAGAGCATACTTTCCCTTCTCATGTTGGAGTTTTTCCTTTATTATTGTTTGAAGGGCAGAATTTGTGGAAAGATATTGTGTAAATTTTTTTTCATGAAATACCTTGGTTTCTCCACATATGGTAATTGAGTGTTTTGCTGTATAGTAGCCTGGGCTGCCATTTGTTCTCTCTTAGGGTCTGTATGACAACTGCCCAGGATCTTTTGGCTTTCAAAGTCTCTGGGGAGAAGTCAGGTATAATGATGTTAGGTCTGCCTTTATTTGCTACTTGACCCTTTTCACTTACTGCTTTTAATATCCTTCCTTTGTTTTTTGCATTTGGTGTTTTGATTGTTATGTGATAGAAAAAATTTCTTTTCTATTTCAAAGTATTTGGAGTTTTGTAGGCTTCTTGTATGTTCATGGACATCTCATTCTTTAGGTTGGGGAAGTTTTCTTCTATAATTTTGTTGAAGATATTTACTGGCCCTTTTATTTGGAAATCTTTCTTCTTATCTATAGATATTATATTTAGCTTTGGTCTTTTGATTGTGTCCTGGATTTCCTGGATGTTTTGGGTTAGGATTTTTTTGCATTTTGCATTTTTTATTGTTATTTCAATGATTTCTCTTTTTTCCAATTTTTATTAAATATTTTCTTCATTTACATTTCAAATGTTACCCTGAAAGTCCCCAATAGCCTCCCCCAACCCTGCTTCCATACCCACTTATTTCTACTTCTTGGCCCTGGCATTCCCATGTACTGGGACATATAAAGTTTGCAAGATCAAGAGGCCTCTGCTCCCAGTGATGGCCGGCTAGGCTATCTTCTACTCCAAATGCAGCTAGAGACACAAGCTCTGGGGGTACTGCTTAGTTCATATTGTTGTTCCACCTATAGGGTTGCAAACCCCTTCAGCTTCTTGGGTGCTTTCTCTAGCTCCTCCATTGGGGGCCCTGTGTTCCATCCAATAGATGACAATGAACATCCGCTTCTGTATTTGTCAAGCATTGGCAAAGCCTCACAAGAGATAGCTATATCAGAGTTATGTCAGCAAAATCTTTTTGGCATATGCAATGGTGTCTGGGTTTAGTGGTTGTTTATGGGATGGATCCCCAGGTGTAGCAGTCTCTGGATGGTCCATTATTGCATCTCAGCACCAAACTTGGTCTCTGTAACTCCTTCCATGAATATTTTGTTCCCTATTCTAAGGAGGAATGAAGTATCCACACTTTGGTCTTCCATCTTCTTTGTTTTCTTGTGTTTTTCAAATTGTATCTTGGGTATTCTAAGTTTCTGGAATAACAAAAAATTAGGATAGCAAAAACTATTCTTAACAATAAAAGAACCTCTGGTGTAATCACTATGCCTGATCTCAAGCTTTACTACAGAGCAATTGTGATAAAAACCACATGGTATTAGTATAGTGACAGACAGGTAGATCAATGGAATAGAATTGAAGACCCAGAAATGAACCCACACACCTATGGTCCCTTGATCTTTGACAAGGGAGCTAAAACCATCCAGTGGAAAAATGACAGCATTTTCAACAAATGGTGCTGGCACAACTGATAGTTATCATGTAGACAAATGCAAATTGATCCATTCTTATCTCCTTGTACAAAGCTCAAGTCTAAGTGGTCCAAAGATCTCCACATAAAACCAGAGACACTGAAACTGATAGAGGAGAAAGTGGGGAAAAGCCTCGAAGATGTGGGCACAGGGAAAAAAATTCCTAAACAGAACAGCAATGGCTTGTGCTGTAAGATCAAGAATTGATAAGTGGGAGCTCACAAAATTGCCAAGCTTCTATAAGGCAAAAAATGTTTTCAATAAGACAACAAGGCCACCAACAGATTGGGAAAGGATTTTTACCAATCCTAAATCATATAGGGGACTAATATCTACTATATAAAAAGTGCTTCAATGATTTCTATGGCATCCTCTGTGCCTGAGATTCTCTTCTAAATCTTGTACTCTGTTGGTGTTTCTTCCATCTATGACTCCTGATCTCTTTCCTAGGTTTTCTATCTCTAGAGTTGTCTCCCTTTGTGGTTTTTTTTTTTCTTTCTACTCCCATTTTTAGATCCTGGATGGTTTTGTTCAATTCTTTCACCTGTTTGGATGTGTTCTCCTGTATTTCTTTAAATGAGTTATTTATGTCCTTCTTACAGTCCTCCATCATCACCATGAGAAGTAACTTTAGATCCNTATCTTGCTTTTCTGGTGTGATNGTGTATCCAGGACTTGCTATGGTGGGAGAGTTGTGTTCTGATGATGTCAAGTAACCTTGGTTTCTGCTGCTTCTGTTCTTATGCTTTCCTCCCACTATCTTATTATCTCAAGTGCTCCCTGCCCTTGATATACTGGATTGGAACCTGTCCTCCCTGTAATTCCAGTTGAGTCAGAACTTCTCAGAGTCAATCTTTCTTAATGATCCTATGTTTCTGGGATCCTGTGATGCTGAGATTCAGAGTTCTTGGCAGTCATGCTTCCTCTGATACCCTGAGATCCTAGTGTGACCAAGCTCCTGGGATCTTGGGATCCTAGTCTCCCAGGATCATAAGATCCTGGGAGTGTTAGAGCACCTGGAAATGGTTCCTCCTTTGAGGCTGTCTGTTGAATTCTAAACCAAGGTAGACAAACGCTGACTGGAAGGAACCTGAACCACTGGCCGCGTGGGGTTTCTGAGTCTGTACTCCAGCTGGCCTCAGGCACACCCAGTTTTGTTAGAACAGATGGTGTGTTCCACTCACCAGTGATCCTAAGATCCTGGGCATGCTAGGACATCTGTGGGGTGGAGAGTTCTCTGGAGACCGTGGGTCTGTCTGCCGAGTTCTGGCCCAAAGTGACCCAGCAGTAGCACTGACCCATAGCAAAACTTCTTTAACATTTATATGAGATAACAATAACCATTTTTTCTAACAATCACAGCTGTACTTTGTAACAAAAGTCACTTTTGATAACTAATATGACTTTAATAATAATAAACTTTCATGCCCATGTGTGCTCATGTTTTCACTAATATTAATATTTTTATTTAGTTTCAGAATAAAATATTTTATTTAATTTATGTTATCCTATGAAGCTGAGAAACAAGTAAGTATATTGGTAGTTTTATGCCTTCTAGGTTAAGGAAGTTCATTTCTATCCTTCTAAAATGCATTTTAATTATAATTTTCACATAACTATTTTACAAGCAAAATATATACATTCTAAATTTTGATTAGGTTGCCCTAATATAATATAAATTATTAGTTCTCAGAGTTAACACCCAATACTATAAACGCTATTTAAGTACATGACAATTCTTCCAATGAATTTCTTATTGTATGTTACTATGATTGATTTTGAAACATGCTGAATACTTTTGTAATACTATAATAAAAGCAAGTGAAAATGCTTTTAACTTAGGCATTACCACATCTATATTTCCCTTTGGGAAGAAAAAAATAATATCTGATCCTGATTTATAAATTCAGCAGTGTATGTCCTTTAACATAATCTATATTTGTAAATGATTCAGCAAAACATATGCATGCTTGTAAATCCTAGTAGACAAGGAAGCTTGTTATTAGAATGCTTACAAGATGTTTGTATTATCATATATAAAATTCATGACTCTTCATAGAACTGATCACTAAGTCTATTAAGTCTCCAGAGGGAAAAAGTTCAGCAGGAAGATCAGAACAGAGTGGGTTATTAGGCACTTTTCCACAAGATTTGTAGCTATTTGTTTTCTGCTGACTTCAAGATCTGTGTCTATTTGTACTCAGATGGGCTAGGACTTTTCCAGAGAGGCCAAAACAACTCACAGCCTCCAATTTGTACACTGTCAATTACTGCATTTGATTGAAAAGATAATGAGAGTTTCATGGGCATACTACCTACCATTTGAGTGACAGAGCTTCGTAGTAACTTTCAGTATTTAATGTTAAAATTTTCCTAGATATCAATAACATATGTCTTTGTATTGAATAAAGTGTAAATGGTTCCTCTAGGAACTCAGAATAATTCAGATTTCAAAATTCTTTAAATAAATTATGTGCCCAAATGTGGTTGGATGGTATTAGCAGGTGGGAGAAGAATTTTACAAAAAAGATCAAACATCTTTTTCCTAGAGCCCATAATCCCATGGAAATTAATACAGAAACTCATAACTAGTCAATGTTCAGAGAATAATAAACTTCAAAATCTTTAATACCAAATAGAATGGCTAAATCAAGGGCTGGACTTCTAGGCAGAGGATGAGTTGGACTTACAAACCAGAGGTTATGAATGATTTCAAGGAAACAATGTTTTCCAGACAAAACTGGGAAGATGAGAAAATGAATTCACAGAAACCATAACAGCTGAAGCTCAAACCATACAGAAGTAAAACATGAAATGTGAGTGTAGGCACAATATTTCACTCTTAGCCAAGGATCCATTGACATTTTAATTGCTTTTGAGTGCAGGAAATGATATTTCTTCAATGACATGACATTAAGTATTTCCATCACTCTTCAGGGTTGACAGGCACAGGACAGCAGTAAAGCAAAACAAACTGGATTCCATCGTTTTATAAGAAAAGGAGAATGAAATATAACTCAGTAAGGATGAAAAACAGGATCTGAATGGAGTTGAGAGAAGGAAAGTGATACACTAAAAATATATCTAATGAAATCCTTTTACATGAGATTAATGAGATTCTTTTAAAAAAAGAAGTATATTTTAAAAAGTTAATTTGCATATTTAAAATCAAGTTTAATCTAGATAACCTACTGAGTCATTTTAAACATGAAGGGAATGTAAGGATGTGTTTAGTGTTAAGGAAGTTCAATCTATTATTCAACGTTTTATTTAATATTTATTGTTTTTTATATTGTGATCTATGCCTTCCTGAACATGTGTAGCATATGTGTGTCTTTGTCCTCTTGTAATTTGTGAGCAAGTGATGTGGGGGCTCTCCCCAAATCCATTGCTTGTTAGTGGGATAGGTTCTTCTAGCTGGATTATCTTGTAGGAATTCAGTGGGAATTCAGAGACTTGAATTCACTTGCTAGTGTGAAGGGATAACCATGGGGCTCCTACAATCTCTGAGGAGAAGGGGTGGTGGTAGAAGGATTGTGGGAGTGGCTGATTGCAAAGGGGGCTATGAGCATAAAGTAAAGTGAATAAAAAATGAATAATAAAATGACTTTGAAACATTTGAATTCCTTAAGAAAAAAGGGACTGCAGTTTGACTGGCACCAAGAACCTATATTTATTATATTATGTTGATCATCAAGGACAGAATAAAAATCAATATTTTGAAATCAAATGTATGTCTATGTATGCCTATGAATAATCCAACAATGAAATATTTAAATAATTGTGTGTGTGTGTGTGTGTGTATGTGTGTGTGTCACTGAAGAGCTAAAGAGGTAACTTAGTGTTTAACATCAAGTGCTAATCTTCCAGAGGACTCAAGTTTTTTTTTTTTTCTGGGAATCTCTACCAGTCAACTCACAAATATCTGTAACCCCTGCAAGCAGGAAGTCAATACTTTTAGCCTCTGTAATCGCCTACACACATATGATGGACTTAAACTTATACATGCACACACACAAACAAACATACAGAGAGAGAGAGAGAGAGAGAGAGAGAGAGAGAGAGAGATGCACACACACATTAAAAATGTTTTAAAATCTTAAAAAGTAATGAAGGGAGCTAAAGATGGCTCAATGGTTAAGAGCACTACCTCTTCTTCTGGAGGTTCTGAGTTCAATTCTCAGCAACTTCATGGTAGATTACAAACACCTGTAATATGTTCACATGCAGGTGTACATGTGAGAAAATTTACTATTCATAAATACAAATAAGTAAATGAATAAATAAATGAATAAAGCAATGAATGAATGAATGAATAAATAAATCTTGCAGTAATAGTGAAGGATATATAACCAGAACACTAATTAATTTGAGAGAAAATTCACATAGAAAACCTTATGGAAGAGGCATTTAAAAGATCTAATTCTCAGAACATAGTACATATATGAACTTTACAATGTGTTATCTTTAATGTAATGATTTCTCAATTGTAAGTATAAGGTAATGTCATTTAAAGTTGAAGTAGATATTTTACCCTACAAATGAAGAACTATTTCAAAACATATACAAGAAAAACTGGGCAAAAGTAAGTAAAAAATAAAGGAACTTAATTATTGTTATTATTATTATTATTATTATTATTATTATTTTAAAAAGTCAGATAATGCTTTTGCCTCATTTCAAATATTTATATAAAAAAGAATAACTAGAAATTGACAGACCAGGTAGCTCTTGTGAGGCATCTCTCTAGAAAACTAATGAAATTCAGCAGAATGTGTCAGAATCAAGTTCTCTGAACTCTAGGAAACAATCAGAGGTTTGCAGGGAGTCAAGTGAATGGGAAATCAAAGACAAGTCACCCTGAAAGCTGTCATGGAACTTTAGAGCCTTTATTGTCCTCCCACTTCCTACTTCCAAACTCCTCAGCAGTCATAAAGATGACAGACTATTCCCAGTGTGAGACCCTTCCTGTTGACTCTGTGCTGAGCCTCATAAACCTTTTCAGAGAGTGTCCCTTTGAACACTACCTTCTACCTGGGGTGTTAGTGCAAACTGCTTTGGTCTGTTTCAGCTAAACTTGAACTCTCTGCTAGGAAAGGGAAAGAGCAATTTGTGAAATTCCTGGAAGAAAGATGAACAGCACTTCTGCCAACTCAGGCACGGATGAAGTGAGACACCCAACCTGGAATCCTGGGAGAAAGATTTGAAACAAGAAGTTATTGGTACAAATAAGTCATTGACAATCTCCTCTGCTTATTTCTAAATGTACAGCAGGGGTATTTACAGCTACACATTTTCCTCAAGTAAGTCAGGTACTTGAAAATTTCTTGAGAAGACCTGATGATTTTTTTCCCCATTGGTGGATTTTCATGCCAAGCAAACATAATATAATCGCTAACACAGAATGGTGAGTTTCAGAGGCAGGAGCCAAACAAAACTGAACTTCATAGACAGCAAGATATGTGCCATGCTTTCCCTTTCTTTCTCTATTCTATTATCTTGATGCACTTCAGAATATCTCTGTCAATGAGGCAATCAGTACCATATACAGACACTTCTATTCTGAGAGTCTCTGAAAAGTGGTTGATTATAGTGGTTTTCAATTAGTAAAAGGGTCAAAATAGCAGATTCAAATAAAATGTATGTTTTCTCCAACATATTCAAAAATCTGTTGGTTTCTTTTTTTTTGTTTTTTTGTTTGTTTGTTTGATTTTTCGTTCCAGGGAAAATGGTTTTTACCTAATTACTTGAAATGTACAAAACTTACAATACTAGAAATTTCTGTGAGATGAGAGGTCTCAGAAATTTCTGAGTTTTATTTTTCAACCGCAAACTAAACAATAACACACTGTTATGGCTATAGTAGTTTATGCCTCCTGAAACCTAGATCCAATGAATATAACTTCAAAATAATAGTTCAGTATAATGACTCCTTAGAGAAATACAATGTCTGGACTAATATCCACTTATCAGTGAGTACACATCTAGTGACTTCTTTTGTGATTGGGTTACCTCACTAAGGATGATATCTTCCAGATACATCCATTTGCCCAAGAATTTCATAAATTCATTGTTTTTAAT
>NC_034606.1:12754869-12781165 GCF_900095145.1 Mus pahari | reverse complement strand
ATAGGGAACTTTAGGGATAGCATTTGAAATGTAAATAAAGAAAATATCTAATAAAATAAAATGATAAGAACAAAAGAAATACAATGTCATCAATTTTTCAGCTGATATAGCGCTGGAGAGTTAATAAATGTGTCCTTTAAATATAAAGGTGCTTTTTTTGCTTTCAGTAAAGGGCACTTTTTAAAATCATGTGTCACTAATAGATACGAAATTGCGTTTTTCACATGTTTAGCCTCAAGTAGTATGCATGAGATGTTTGAATGTGCTCAGAAAAGAACACAAAATTTGTAATAGCAACTAAAGTAACCTCTACTTTGCAAGTCGGAGAACTAAGGTAAGCATTCTCCCAGGTAGTAATGATTAGTTTTTTAATATTTTGTTTTATACTAGAGAAATAGATATGCACCGTCTCTTCTGCAGCATGATCCATCTGAACATTAGTTTACATCTATATAATGTCAACTATGCCTTGAGTGCTCCAATATAATTTCAGAATGAATGCCCAGTAATCACCAACTGTATGAAAGCTCTATCTAACTCCCAGTCTGCTAGCTAAAGTTGCAGGAAGAAAAAGGGACACTTTGAAAAGTGATTTTAACCTAAATTCTACATTCATTTTCTCCAACAGGTTCTCTGTCAAAATGTTGTCTTATTGCTCCAGCTAGTACTTCAAGTACTGTATTGGATAGATTTGGGGAGAGTGGGCATCCTTGTCCTGTTCCTGATTTCAGTGGGATTGCTTCAAGAATGCCTGCATTTAATTTATATTGGCTGTTGGTCTGCCATAAATAGCTTTAATTTTGTTTAGATATGGGCCTTGAATTCCAAGAGATCAAGGGGATACACATTGGCAAGGAAGAAATAAAGATATCACTATGTGCAGATGATATGATAGTACACAAACGTGACCTCAAAACTTTTACCAGAGAACTTCTCCAGCTGATAAACAACTTCAGCAAAGTTGCCAGATATAAAACTAACTCAAATAAATCAGTAGTCTTCTTTTATACATACACTTAACAGGCTGAGAAAGAAATTAAGGAAATAACTCCCTTCACAATCACCACAAATAATATAAAATACCTTGGTTAAAGAAGTGAAAGACCTGTATGAAAATAACTTCAAATTTCCTGAGAAAGAAATCAAAGAAGTTCTAAGAATATGTTGAGATCTTCCATGCTCATGGATTGGCAGAATTAACATAGTAAACATTGCCATTCTACCAAAGGCAATCTACAAATCCAATGCAATTCCCATCAAAATTCCAACACAATTCTTCAAAGACATGGAAGGAACATTTCTAAAATTCACCTGGAAAGGCAAAACACTCAGAATAGTGAAAACAATTCTTAACAATAAAAAACAGCTGGGGGAATCACCATCCCTGACCTCAAGCTACAATATAGAGCAATAATGCTAAACACTGCATATTAATGCTACAGAGAAAAACATGTTGATCAATGGAATAGAATTGAAGACCAAGAAATAAAACCACACACTTGATCACTTGATCACACACTATGAACACTTGATCCTTGACAAAGAAGCCAAATATATACAGTGGAAAAGAGAAAATATCTCCAATAAATGGTGCTAGTATAACTGGTAAGCTGTAGGTAGACAAATGAAAATAGATACATATATGTCACCTTGCACAATGTTCAAGCCCACGTGAATCAAGGATTTCAACACAAAACCAAATACACTGAATCTAAACAGAAGAGAAGGTAGGAAAGAGTTTTAAATTCATTGGCACAGGGAGGAAATGGTATCTCATGAAAATGGAAAGCTTCTGTAAGGCAAAAGAAATTTCAATAAGACAACACAGTAACAACAACAACAACAACAAAAATTCAATCCAATCAAAAATGGGGTATAAAACTAAAGTGAGAATTCACAGTAGAGGAATCTCAAATGGCTCAGAAGCACCTAAATAAATGTTCAAAGTCTTTAGTGATCAAAGAAATGCAAATCAAAATGATCCTGAGATACCACCTTACACCAACCAGAGTGGCTAAGATCAAACACTCAGGTGACAACATATGTTGGCAAGGATATGGGAAAAGAGGAACACTCATCCTTTGTTGGTGGGATTGCAAAGTGGTATAACCACTCTCTAAATCTATCTGGAGGTTCCTCAGAAAATTGGAATTAGATCTATCTGAAGAATCAGCAATACCACTCTTGGGAATATACCCAAAAGATACCGCACCATGCCACAAGGTCATGTGTTACATTATGTTCATTGCAGCCTTTTTATGTGATAGCCAGAAGTCAGAAACATTCCAGATGTCTCATGACAGAAGAATGGACACAGAACACGTGGTTCATCTACACAATGAAATACTACTCAGCTATTAAGAATGAGGACAGCCTGAGTTTTGCAGGCAAATTGATGGAATGAGAAAATATCATCCTTTGTGAGGTAACTCAGACCCAAAATGACATGCATGCTATGTACTCACCAATAAGTTGATATTAGCCAACAAACAAACACACAAACAAAAAAACAAACAAAAAACAAAACATACAGAATGCTCAAGATACAGTCCACAGAGCTTAAAAAGGTCAACAAGCTGAAGGGCTCAAGTGAGGATGCCTCAGTCCTACTTGGGAGGAGAAGAAAGCAATCACAAGTGGGGAGGGAGGGAGGGACCTTGGAGGTAAAGTGGACAAAGGGGCAGGGAAGAGGGGATCCTTATCTTGTTTAAATTAATTACTTTTCTATTTCATGTGCATGAGTATTTGCCTCAATTCGTAAGGTTACCATGCTTGGGTGTAGGGTGTGTGGAGACTAGAAGAGAGGTCACCACGTCTCCTAGAACTGAAGTTACAGATCTTTGTAAATCAACATTTGGTTGATGGGAACTAAGAGTACCAAATACTCTAAACAGCTGAACCATTTCCCTAGCAATTGGGTTTATAATCTTGACTGACTTTGTGGAAAACAAAATAAGAAAAATATTCAGTAACCAGTTTTGTCTAAAATTTCCTTCAAATTCTTCTTTTTAATCACATATAAATTAAAATATAAAAGTCTTCTACTTATTTGTGTAAAGCATCTCTTCTAGGTAATGCTACTTTCCACATTCTACTGAGACATTAATGTAGCCCTTGATCTACAACTGAAAGTTGTGTTTGAAGACCTTAGAAGAACCATCAATGGGTGACAAGCCAACTGTCTCAAAGTGTATCATCACAAGTTTCTTCAGAAAAGAAAGGGTGAGAATATGCAGGGAAGTGGAAAAAATAGCTGCTTTTAGTGGCAAAGAAAACACAGAAACATGATTTAAAAGTTACTATCTAAAAAAAAGTGACTACATATTTTAATTTTCAGAATTCCATTCAATCCTGTTCAAACTTTTCCTTTATTAAAGATGAACTGTCATATTAGAAATTCAATATGTATACAATTAAACTATATACATAAGGAAACTCTAGATTTCTTTTGCAAAACCTTGATCTTGAAGGTTCATATTAGTAGACATAGACTAGATAGAGATATTTTAAGGTCATTAATGAAGAGGTTTAACAGCATTGTTGAAATCTAGAGCTTATTCCTTTTACTATTTTTTCTACAAGCATAAATGCATGGAGAAAACACCAGTAACTTAAAGAAACTGTTCTGTGGGCTTAAAATTAAGGCCATGCATTACTTACCTTCTGTAATTATTTGATAACGAGTATCTACTGGCAACATTCTATACACCATTATTTTCATAGCATCTTCCAAGCCACCAAGCTTATCTTTAACACTAAAAAAATAATCTTTAGTGTCTTTAAATCTATTCATATTTCAGAATCAATTCTAGATATTCTAGAAACAACTAAGGAATTTGTATTTCATATTGTGTTATCTCAGTATAATTTAGAATCAGAATATGTATCACATAAAGCTTAGTCAGATTGCAAAGTGGGTATATACTAAAACATCTGTTACAGTGGACTAGCACTGTTGTGCTCACTCAGCTTGGCTGAAAACTTTGAACCATGATAGCAAGAACCTTGGGACAGACGTCGCTGCTGTTAATAATGCATACCATCTATTGCAAGCTGGTATAACCACTCTGGAAATCAGTTTGGAGTTTCCTCAGAATATTGGACATTACCTTAAGATCCAGCAATACCTCTCCTGGGCATATACCCAGATGTTCTAACTTGTAATAAGGACACATGCTNNACTATGTTCATAGCNGCCNTATTTATAATAGCCAGAAGCTGGAAAGAACCCAGATGTCCCTCAACAGAGGAATGGATACNGAAAATGTNGTACATTTACACAATGGAGTACTACTCAGCTATTAAAAACAATGAATTTATGAAATTCTTAGGCAAATGGATGTATCTGGAGGATATCATTCTGAGTGAGATAACCCAATCACAAAAGAACACACATGATATGCACTCACTGATAAGTGGATAATAGCCCAGAAACTTTGAATACCCAAGGTACAATTTGCAAAACAAACGAAACTCAAGAAAAGGAAGACCAAAGTGAGGATACTTCGTTCCTGATTAGATTGGAGAACAAAATACCCATGGAAGGAGTTACAGAGAAAAAGTTCAGAACTGAGACTGAAGGAAGGACCATCCAGAGACTGCCCCACCCGGGGATCCATCACAAAAACAAACACCAAACCCAGACATTATTACATATGTCAGCCATTTTGCTGACAGGACCCTGATATAGCTATCTCTTGTGAGGCTATGCCAGTGTCTTGAAAATACAGAAGTGGGTACTCACAGTCATCTATTGGATGAAACGCAGGGCCCCCAATGAAGGAGCTAGAGAAAGTACCCAAGGAGCTGTAGGGATCTGCAAACATACCGGAGGAACAACAATATAAACTAACCAGTACCCCCAGAGCTCATGTCTCTAGCTGCATATGTAGCAGAAGATGGCCTAGTCGTTCATCAATGGGAGAGACCCTTGGTCTTGAGAAGATTATATGTACCATTATAGAGGAATGCCAGGACCAGGAAGTGGGACTAGGTTGGTTGGGGAGCAGGGGCAGGGGCAGGGGAGGGTATAGGGGACTTTAGGAGATTAAACTAGGAAAGGGGATAGCTTTAGAAATGTAAATAAAGAAAATATAATAATAATAATAATAATAATAATAATAATAATAATAATAATAATAATAACTCCAAATAGTTTTAGTCAGATTTCTCTGGTTGGGGCAGAACTGAAAAATGAATCTTTTTATTTAAAAGGAGGAATTAGTAGAATGCCTTATAGAATGTCATCCAGTGATGTCTATCTTCTGATGAGTAATCAAAGACTCCAATAGCTGCTCAGTCTGCTAGGCTGGGTGTCACAAGTTGGCCTTCATTACACATTGGAATCCAAAGTACCTAGGCACTAATACCAAGCATGGAATATCTTACAGCTGGATAGGTTAAATTATCAGAGGTTGAGAACAAGCAAGATTATACATGATAATCGATTTCCCTTAAAGTCTGTTGACTATGAACTTTAGATTAGTAAATTAAAGACATAATTTCACATGTAAATGAGCATGTTTATACTTATGTTACTCATAAAAAGTTTTCTTGTTCTCTGACCTTTTATATAGGCTGTCATTAGAAGGTATACCCCAGATCTAGAATGTATCTACAGATCTCAAATGATCAGTATTTATGATGTTTCTTATCACTTTAAATGATCCAATGAAGAAAGATCTTCAGTGGGATGTATCAAATTGAGTTTTAGTTAGTACCAGATGTAGTCAAGTTTAAAACCAAAAATAGTCATCAGTTATCACCTTGATGAACCAGGGCAAATTCAAATGTATTAGTCAAGTTCTTGAGAGTAACAGAAAAACTTACAGAATGAATCTCTCTCTCTCTCTCTCTCTCTCTCTCTCTCTCTCTCTCTCTCTCTCTCTCTCTCTCTCTCTCTCTCTCTCTCTCTCTCTCTCTCTCTATATATATATATATATATATATATATATATATATATAGTCTATTCATTAGAATTACTTATAGCTGCAGTCTAGTCAATACAAAATGGCTAATTATAAATAGGAATAATGAAATAGTCTACTACTAAAAGAAATATGTGTGTAATTAAAAGCCAAAAGCAATATTAGTTTGCCTTTTTAGGTCAGGAACAAACCAATTCTGCATGATGTACTTATTTGAATATAATTTTGCTTTTAAAGTTGATATTGATGCTATGCATATGAAGTAACAAACTTCATAATGATTAAAATTAATTTGAAAGTCAACTTATTATTATCACTCTAATATAAGTGGGGCAGTGGGCAAGATAAGATATGATCAACTTAAATAAAGTGTTACTATGCATATTTTAATCAGTCATATTCATTCATTTGAGTTTGTTTCAATTGTAAAATATCTGTTTGATACAGAATGTGTTTGATTCATATTTACATATCTGAGACACAGAACATAAGTAATGAGAAAAATTATCAGAAAATTAATATGAAAATGTTCAGTGAGTAAAAGGAACATTTGTACTTATAAAATCAATGAATTTTTAAAATATAAAATTCTTAGGTGTTTTAAAATTTAAAGATACTACAGTTCTACAACCTTTGATAGTTTAAATTTTGGATACTTAAACTCATTGTAATAAGCCTTATAAATAATATCTTGACCTGGATTTGCATAGTATGATATTAATCATTAAATAAAAATTAGAAATGCCATTTACAAAGTTTACTTTGTTAAGCATGATTGTTCTTTTTTCACAGTACAGTCAAGTTATACTTGAATTCTTTCTTTCTTTTTTCTTTCTTTCTTTCTTTCTTTCTTTCTTTCTTTCTTTCTTTCTTTCTTTCTTTCTTTCTTTCTTTCTTTCTTCCTTTAAGATTTATTTATTTTATGTATGTGAGTACACTCTTGCTGTGTCCAGAGACACCAGAAGAGGGCATGAGATCTCATTACAGATGGTTGTGAGCCACCATGTGGTTACCTGGAATTGAACTCAGGGTCTCTGGAGGAACAGATGGTGCTCTTACCCACTGAGCCATCTCTCCAACTCCGGAATTATTTATTTTTACGTAGCAAAACTTCTTCTAATTGCTAAGCCACCTATCAAGCTCTACTTGTACAATTTCACCACTGGTTGCCTATTGAAATGAGAGAGGTGCGCAGTGACAAAAAATTCAACAACCAGTTTTACTTGAAATTCCCCTCAATTTCTTTGAAATGTACATATTTAAAGGGGCTCGTATAATTTGAAGAAGCTACCTTTTTCTTTGTTTCCTTTTATTTAAAATAATTTTTCTCCCATAATATATGCTAAGTACACTTTCCCCTCCCTCCAGTCTTCCCGGTGTCAGGATCTACTCTCTTCCTGTCTCTCATTATAATCAACAACAAAACATAATAAAAGAAACTATAGTATGCTAAAAGAAACAAACAAAAAATGTGACGTGACATAGAAGTTGTATCAGGCAAATCAACATAAAGTAAATAGCCTCAAGAAAAGTCACAAAATTCAGAGACTAATCATTCACATACTTAGAAATCCCATAAAAATTAACTAAAAGCTGTAATTTACATCGGTTGCAAATCCATGTAGGCCCTGCAGTTGTTGCTTTAGTCATTGTGAGTTCTTAGGCTTTGTTATCCTGATCTACTCTCTCCCCTATGATTATTACACTGTTTGCCACTATAAGCCCAGGTTAGTTGTTCTTGCTGCTGTTTTGGATTGTTTTGGATTTTTTGTGTTGTCTTTGACTCTGGCTCCTACAACTTTTTCTCCTCCCTGTTCCACAGGATTCTCAAGTTATGACTAATGTTCGGTTGTGATCTCTGCACTTGGATCTATCAGTTGCTGAATGAAGCCTCTCTGTAGACCATTTTATGGTAGGCTCCAGATTGCATGCATAGCAGAATATCAATAGGAATTATTTCATCATTCTCCCCTTATTGTGTTTGGTTTTATTCTAGTTTTCTGGACAATCCAGCTTCTGGTTTTTGTTCCTGCAGACAGTGTCAATGGTGAGCTCCTTCTCATGGCATGGGTCTCAAGCTGAACCAGTTACTGATTAGCCACTTCTATGATTTCTGTTCCACCTTTACCCCAGTACATCATGTAAGCAGGACATATTGTAGGTATAAGGTTTTGTGTCTAAGTTTGTGTTCCAAATCCTCCACTAGAAGACTTGCCTAGTTATGTGAGATGGCCAGTTCAGGTGCTGTATCACCTATTACTAAGAGTCTTACCGACGGGCTACCCTAATAGAATCCTGGGAGTTCCCATTGCATTAAGTTTCTATCTTGCCTCTGTTGCCTCCTAATTTTAATAGTCTCTCCCAGTACCCTCTTTCCATGCTCTTCTCATTTAATTACTCCTATTCCAACCCCGATCTGCTCCCAGTCTATCCACATATTTATTCTATTTTCCCTTCCCAGGGAGTTGCACATATCCCTCCTTGACCCCTCTCTGTTACTTACTTTCTGTGGATTGTAGCATGATTAAGTTTTACTTTGCAGTTAAGTGAGTACATATCATGTTTATTTTTCTGGATCTGGGTTACCTCATTCTGGGTGATTTTTTTCTAGTTCCATCCACTAGGCTAATAAATTATGATGCTCTTGTTTTTAACAGTTGAGTAATACTCCATTGTATAAATGTACCATTTATTTAATCCATTCCTTAGTTGAGAGACATCTAGGTTATTTCCAGTTTCTGGCAATTAGGAGTAAATCTGCTATGAACATAGTTAAGCAGTTGTCTTTGAAGGAAGGTGGGGTGCTTTTTGGTTATATGCCCAGAAGTGGTGTACCTGGGCCATGAGGTAGACTAATTGATAATTTTCTGAGAAACTGCCATATTGACTTGCAAACTGACTGCACATATTTGCCTTCCTATTACCAGAGCAACAGAGGAGTATTGTTCTTGCTCCAATTTCATGCCAGCATGTCCTATGACTTGATGTATGCTGCATTTTAACCATAATACACTATAGTACTTCACTATAAAAGTTAATTGGAGGATATATATATATATATATATATATATATATATATATATATATATATTTCCATATTGTCAGAAGCTTCAACTATAAAGACTCAATGTGACAGTGTAGGCATGGGCTGAACAAGGAGAATAGACATGCTAACATTGAATGGGAAAGTTCAGGAGTCTTTTACCCTTCAAAATAATTAAGCACTAAAGAATGTTGACAGCAGGTGAATCAACATTTTCCAGTAAACATAAGAATTTGTTATTTAATAACAAATGGTCAGTCTACAAACACATATATGAGTAACATTATTCAGACTGAGTTGGCTGTGTTTACCTATTTAGAAATTTATACATAGACAGATATATAACATACACATATACAAATACACGTATAATATATATCACAACAAATAATGAAAAGGGTGCTATAAATTTTAGAAAGAGCAGGGATCGGTACATGGGTGGATGCGATGGGAAGAAGAATAAGGGGAAATTATGTATTTATAATTTCAAAAATGAAAGATTTAAAAATTCAAAGATTTAGAGGTATTTAGTAACTTAAAAACCCAGGTTTACATATACTTTAAATGTTACATATAAAGCCCATAACATGTACACATGTAGAATCTTCATTAGGCAATATCACTGAGATTGACTATGGAACGATTGATGACAGTACCTTCTAAAGAAAATGTGACTGTAGGTGGAAACATGGGCATGATAGTTTCCTACAGATACTTTGATACATTTCTACATACTAGGTGTTTTAAAAAAGAGAAATTCATTATCTCACAAATCTGGAGTTCTAAGTTTGAAAAAAATAAAATGATTTTGCCATGCTCACTATCAAGTCTCCACATTGTTCCTTATGTATCCTGTCTTCTTGTGTTTGTCACCATATCTCAACTCATGAAAATATCATCCCAATCTCTTTGCCATTTTAATATTTTTGCTGCTTTGATACATTCTTCTTACTGTTTTCTTAGAGAAGCATATGAAGATATTGGGAATCCAACTGAACAATCTGAGAAACTGTTCATGTCAGATTATAAACTATTTCATAACACAATAAAAATGTAGATATGAAAAAAAGATACCTAAAAATACAAGGTGTAGTTTGGTGTGGGTACAAGTTGGAATAATGATAAACTTGATATACAATAGAAATTCCTGCCTTTAAACTTCCCTTTCAACAATTATATAACTCACATGAAAAAAGTATTATTCAAATTAGTAAAAAGATGTTCAATTAGAGAAAGAACCTTACCTGTGGTTATAGAAACATATAATGAAAAATTGCAGTTGTAATATAAGCCGTGTCCTGTTACTGAGGTGCAGACAAATGCTGACAGTCACAATTAATCTTGTAAAGTCAAAAAGTATATACTGCCATAGTACAAAGAGAGCTATTCTTGAAAGCTGACATAAAATGTACAAAATGTCAAGGTTTTGAGGCATGCATCTTAAAACTTAGCTTATAAAATGTTAGATACAGTAAAGACAGAAGTGAGTCAGTTAAAAGAACCACACATGGGTTAGCTCTGCTTTCTAAGCTAATTAAGGTGCATTGTTTAATGTCATGAATACCTTAGCAGTTCAGAGCTTATTGATTTTTGAATGCTAAACATAGAATGAACTATGTGAAGAAAGTGAGAAAGCAGCATTACAAAAGTGTTACCTGACAAATGAAGAAAATTGTTGACATTCTTGTTTTCCTATAGCTAAAATACAAGTAACAAAACTGACAAAAGTTCACCTTTCTGTAGTTTAAAAATCTAACTGGACCATGAGAAAGTTAAGACTTGTGTACCAAAGGAAAGAGTTTCTCCCATAATGTGACCCACCAATATTTGAAATAGTTATGACTTTTACTTGGTATGCACTGGTATGTACACAAACCCACACTCTGCCATTTTCTATACAACCAAGCATAATGGACAGCAGTTACTGGACTTAAAGGGTTAAAAGGGGAATGAAGCAGTCAGTCTGAAATAGGTAGGTACATACTGCGATCTGGAGGTTGTTGGGTGGCAAAAGAGGAATTCAATAAGGACAGTGTCTTAGTCAGGGTTTCTATTCCTGCACAAACGTCATGACCAAGAAGCAAGTTGGGGAGGAAAGGGTTTATTTGGCTTACATTTCCATACTGCTGTTAATCACCAAAGGATGAAGGACTGGAACTCAAGCAGGTCAGAAAGCAGGAGCTGATGCGGAAGCCATGGAGGGATGTTCTTTACTGGCTTGCTTCCCCTGGCTTGCACAGCTTGCTCTCTTATAGAACCCAAGACTACCAGCCCAGAGATGGCACCACCCACAAGGGGCCCTCCCCCTTGATCACTAATTGAGAAAATGCCTTAAGGCTGGATCTCATGGAGGCATTTCCCCAACTGAAGCTCCTTTCTCTGTGATAACTCCAGCTGTGTCAAGTTGACACAAACCTAGCCAGTACAGACAGGTTTCATTTTGTAAATATTCAAAATGAACAAAGTTTAAAAATAAAAACTTAAAATGCATGTGAGTGTTTTATGACAGGCATTTTTTTCTTGTGATAATATATTCTAACATTATTAATCAGAAATAGAAAATATTTCAAGCCGGGTGGTGGTGGCACACTCCTTCAATCCCAGCAGTTGGTAGTCAAAGACAGGCAGATTTCTGAGTTTGAGGCCAGCCTGGTCTACAAAGTGAGTTCCAGGACAGCCAGGGCTATACAGAGGAACCCTGTCTCGAAAAAAAAAAAAAAAAGAAGAAGAAGAAGAAGAAAAAAAGGAAAAGAAAAAGAAAGAAAGGTAAATATTTCAAATCTAAATCATTTGTTGTATGCGAGACACCAAAAAATGTGAAGTCCTATAGCTTTGAAGTAGGGGACTCAAGTGCAGTACAATAAAAACATTGCTTACAATTTCCTTCAAGAGAGGAGACTAGTCACATCAAAAATGTTTTCTATAGGATTCATAGATGAAAAAATAAAAATATAAAAAAATCTAAAGCCTGAAACATTTCTGGACCTACTTATTTTAATTATTGGATTCTTGAAGTATATGTTGTCAAATAGTTCTATTTTCCTTCACAAGAGATTTTTATGATTGAGCACAGAAAAGGAAACAGTACTTCAGTCATTTTAATATTACTTAATCTAATTAGGACTACATTTGCATATTTCTAGATATACTTTTTAGTGTTTATATTAACACTTTGGAAATATAAAAATTATTGAAAAAACTTGATACAGAATTTTGATATAGTGTAACTATATATATATATATATATAATATTAAGAAATTTAAGTTCAATGAAAATATTGTATTGATTTCAAATTTTAGATTTAATAATTATGTATAATCTACAATTATCTTCAATTATACATAATTTACAATTATGTTCAATTATACATAATTTAAAGTAACTATGTACTATGAAAGTTTAAATTTAGAGTAGATTTTGTAAAACTTTGAATAACTTTTGCTGATCTAGAATATTAATTTTATCAGTTTTTTCTTATCTAAACTGATATAAGAACAACATTTTAATTTGGTCAACGAAGAATCTGGTTACAAGCTGCAAAAGTGATTCTTATTAAACATTGAGTTGAACAGGCTCATATGTGCCCTCCAAAAGTGAATGGCTCCTAAGTCCTTAGATATTGCCACAGGCTTTATCTGTTCTGTGTGACTGACATACCAATGCCTGTTTCTAAATCTAAAAATCCCTGGTGATCTATGTTCTTTCTCATCCCTGATATCTCAATCTTGCTCAAAGATAAAAAGGAATATTTTTGACAACTTCAGCTTGTTGAGTTTGAGCTGGAAGCAGAGCTGTAAAATAGTTGTGTTTATAAATCTTTAGGTGAGCATTGATATGTTCAACTGTTTTTGTATAGTTATATTACTTGAAAGTAAAATAAACTTAAAAAATTATAAGGTACATCTATCAGTTAGATATTAATATGTATTCTTCTCAGGAGAATGGAAGAGAAAATCATGTGGAACATAGTATATCTTTTTAAATGGTAGCGTCTATGTCATTTTCTCTCCACTGGTCTCTCAGCACTACTGGTAGTGGGATTCAGCATTAAGAGTGAGGACAAAAATAGAATGGATATAGAACCAGCACTTTGCTCTTCTCTGTGTCTGGAAAGACTCTTCAGCTAAGCCACTAAATCAGTTTTAGGTTAAGTGGCTGCAGCAAGCAAGGCACCAGGAATTTGTCTGTGATAAACAAACAAGTAAACACTTAGAAAGAAGCTGTTTCCTAGGTTCTAAGAATTTATACTTGGATATTAAGAATAAGAAAAATATAGAAACTACTGAAATTGAGAAGAGGTGTGTGTGTGTGTGTGTGTGTGTGTGTGTGTGTGCGTGTGCATGTGTGCATTTGTGTGTGTTTATATAAAATGGATATTTGTGCCCCTAGGTAAAAATAATTGATGAGGGATGAGCATATACTAAAGAAAGAGAAAAGCAAACCTTCCCAAGATCTATTTGACTAATTCAATATCAACAATCAAAATGCAATGTGATATTGTAACTTATTGAACATGAGATTATTAGTAAATAATTATACGTATACTTGTGGTATTAAATGTGATAGAATATTCTTTGCTACAGTTCATTTCCAGTTAATAAAATGTATAAAACAATGTAGTATTAGAGTCATTGGTATCTTATTAAATGTCTAATAATCTTTCATGAAAATATCATTAGTAGTAAAAAATGCCCCTATTAACATGATGTATAGAAATTTATCAATTTCTATCTTAAAACATCGTGTTATTATTAAGGGTCAAATTCAAAATCATACACTGTACAATGAAGTCACATAATATCACTTTTCTCATTTTCCACTCAAAAAGTTTGTATCTAAAAGACATAGTAAGAGGAAGTAAAGTAAAGGTGCTAGGCATACTAAAGATACTTAGAAATTTGTAATCTAGTATTTTAACAAATATTAGCTTCTTGAAGTTTCTGAATATGGGTGAGAAGACAAAACAAATAAATAGTAAGATCATGTACAGATTCTTTTATGAGAATAAGGTAAATTCAACTAAAGTTTAAAAATGAGGTGTTTTTCTTTCAGTTAGAATATTAATATCTGATTTTATAACTTAAACCATACACATGTCAGTGTTATGGTTGCATATTAATCTGTAACAAATGATATAAAACTCAGGAATTGATGGAAGAAAATAAATTGAAATCTTAAAATTATGAAATAATTTTTATAGTTTTATAGGCTTAGGTTATTGTGAAGATTGATTCTCATATGATTGCAACAAAATCAGGAAGTGAGGAAATATAAATGATATCAATTCTGGGGACAGAACCTTGAAAAATTAACTATAAATATGGAAATAAATTCTAGATAAAATAAAATAGTGAAGATTCCCAGGAAGCCTTATTGACAGCATTCTTCATGTAATACAGACCTATCATAAGGCCATGTTTCTGAGAGGAAGAATTCATGACCCAGAATTTAAAAAAAAAAAAAAGCTTCCTGAATTCATGAATACCTTCTCTGTATTGTTATATTTCTTAAGTATGAGGATACTAGATTTACAAAGTAAAATTAATTCATGACTTTCAATGAAGGGATTATGTGTAATACTTTAAAAGAATATAAAACTTGCTAGCAATATCTGAGCCATCGATTTAAAGCACATCAGTCATGGTGAGATTGAGATTGCATTAACTGAACCACAGTAGGAAGGCATTATGATTTCATAATTAAAACCTATCTTTGGGGGGAAATTTATGAAATATGATAGTATCAACTGTTATATGTTCATATATACATTCACCTATATACACACTCATATCTGTATTATTCAACTTTTTAACAAAGCAGCATTGACAAAATATTATAATGCAAATCATTAAGAAATGCCTTGTTTTTCTTAATCTTATCCTTTTAAGTCTAAAATTGTTTTAAACTGAAAGGCAAATCAACTAACTTCATGTCCTATCTATTCTGAAATATATATATGGTGAGAAATTATCAATCTAAACTATTAAGAGAGTTGAATGTATATGAACACTTCCCAATATTAAAACAAATTTCTGTTAAACATTAATTCATTTAAGTATACCACTTAGGGATTTTTACTTTGTGATTATAATAAATTTTTTCTAAATTGTTTGGAGGGTCCAGCACAATGAGACGAGCTATTATATTCTGATTTACTACAAAATTAGGGTAGGTTAGAGAAATAAGGAGAATCTTGTATACATTTTGTGTATCACACTAGAAAAGAAATTGCAAAATAGTTGACATTTAAGAAATGTTCCTGTCAAAGCAAGACAATGTTATTTCTTGACTCTATACATGGAAACATATTATTTTGAAGTAATTACTTAAAGAAAAAGAATTAAACATGTCATGACTGGGAACATAGTACACAGAAAGTAAGATATAATGCCCGATTTAGAATAGCAGAAAATACATCCAAGCTTTTCCAATGTTTTTTGAAAATACTTCACAAGGGAAGTCTTATACTGATACTATGTTTATTTATTTGGATGCTATAGTAAACTAAAATTATATTTTAATATAGTTCATAGTGATATTTCTCATATAAATAAAGATGATATTCCCTGTCTCTGAAAATAAATAAGACAAAAGAAATTGGTGAATTAGCCTCAGGTAATTGATTATATAGTAGAATACAACCATATTCCTCTCACTTACTACACACTCCAACCTCACTCAGAGCTTCACCCATGGGGATTGCTAGTTACTCTGCTTTAGGCCTTACATATATTTGTAATTATTCTTTTTATTTCCCTGATAGCTTCCCTATTATCTGCCCCCTTTTTCTGAATGAAATATTAATATTTCCCATGTTTAAGAATTTACTTAACTTCCTAATCTTATAGTGACATTTTCATAGTCATTTTGTTCTCTATGTATTTAACAAGGTTCTACATTTTTAGCTACCTATAAAGTTTTTTGAAATTAGTGAATTAGAACAAAGAACTTGAAGTTTCATCAAATATCATATAGATTAGAAAAGAAAAATAAGGAAGACAAATATATAGGAAGAAGGGAAATAGGGAGAATGGGGTACATTTACACTTAAAAGTGAAATATTGAATCTTAGAAACACCATTTTCTTCTGTCTTTCAGATGCCAGATGTTTGACTTATCCTTGCTGTTTTACTTTACATTTTAATTAATAATAAATCTTAATTCTCATTAAATCACCTTATATATTTTATAAACTAAAAAGAAGAAAATGATAATTAGACAAAAATGAGATAGAAAATATTTGGATGGATATGTTCACATACTTGTCTTATGAAATCCATAGAACATGGGAATATAATAAATGTTTAAAAATCATGGAGATGTGTTAAGTATATTAATTTCAAAAGACAAGAGCAGATTCAACTACAGCCAAAATTCAATAAGCAATTTTTCAAGCTATTTTAATGACAAATATATGAATTAAAGTAATACTGCCATCAATGAAATTTTTAGGGCATTTGGCATATTAAAATAATTAACATATAATTAACTATAAAATTTAACTTAATATACTAAAGAATCCCAGTTGTATAGCAAGACCTAAATACTGAGTTTAATAAAAACACTGACTGTCCAAATAGGCTTCATTCTGGCTCCTTTGCTGCATTAACCTAGATTAGATTCTCACTCAGCTCCGTAAATACACATTTTAATTATTTAAGGAGGAAAGAATCTACATTGAGAACTTCTACCTCCTCAACTCAAATCTAGCTCTTGGGAAGTGCAGAAGAAAAAATATGTGTGAATTTAGGAAGTTATTGAGCTCTCTCTTCCACCATGTGGGTGTAACCAAGGGAAATCTGGCTGCAGCACATTTCACGGAGAGTCCTGCTCTTCTATGCCATTTTCCTCATCCAGCCATACCAATTTTAAGCAACACAAACATTTATTATAAATTTGTTCTCCAATTTTTGAAATATTTTTTGTCTCCTAACTTCATGACACATATCAATACTTCTAAATATTCCAAATTTACATCCAATCATGCAAGTTGCATATCTACCTATGTCTTGGGAAATATGTGTCTCATATTTAATGGCTTAGATAAAGTCCCTGTTTATATAGAATTTATATAATAGATAGGATGAAAGGAAAAATAAGAAAAAATAAGTTCTCTTTAGTGATAGTGATTGTTAGAATAACTAACAGATAGACAAAATGATACAACAGTTAATATGAAGTTAATACTTAAAAGCATTGAGAGAGCAAATCTCTCAGACCATTGAAGAAAAGTGAGCACAAGAAAAAGGAATGTCCTTGGGAAAACGTTCTAATGTAAAAATTACATGTTTGTGATTGAATGTATAGTATATGAATATAATATTCAGATTATAGAAAGATCTATAGATGATAGACTGACAGAAAGATAACCCTAAACACACAGAAGTAGAATGAGCATTTATAGGTAGTAAGGGCCATTGGAGGAGTCAGTTAAAGATTCGCTAATTATAACCAGATTTGTAAAACTTGAGGAGTGATTATGAGTTATTAATTTTCATTAATCCATACAATGTCTCTATGGTGATTCCTATTAATGTAGTTCCTAGTTCTTAAATTATAAGCATTTTATTCTGTGTTAATGAGTTAATATTTTCATCTTTGTTGCCCAACTTCCTATTTGTGAAATGTGTTCAAGAGCAAATCACCTGACCTGCCTGACTAAGCACTGCATACTTATTGCATTTCACTTCATGCCACTTTTCAACATTCCATAGATGAGACTAAATCTAAAGGAACAGTGAGTGAACTACGATATGATAGTTTCTGTAGAGCTTGGTTAGAACAGATTTTTGTGCCACATATTAAAGAGATGCTGCTGCCAGATTTCCTCCAAGAAAGTTAGCTGTCAAATGTGATCCCTGTATTGACTTGGAAGCAGAATCTGCACTGAATAAAAACTTGAGTTGGTGAAAATAGAAAAATTGTCGAGAAATACGAATGAGAAGGAACAAATGGACAAGCATGAGAGCCATACATTACATGCAAATATAGCAAAGAGCAATAATATAACTGTGTTCCTGTATTTTAAATAACACTGTGTAGCTAAGGTGCATGTGGAGAAAGAAGCAGGGATCCATGCTAGTGTTCCCTTAGTCATTCATGCTATGGGAATATGCACATAATATAACAAACAAAAAGGATTTAAAAAGTGAAGTTTAGCTGATTTATTATTGGAAATAATTGAAGAAAAAGAGATGAACTGAATATAACTTAGCAAATTAACTATAGACAGAATATTAGACAGTGAGAAAGACTCAGAAGCAAAAGGAGAACACAATGTAAATATATATCTTTTAGAGTAAATGCAGAATTCTTAGAGATGTTGGACTTCATATTGGAGAAGGAGATATAAATAAAAATAGAAAACCACAAGCATTTTATTAGGAGTCAAAAAACAACAGCAACAACAACAACAACAACAACAACAACAACAACAACAACACTGCACTCCTGATTGAGTCAGTTAGACTCACTACTTACATACATTATTTCAAGATGAGATTAAATCTGAAGAAAGAGTACATAAAATATGATATGAGAGTTTCTGTAGAGAGTGGTTAGAATGGACATTATAACAATGTTATCTAATAATTGATTTATCTGTTCTATCATATAGACTTTAAACTAAAAATGTGTTATGTTATATAGAGTTTAATCTAAAATGAAAATGAATACTTTATAACTATTTGACATCATAAATCTTTGAACTTAGAGCAGACATTTCAGGAAAGTTAAACTCACCCTCCTATATGCCTGCATCAGCCCATAAACCCATACACAGTTCAGATAGGACTTAGCAAATTTATATACTACAAATTCATTTCCAATGATGATGTATATTTCAAAACTAATGATGACTAGATATTGTCAAATCATTAGAGCACTGACCCAGTGAATATATCTCTATTTTTATAATTTTTATTGAGATAATGGTATAGGGAAGTAGTTAGAACATGAGGAATGGCATATTCCTTCAGTAATTAGACCACTTGAGATATGCATTTTTATCATATTTTTGTGTTTTCTTCTCTCTGATTCCTGGACATCATGATGTAAACTTCCTACTATGTCATATTCTCATAGAATAAGGAAATGACATTTTTGAATTATGAACCAAACAAATGTTAATTCTACTAAAATTGTGCAAGTCAGGTATTTTGGTGACAGTAATGGAAATACATAGTAATGCAGATAAATGTTGCTAGAATTGTTTTTGTTGTTCTGAACAAATTAGAACAACAACAACAACAACAAAACCTCAACACTTTAAAAGTCCAAGTTCTCAATGCTAGATGCATGGCTTAGTCACTGAAAATATTGGGTTCTCTTCCATTACCCAGGGGGCAGCTTGAAATCATCTCTAACTCCTGTCAGAAGTCAGGAGGAATCTCATTTATCCTCTTCTTGCCCCTGAAGCCATAGCACCCAAATGGTGTGCAAAAGTACATCAAGGTAAGTGCTTTAACACCTAAGAATAAAATCTGAAAAATTGAAAGTCCAAGTGTCTTTGGAACATTTCTACTATAAAAAAAGATGTTTATGTATGGCTTATAATTTCCAAGAGTTAGAGTCCTTAATCACTATGGCAGGAAGTATGGCAGTAGGTATTCAGGTATGATGCTGTAGCAACAGCTGAGTACTCATATCTGCACAGTCATGAGGCAGAGAGTGATACTTAAAAAGGCACACTCTTGCACTCTCAAATCATATCCTCTGAGTCACATCTACACACTATATCAACAAATCCCTCCCAAACAGTGTCATAAACAAAAGGAACCAATATTAAATACACCAGCCTATGGAGGCAATCTTTATTCATTCAACTACATCAAGTACTTTTTAAAAATCTAATCATATATGAACACATACTAGATCAAAAGCTAATTAAATGTGTTTTACTACAAGCGGGAAGAAACAGGACGCAATCATGATAACAGTAAGACAAAATCCAAGTTCGAAAATTAAAGTGATTTAGTATATGACATCTGGACCACATGATTTTCTCGGTACAAAACAGCTTGGGTAGTTCTACTCCCTGGCTCTGCTCTCTACAGTACACATGCAGCTTTTCTCATGGTTTCAGGCTAGCACTAGTTCATACCTACTAATTTAATTGGTGAACATGCTGTAGTTTATGCATATCTAATATGCTGAGGTCTCCATTGCAATTGAGGTTTCCATTCCCCAGTGGCTTTCTGGTATCTTTGTGCCTCTAACCCTGTCATATGATGCTAAGCCTCTTCTTATCTCCATGATCCTTCCAATTCTGAAGTATTCACTACAATTGAATCTGTACTTTTAACAAGGACTTCTTTTCTTCCACAATTTAAATTCCCAGTTTCTCTTCCTTATCCCCTAAATCCTTCAGTGTCTCTTGCTCCTCAAAGCAGTAACATATGAGGAATTTTACATAGTGACTGAGTTTGGCTGTCGAATTGAGATATATCCTTAAGACCCTCTGTGATAACTATGAGATGACCCTAAGAGCTACTTTTTAGAATATTCCATTTCAGTAATACTGATCGTCTATTAACTGTTTTTGGTTCTGCAGCATCCGATAACCAGCTCCAGTTGTTCAAGTTATGGATAGTCTTTACTTCAGTGATTCTGGTGTCTTTTTAATGACATCTCACTCCTCAGCCACAGCTCACCAAAAACAAAATATTATCAAGTCAAAATATCATGTGACATTTCCTGATAGAGTCTGCCTTTCCTTCTGAAATGTCATGAGCCAAACCTACAACATGTGTGAGTCTCTTAGTTATTATCTTTCAAGATTCTACACAATAGACTTTTCAGTTCTATACATTCAGTGACATCTACATCAGAGGTCCAGTGTCTTGAATAAATCTCTCCAAAGCATTGTTGTCAAGTCTGAAATATAATATATGCTGATAGAAAGTAGCAGGTATGCAATTAGAGTTTTATACTTATTCAAAAATATTCACAGAACTACTAATTAAGAAAATCTATAGTTACTAAACTGTCGTTAATAATAAAATCTTTAATAATAAAATATTTAATAATATATCGGGTATAATGTGATTTAACTTCAATTAATATGTCAAGTTTTAGATGGGTCACTAGCTAAATAAATTTATGTTCACTTTAACAAGCTTACTTAACAGGCAGTGGTGGTGCTTGCCTTTAATCCCTGCACTTGGGAGGCAAAAGCACATGGATTTCGGAGTTCGGGGCCAGCCTGCTCTACAGAGTGAGTTCCAGGACAGCCAAAGGCTATACAGAGAAGACTTGTCTCAAAAAACAAAACAAAACAAAACAAAACAAAAAAAAACAAAGAACAAAAACAAAACCCAAAAAACAAAACAAGATTGCTTAAATAAAAATGGCATATAAAGTACAGCATACATACTTTCTTACAATTCTTGGACTTCAACTATTTCTTTAATTTTGGTATTATTTTTAAAGTTATTTGCATATATATGCAAATCATATATGCATATATGATTTAAAAGAAATTACATCAGAGAAATGTGTGAATATGGGAAATAGTTGTCTAAAATTAAGGAACCATGAAATTATTATACAAAAACCACTTTATAAGCTAACTGAAAATATAATGCAAACAGATTCTTGGAAGGGAATACACTGTTTGTTTGTTTTTTTTAATTGGATATTTTTGCATATGTAGCAGAGGATGGTCTTGTCATCAACGGGAGGAGAGGCACTTTGTTCTGGGAAGGTTCAATACCCCAGTGTAGGGAGAATACTCTCAATGGATAGTTAATGCTGCTCTCAGAAGTCATAGCTTTCTCAAGTTAAAATCCCTTTGCCAAACTTTATATGCCCCATACAGGGGAGCGCCAGGGCCAAGAAGTTGGAGTGGGTGGGCAGGGGAGCAGGGTGGGGGGAGGGTATAGGGGACATTCGGGATAGCATTTGAAAGGTAAATGAAGAAAATATTTAATAAAATAAGTTTACAAAAAAAAAATCCCTTTGCCAAATGTGGACTACTTTCCTATGAGTTGTGAGTCAAGTAATTCAAACCTTCCCAAAGCAGTTAAACTTCCTACCTTTGTTCTTGAATCCCACAAGAACACAAGAATTAGCTGCAATAATCAATTTCCGATGAATTCACAAACTTTGGAACGTAAGTATCTGTAGGAAAATGAATGGCAACAGAAAAACCCTGCAATAGTTGGGTATCTATGGAATGTCACTAGCTAACGACTCTGTAGTGATTTGAATAAAAATAGACCTCATACATGTATATATTTGAACATTTGTCCCAAATTGATAATTCTGTTTGTGAAGGATTTGAAGGGAAAAACCTTATTGGAGGTGATGTGCCACTGGATTTAAGCTTTGAAATTTCAAATTCCCAATCCCAATTAATTCTCACTGTCCTATGCATCTGGGTCAAGACTTAAACTCTCAATCACAGTTTCAACAGCATGCCTGGCTGCTTGCTGTCATCCTCCCCAAATTGTTGTTCATGGAATCAGCCTTTGGAACATTAAACATTCATCATACATTTTCTTTGAGTTGTCTTTGTCACTATGTTCTAGAAAGTAACTAAAAAAGAAAACACTATCTACCACTATCCACGGATTCATGGATGCTAATATATACTTGTTATTATTAACAGAGTTAAAACACATGACTGGGTAAATCATATGCCCAGTGGGAGAAATTGTTGAGTTGTATTGCTAAATGCTCTTACATGATTTTCTAAGTATTTTTATTTATATTCATACATTATATTTTGATGCTGCTAGTCCTCTCCTAGAAAACTGTAAACTGAAATTGTGGTTAATACTTCAATATTAATAGAAAACATATATAAGTTGAGGGAGATATATATTGTGATTTTTTTTAACTTTCACCTTGACACAAGCTAAAAAAAAAAAATCTGGGCAAAAACTGCTGTGAATACATTGGATGGTCTACAAGGATGTGGTTGCTATTTACTTGTGTGAAGAGAGATACAGATGGGTGCAACCTATTTTGAGTAATACCACCCTGCTCAGGGGGTCCTGCAATGTATAAGAAAGGAGGCTGAGCAATATGCAGAAAACAAGCCAGAAAGCAGTTTTTCTCTATGTTCTCTGCTTCAGTTTCTGTTGCCAAGTTTCTGAACTGCTATATTTTCTGTCCAGAATTCATTTGATGATTTATTGTAACCTGAAAGTTAACATATTCTTTCCTTCCCAAAATACTTTTGATTATGGTGGTTATTATCTCAGCAAGAGGGAAAAAAACCTAAGAGTGTAATTGCTAGCAAGTTGATAGGGTATTACTGTGTTGTATATGAAAATATTCAATAAATTTATTTTCTTGGAGTACTATAACTTGAAACATGCTATTTACATAAGTCCTTTTTAGAGACCATGGACAAAACCATATTTCACTTTGACTCTGCTATTTTGTTGATATTTAATTCAAAACAAAACCTGATTATATACTAATGATGCAGAGAATTCTCTGAGATCCAGAGAGGAAAAGCTGACATAATATAACAGATGCTTGCTTTCAACTGCAGCTTTTAGGAAACACCTTCTGAATGTGAAGTCAGTTTGTACTCAGTAAATTCATTACTGGGGAGAGCAAAAAGAAAATTAAGTACATAATCTGTGAAAGAGAGAAGCTTTGAGTTATGAATAAGAAATCGCTGCTGTTTGATCTGGAAAAAATTAAAATATGTGTATATTTTCTCAGTTGCATATTTCTCTTTATCCTACAATCAAAACAACAACGACAACAACAAAAACACACTTTAATGTAGAAGACACTGAGACATTTTAGGAGGCGAAAGTGAAAAAGTGGTCTTCTGGAATGAACCCATATATATATACATCTATGGCTGACATATATACATATAAATGTATACATATATACATACACACATACATATACATACACATATGTATACATATATATCCATACAAATATTCACATATATATGTATATATGTATATTCACATATATGTGTATACAAGCATATATATACATATGCATGTACATGTGTGTGTGTGTGTGTATATATATATATATATATATATATATATATATATATATATATATGATTTTACATATATATAATCAATTTATTCCAGATATAACACAGAGACACACCATAGTTCAGGTCAAGTGGGCTGTATGTGCTCTGATGGAACTAATTCCTACTGTACAAACCAATACTGCAATGCAGTTATTATGAACACAAAAGAGGAAGGTTGTATCACTTTTAGGGGATAATTAATACTGCAAAGACAAATAATAGTGTAAGGAAATAACAAACAAAAATAGTGTAAGGAGAAATATCTGTACTAAGCATTGTGAAGATAGCAGGCTATGGGAAGAAGAGTAGGGGCCCTCTACCTGCCAACACTAAGCATTCAGAAAATGCTCTAATGTGTACACTTACAAGAACGGCACCCATGTGAATTTATTGTTAGCAGCAATGAGTGCACATCTCTGCTGTAATGTGTATGGTAACTGGAAGACAAATACCACAAATCCCTTCTTTGTTCACATTTTCTATAAACAAATTAAATGAATGGTCCCAATTAGCAAATACATGTCATCCATTATTTTTATGAGGGGAAAAATGGTAATTGAAGAAGGTTTTCCAGTTTCTACCAACCTAAATAATTATGCATAAGACAAGTGACCCTCTGCAAATTAGAAAAAAATAACAAGGTTTTTCTAAATGCTGAAACATGGAAATTTACTAATAAATGCTATGGAATTAGAACATTACTTAACTTATTTCACAGATTATTGATTTGATGTCCAGTAGAAACATGAATATAGATCGTGACAATTAAGAGTAATTATAGATTTATAGTGTTTCATATATATTTCATTTTAAATATTCTTTAAAGGGAAAAATGAGAGATAAAATAATGTATAGTTCTCTCTTGGTGTGGTATATGTACCTGTTCTTATTTGTGTGAACATTTGGATATGAGTGTATTCCTCTACGTGTAGAGGCCAGATAGCTACAAAAGAAGTCTTTTTCTTTCGTTTTCTTTTTTTTATTAGATACTTTCTTTATATTCATTGGAATTTTTAAATTTTAATTTATTTTTAATTTATTTTTTACACTCCATATTATATTCTCTGCCTTCCCCCGCATCCACTCTCGGCAATAGTGTCTGGGTTTGGTGTCTACATATGGGATGGATACCCTGGTGGGGCAGTCACTGGATGACCTTTCCTTCAGTCTCTGCTCCACTCTGTCTCTGCATTTCCTTTAGAAAGGAGCAATTCTGGGTTAAAATTTTGGAAATGGGTGCGTAGCCCCTTTGGGCCATGCCTAATCTCTGGAAATGGTCTCTGTAGATTATCTCTCCCCTTTGTTGGGTATTTCAACTGATGTCAGGCCCATTGGGTCCTGGGAGCCTCTTGCTTTTCTGAAATCTGAAACTTTATGGTGGCTACTCTCAGTTCCACATCTATTCCTAAACAACTCTGTCCAATTTCCTGACCCTCTGTACATCTGCCTCATCTCTTCCTATACCTGATCCTGCCCCCCCCTCTTCGTCCCAAGTCCTCCTACCCTCTATTTCCAGCGATTATTTTGTTCCCTCTTTTAAGTAGGACTGAAGCATAGTTTGTCTATTTTTCTCTTTGTTTTAGAGACAACATCATTCAATTGAACATGGAATTTATCAGTTTGTCTACACTACCTGGCCAGTGAGCTCCAGAGATGCATTTGTCTACAGAAATCGCTGAGGCACATAAAGTATACATCATACCTCCTTCACAATATGCTGGAGTTTGAATTCAATTAGTCAATATTGTTAAGTGGCATTTATCAACTGAGACAGCTTTCCATCTAAATTAAACTTCTTCATGTAATACAAACAAGATAGACATCCCAACTAATTTATTTTGCTGAGAAGACTGATATTGATAATAAAGCATTAATGTAGTTGATGAAAAAGATTTATACACAAAGGAAAAATAACCTATTACATAATGTAAAATTAATTTATTTTGATTGGAGGATCATTTCATACATAATATGTCTGTTCGGGGACAATAATGTTAAAAAGCACCAAGACTTGAGTAATGCTATTTTCAAAGTATTTAATTGAGTAACTTAAGACATCATGCAGAATTTTAATTTAAAAATTCTCACAAAACCCACTGGAGGAGATAAACACATGTGATTCCACATTCCTATTCAAAGTTCTTGCATTATTTTTTGTGATCTTCACAGTAAACTGAACAAATAATGAGGACAAATGTTAAACAAAATATCCTTCCTTCCTTCCTTCCTTCCTTCCTTCCTTCCTTCCTTCCTTCCTTCCTTCCTTCCTTCCTTCCTTCCTTTCTTTCTTTCTTTCTTTCTTT
>NC_034606.1:12745959-12754809 GCF_900095145.1 Mus pahari | reverse complement strand
CTCTCTCTCTCTCTCTCTCTCTCTCTCTTTCTCTCTCTCTCTTTCTTTCTTTCTTTCTTTCTTTCTTTCTTTCTTTCGTTCTTTCTTGTTTTTTGTTTGTTTTGTTTGTTTGTTTGTTTTTCAAGACAGGGTTTCTCTGTATAGCCCTGGCTATCCTGGAACTCACTTTGTAGACTAGGCTGGCCTTGAACTCCGAAATCCACCAGCCTCTGCCTCCCAAGTGCTGGGATTAAAGGTATATGCCACCATGCCTGGCTAAAATATCCCCTTTCTATTTCCCTCAGAAAGCCTATGTTTAATTATCAAATTATCTCTCAGGCAAAATTAGTACAAATGAAAACATAAATTTAAGTGTAATGTATAATCAAAGTGCAGATATAATTTCATAGGATAACATTTTTTCTCACTAGAATTTATAGACATTATGAATGAAGTTACTGTGAGCAGGAAGAATTCATATTTTTTATATTATAAGCACTATTGTATAAATAGTGCCGGTGTGACTTTTTCTGTCATTTCTGACAATACTATGATGACTGATCATTGGTCACTCAGTCACTAAAGTTAGTGGTTTGTTATCTCAGTAAATGTCTTAGGACATCAGTAGACATAGAGCTGGAGCCAAGACAAGTTTTTTGTTTGGACCTGAAATGTAAATTGCTCTGGTACTGGCACATCCCAGTGAGATCATGGTACCTCTTGAGTTGTGATGGATCTCTGAAGACATGTGAAATGTGTAATAGAACTGTCAAAATGTTAGTAGTGGAGATCACTCAATAATGACCACTTGTAATATCCGTGGTAATGTTGACACTATGGGTGGTTTTGTACAGAAGCAAATATGAAGGTACTGTCCAAATTACATTGGGTTGAAGGAAAGGTAGAATGACAGAGAACATTTAACATCTACCTTAAAAGGCAAAAATAATTTCTCACAGAGAAATATAATATGGGCCACCAACTTCATCCCACGTGTCATATCAACGTTCCATGTTATCTGCCAATTACTCTTTCTTTGTGGATTCACCTAATGGATACGCTTTATTCAACTATATCACTAAAAGCTTGCTGAGGAGATTTATATGCTGTTTAAATGTAAATCACTGTAAATTGCCTATATTTGACTCAGAACATGTGTGGGTTTTCTGGCAGAGCTGAATTATTTTGATACTTTTAGTTCTATTCCCAAAATACATAAAACAACACAAACAATAAATTTTTTTTGAAATTTTTAAGAACCTGAAATAGTCCAAAAAACCCCCCAAACCAAATGAAGCTTAATATTACAAAGCTCTCAATTAAAATGATAACTTTTTAATCATAAAACTAAAACACTAAAGTATAAAAAGACAATTAGTGCCTTGCTTAGCCACCATCACACAGGCTTCATTATATAGCAGATAGCAACACATGCAGAAATCCACAGCCAGGTAATATGAAAAGAGTGAGAAACATTGAAACACTCAGCCCTATACAGGATGCCTCCATCAAAATGCTTCTCTCAGAGTTTATTACTTTTTTATGGAAGAAGATGCTGAATGAGTCTAAGAGTCAGAAGGATGAAGGACACCAAGAAAGTAAAATCCTCTATATCAACATTATCCAGCACATATGATCTCATAAAAGCATAAAGCATACACATGCCCTGCACAGGTCTGTGACCAGATTGTCTATGTATATATTATGACTTTCAGTGTAGTGTTTAGGGGGTTCCTGAGTGTGGAAAACAGTAGGTTTTTCTCTTTCCTTCTTGTGCTCTTTTCCTTGTACAGTTTCTTTTATTCAATTCTGATGTAATAATACCTTTAGTTTTATCTTTTATATGCTTTTTTATTAATTTGTTTTATTTTATTAAAAATAAAGCAATAACTTTATTCACATAATTAAAGCACTAGATTACTTTATAATCACATAGAAATATATGTGATTATATACATATACAATATATGAACAGTAAATAATAAATATCCCATAATAAAATTAAGCTGTACTTTTAATCATTTTGTCATGAACTTGTGTTTTTAATTTATGGATGAAACAATTAATATAACATCAGTTATTAATAACTCCCAAACTCCTGAGAGAACCTATTTAATGGTGAAGAAAGGTTTATATTTTCTCATGGATTTTGATGCCTTTGTTTATAGATATTGGTGCCATTGTTTCTTGACACTGGTGAGGTCAATGATTATGGCAGAAAGTTGTAATGGAACACATTTTCTCATCGCATAGTAACATGCATTCAGCAACATGGGAAATCCTATGAAAGAATTGCATAGCAGGACCCAAACCCTAGTATCTATGATAACACAATATAATATGGAATTATCAATGATCACTATTTGAAGACTTATTATCATCCAAACCTTCAATTTGGAACTTATTTTAATAGCATTTAAACTTTAATATATCAGTCTTTGGGGGGTGTATATTAGGCAAAAAAATATATCACACAATTTAAAGGAACTTTAATTTCAAATTCAACTGCAAATATTAAAGTATAATATATATGCACAAGTACAACTTTAATATATATTCCTTTCAAACTTAACAGAGACAAAAATTTTCACCAGAGGAAACAAATGTATATATTTAAATATAAATAATTTGACATCATGAAAATTAAAATAAAATAAAAATATCTGATATATTCAATATCAGATAACAATCATGTTTATCTTAGGAAGCATTTCAAAATTTAAGTCTTTCGATGGAAGGCTTACATTATTCTGTTCTGTATATTAAAATAAAAATTGTAAAGATAGCATTAAGAAAAATTTAAAAAGAAAATTTTTAGCACATATTTAGAAACAATATGGTATTATCTCTGTTCGCATGATTGATCTAATATCACCCTCTACACTTTTTTGAGTTTACATTAATTGTGTAAAGACTTTCCTTGGTTGTTGAAGAAAAGTATTGTGTCTTGATAAATGATCTTTTATATGGGCAGGTATTTCTCACAATTTATTGTCTTTTATATCTACAGATTCTCTTTTCATAAGTGTTATTGGAATCCCACATCATAAAGTACATCCAAAGCTATGCCATCAATGTTGAAGTAGAAATGTTACTAGTATAATTTTAGGAATTATTATTATAATTATTAATTTCTTCAGCAATGAACAGCAGTATGAGTAAACCCTTTCCTGCCCAACTTGCCTCTTGTCCTTGATGTTTTGTGCGGGGATAGAAATCCTGAATAAGATGAATTGGTTCCAGGAGTGAGGTATTCCTGTGATAGCCTGACCACGTTTTGTGGAGAACTGTGGAAGGACTTTGGAAATTTGGTGTACAAGAGCCATTGGGTGTTAAGAGCACTGTGGGGGTGTTTTGTAGGATCTTAGAAGATAATGTTGACATCAGTGTAGAAGATGGAGGCTTGGCTTGTGTAATTTCAGAGGGAAGATTAGACTTTTATCAGGGCTCTTGCTCTTTTTGCTGTTAAGATTCTTAGTTTGGGTTATCAGATACTGAAGAATCTGCTTTGATTAACAAGATACCAGAACTACTGCAGTGAAATCTTTGCATTACTGGGACTATTGATGCTGGTTAGCTGGAACTAAGAAATTAATGGTAATTAAGAAGAGACCAGCATCATTGAGGTTAAGTCTTCTGGGAAGTGTTTTCTGAGAGCTCAAAGAAATTGTGTTTTAGAGATAACCAAGGTTGCATGCCTCACGGTGCAGCTGGACTTAATAATGTGTAAGAGACACCTAGGTGGTACTGATTTTGAAGCCATGAAGGCCTCAGAAAGAACATCTGAGGCTCAGCACTGAAAGAGGCCATGGAAGGGCATTGGTGAAGTTGCGACCTCAGTTGCAATGGATGGCCCAGGACTGAAGGGGTAATGCAAAAGAGGTGAGGCATGTCACCATGAAGAAAGCCTATTCGCCGCTATTGGTGAAGCCTAATTGCAGCTGAAGACAGAAGGGATTTGGAGATGCCAGTACTCTAAGATTACCACCAAGATCAGCAGCTGTAGTGGACTACAGGCAGCTGGAGCGTAAAAGATTAATTGTGTGCTACAAAGGGCAGAACTAAGAATTTACCCAAACCCTTGGAGGAGCCCAGAAGTTTGTGAGTGGATCCCAGTTATTGACAGAGTTAATTTTTCTTTTGACAGTGACTGAACCCTGATATTTTCCCCTCTTGAAGTAAAGACAGTATTATAGTGGAGCCCAAAATTAAGACTTTGATCAGTAAAAAGACTGAATTTCAAAGAGATTGAATATTTTAAAGGTGTTGAATGTATGTATGTATGTATATATGTATGTATGTATTTTAGCTTTTGGTAACAAAATACTTTATTGGTACCACTTAATGTAAAAAAAAATTATAGTAATGCTTTAATTGCTTAGCTTCCATCTTCAAATAAAAGCTAGTTTTTAAAAAAATGAGTTAAAGTAAAAAGTATTTGATTATCTCAAAACCCAGCTGAAACAAACTTCGTAAATCATTAAATACCCAAATTTTAAATCACACAGTCACTGGTATTTACAATAAATAAGTGTGTACAAAGGAGACACTGGCTCTGCTTATTCTGCAGAAAATAATTTATACATCTTTAAAAATACTACAACATTTTAATATTTAAGAATGTGTAAAGACTGTGGGGCTTTCAAAGTTATTTAGATCTTGGGGATGAATAAAAAAAGTAAGGAGTGAGTCTTAATAGGGATGTGTTGGTGTGTGAAATTGACAAGGGTTCAGTTGTACTGGCTGGTTACGTGTGTCAACATGAACACAAGCTGGAGTTATCACAGAGAAAGGAGCCTCCCTGAGGAAATGACTCCATGAGATACAGCTCTAAGGCATTTTCTCAATTAGTGATCAAAGGCAGATGGAGAGCCTAACACATTGTGGGTGGTGCCATCCGTGCGCTAATAGTCTTGGGTTCTTTAAGAAAGCAAGCTGAGCAATCCAGGGGAGCAAGCAAGTAAGGAGCATATTCCTCCACGGCTTCTGCATCCACCCCTGCCTCCAAGTTCCTACCTTTTTGAATTCCTGTTCTGACTTCCTTTGGTAATGAACAGCAATGTGGAAATATAAGCTGAATAAACCCTTTCCTGCCCAACTTGCTTCTTGGACATGGTGTTTTGTGCAGGAATAGAACCCTAAAATATTCTCTGACTTCCATATCTATACATATTTTCTTTGGTGTAAACTAATACAAAATTATCATAGTCCTCCAAATGATTAACATCTCATTGGATTATTATTCTACTTGTGTATGCTTTTATGTTTGCCATCTGCACTTTCTGAGTTGGTGATAATAATTCTATTTCCTATCTTTCTTGGTGACTTTCATATTAAATATGGCATCCTTGAACTCTTCCATACTCAAGGAAAATATCAGAAGTATACAACAGAGGAAAATCATATTCATAAGTTTAACTCCGTTGAACTCTGAATATGTGTATGACCAATTCTTGTTTTTCTCATGAAGTAGAACTATCCCCTGGGTGTAAATTTCCCACATTTTCTCCATTCCTATTTCAATATAAAAGCATAAATAACTGGATAACCTGATATCCCATCCACTTCTCGCTTATATTGGTTCACCCATTTTTTTTTTAATTAAACAAATTGAATGTGCTGTTTCAGGGAGGCTATCTTATAATAGAACCTCAGATTTTCCATTCAGCACTATTCAGAAGACTTGCTATAAATATTAGCCAAATGCATGTCCTTCTAGTTAAAATGTTGGTATTAATGAGTCCAGATAAAACAATATCACCATCAAATTAATTTAGAATGGAACAAAAAAATCCATGCTCTGCCCCTGTGACATTGTCATGAGGTAGAGAAAAATGTACTTTTGTAGTGCTTGTATTGAAAAACCCATTTTTACTGACTTATAGAGCCAGCATTTTTTTTTCCTACTAATTCTGTTTAGGCTTTCCCTAGGCAATGTTCTAGAAAGTTATAAACATTAAGTCAGTAGTACAGTAACAAACTTGGATTGTGATAATGTTGGACATGTATTAAGATTTCAAACCAACCCAGTTAGCTGTTCTCCAAGGTAACCTGGAATCTTTCAGTTGTGCTAAGGGTGAAAATGATTCCACAAGCTTCTATTTTATGGTCAAATCATTTTTCTTTCTCTTCTGGCTCATGGAGAGAAGAAAAACATTATAAAGAGCATTAAGTGGTCACTCAGGAAATTGTATATAAGTTGGAAGGCTGTATGAAGAGAAAAACAGAGGAATATCTTGTGTTAATTAGTACAATATGCACAAAGAGAGAAATGAAAATTTGGAACTGGGAGAGAAATCCATGAAGTAAAAATAGTTTTAACTAACACATCCTCTTCAGTTTCCTTATGTTGAGTGAAGGAAGCTGACTGTGGTGGTCTATTATCCTTCCTTAAATAAAATAACGAGTTGTTACTTGGGCAATTTATCATGCCATTTGTTATAGTACTATATTTTCCTAAGAAAATTGGCTTAATGGGTAAAGATGAGCTTTTCAAACTCAGCTGTTCACTTTTTGACAATTTAAAAGTACATTTTTAACATTTCATGTTTTATAAAGTTTAATTTCTGTGGAAAACAATCTATTATAAGAGAGTTTTGTTGAAGAAGTCCTGCCGAGTCTCAGAAATTCATCTCTCTAGAGATGCTATTTTTGATAATGCAATGTATATAACTAACTTTTAAATACAAATAAAAATAGATATAACACACAGAACTAATGTATCTATGTCCTTTCCACACTCTATGCTTCATAGCTTTATTAATGTGAGAATCAATCCCCCAGATAATCCATCCAGTCTGTTTATATAGTTCACATTCATCATGTAAAACTTAATTCTAAAATATAAAAAAAAAAATGATTTGTCTTATGGAATACACTGCCTGAGACTTCATTCATAAGATGTGTTCCAACCTTGCCATTTTATGTTTAGCTTGGACTACATATGATTCTATTGTCTGAAAATAAGAGTTAAATGGAGATGAGAAAAATACATAATTGGCTTTCATTTAAAATGTAGGTTTACCACCTATTTGAATTCTTTGATCATGTTGTTCCTTTAATTTTATTATTGCTTCTAACCTTACATTATCTACTCTGATCTTGCAAAGCTATTCATTATTGTAGTTTCACCACCTGTACTATGAACCATGAAACTACATCAGGTAGATGTCTAGGAAATAGTTTCCTTACACTAACTTCCCAATTATAAAATTCTCCTTCGTGTCTTGTCTTTCTCTTAATTAAGGACTCAGTATTGATTGACTGATTGTTTGATTGATTGATTGATTGATTGTGTGTGTGTGTGTGTGTGTGTGTGTGACTTAGAGCACATTGTATTTGGGTTTGCTTACATTATTCTAATGATCTTACAGAAGTGGTATTTTCTTGATGTTTTCATGCTGCTTTCCTGGTCATGAGATATGTTCTGAGATAGCTTTAAAAAATAAGCACTTTTATTTTTAAGTTTTATTTCATAAGAAGGTTTGATTGGTTATGAATACTGACATATACATCTCTTGCCAGTACATAATTCTCCAAATACATAAATATATATGCCAAACATAGAATATACTTATTCATGTTTTTCATAAATAAGTAATTTGTATTATGTTGTGTTTTAATTCTTTCTTATATCACTTCCTACAGCTGCCAAATTTTCCATTTTTTGTTTCGCCTCATTATTAGTGTGAATACATCATGCTTTATCTATTTTGTCATTAATAATAATATACCCCAAGGCAAGTTTCTATACCTTTATAATTTTCTACCTAAATATATATTCACTGTTAAAACAAAATTTATAGTCTATATGATTTATAAAGATATGAAGAGACATATATCTGCTTTTCTTAGGATGCGATGCCCACAACCAAGACATTGGCAATTTCAATTTCTTGCCTTCTTTCTGTCTTCAAATGAAATCTTCAGCTTCATGTTCTCCACAAAGCAGAATCCTTGTGTCCTCTTATCCTGGACCTTGGAAGGACAATTTAACAAATATTGTAGGAATTTTTCTTATAATACTGCAGTCCTATTCATAGCTCCACTAATCAATCACCTCATCTTAATCAACTCTTTATACCCCATCCCTTGAATGTCTTCAATTAGGTATTATATTTTAAAATATGGAAGAGTAGGGAGATAGATTGCAGTTCAAAATAGGGTAAGAAATCTACAAGAAGACCCATGGTGTCAACTAATCTGGAAACTAATTTGTGGCTCTCATAATCTGAACACCAACCAAAGACCATGCAAGAGCAAAACCTAGGCCTCCCTGCACACATATAGCAGATGTGCAGCTTGGTCTTCATGTGGGTCCCAAACAAATGGAGGTAGGACTACCCCAAAAGCTATTGCCTGTCAGTAGGGTATGTTCTTCTAGCTGGACTTCCTTATTTAGCCTTCTGGAGAGAGTATGTGCCTAACCCTGCAGAAGCTTGATGTGCCACCGTGAGTTATACTCACAGAGGCACCCACCCTCTCAGAGAAGAAGGGGAGTAGGATGGTAGAAGGACTTTGGAAGGAACTATCCAGGTGGGCAGTGAGCAAGATATAAAGTGAAAATAAAATAAAAGACTTCTTTAATATATTGTTTAGCAATATTCACTGATCCATGTGAACAAGAAAAGATATGTAGATTTTATATTCCAAAAATATTTTAAAAGTATTTTACCCAAAACATGGTAACTGAAAATAAGATACCGTGTTTCAGCCCATAATCACCCCAAAATATTTCCTTAACATAAGATAAACCAATTGTGCAAAAAGCGAAGATATTGTCTACCATAGATTTTTTTTCCCTTTATATTGGAATTTTGTTGCTCTTGAGGTTCATTTCTCTATACTTTTGCCTCTATCTTCACTGGTTCC
>NC_034606.1:12743619-12745639 GCF_900095145.1 Mus pahari | reverse complement strand
TCTGTCTCTCTCCTCTCTCTCTCTCTCTCTCTCTCTCTCTCTCTCTCTCTCTCTCTTTCTCTCTCTCTCTGAAATGAAAGATATAGTAGAAAATAAACATAAAACAAAATGTAATGACGCCCCTTTTCTGTTTTATTTATATTTAAATATAAATGTGTTTTTCTTATGTTTATGCAACTTAATATGTCTAACCTTATCCTTTGCATATATTGTTTTGTTACAAACATAGAAAAACATGTTATTTATTTTATTTAACTACTGTTTTTTTTCTTTTCTAAATGTCCTATAATTCAACAAAATGTGTAATTTAGAATATGAAGTAGAGAAAATTTTCAGAATGTCAAACAAACTTAATCCCAAATTGCAGACCAGTAAAGTACTAGGTTGCTGTTGTTACAGGTTTGATGTGCTGTGTTCACGTCTTCATTCTCTCTAGGTGCCATCTAAAACAGAGCCTGACCCTCAGTATTTTCTCTTTCATACCCATGCTATACATGTCTAGAAGCTTAGAAGGTTGTGCACAGCAAGGATCCAGATAGATCATTTAATCCCTGCAGCCATGCAGTGAAAGAGATGAACATCTACTGTTCTCTACCAGGCTATTGAATGCAAAATACAACCTCTTGAACATTTATCTTAGCAACCAAGGAAAAGATGTAACTCTATCTACTGTGAATAGTGTTTGTTACACTACTGGTGGTGGTTAATTCTAATTGTTCCAGGATGGCAGAGCACTAATAAAGATGTTGGATTGGGAATGAAGGAACATTTGCTAGACCGTAGTTCACCTGTAAGCAACAGTTTAAAATAATCATCACTTGCCCAGGACCTTTCTACTTACTACAGATGGACTGTCAGTGCTGTGCAAGTTGCAGCATGAAACATGGTGCCAAAGTAATGTATTCTCCTTTATCATGGTGTTCAAATGATATTATGATAATCTATATGATTATTATAAGTCAAATCTTATCATAAGGCTAGTAGTAGAAAATAAACCTTTATATGCTTTAATTTTAATGTTATAGTATAGTTTATTATTAGTGTGTGCATGTGCACATGAATGTGTATTCACACTATGTATGTGACAGACAGAGTTGGGATGCGGGTTTTGCTCTTTCTATCGTGTTGAGGCAAGAGCTCCCCTACTCCTGTTACAATAGTATTTCTTCAGTTAGTCGAATTAAGTCCTTTGTTACAAAATGATCTTTCTATTTTTGCTATGTGTTTTATTGGTTGTTGCTAATGTTTTTGTACATTATTTTTGTTTTGATGTACATATTTTCAAGAGACGATAATGGCTCTATATTTTAAACAAGCCCATATTCATACCTTGCACTTCATTTCACATATTTAGATATCAGGGAAATTATTATTTCTAGTTTAGATTGTGCTATCACTATTCCAGCACAATTTCTATCTTCTCAGATATTTTCATGTTTTGCCAATATTAAACAGGAAAAACACAAAGAAACAAGATATTTTATATATATAAGTCATGCTTTACCATTCAGGAAGTTTACCTGAGGTTTCTTACATATTAATTGTCAAACTGTCCTATTAGTTTTCTGTTATCCCTATATCACAGGTGTAGACAATAATGCAGATAATGTTAAGTATATGTAAATTCATGTACCTAGTAAATATTTGGTTTTTGTTTTACAGATTGTGAATTTACTCCAGAGATCTTGCTTCTTTCAAACACCTAGATTGCCTTACATTCTTTTTCACTTGGGGAAAAGGATTATTGTTTATTTCTTCTTCTTTTCTGGTTTTGTTTTTGATGTAGGATCACCCTAGGTTTCCCTGATTAGACTGAAACTTGTTTTGTAGACCAGGGTGGTTTTAAGGACAGAGAGTTCTTTCTTCCTTTCTTTTTCAAGTGATGTGATTATAGGTCTATCCCATCACATCTTGTTCATTACTATTATTGTTACTACTACTACTATTACTACTGATATCATTAGTATTATTTTTTATTTTCTTTATTTACATTACAAATGCTATCCCGAAAGTTCCCCAT
>NC_034606.1:12699788-12742129 GCF_900095145.1 Mus pahari | reverse complement strand
TATATATATATATATATATATATATATATATATATATATACATACATTTACCTCCAGTGATGGTGAGTATTAAATTTGGATTCAAATATTAGCCCTCCAACTTCCTAGTTGTACATGCAATGCATCAGAAACTTTTGTCACTGAATAGTGACTAGTACTTGGCTTAAGTAACTGTAACTCTGAAGTTGTTTTATGGAAAACAAATACTTTCACCAGTTCACACTGTCACTAAGAAAAATGTTTTTATTCATCTATGCACTATTTGATTTGTGACTCTTCCCTATGGTGGAGTTACATACTAATTAGATATTACAATTTTAGGAAGGGAAGAATAGACAGTTGTTATTTTTCCTGCCTTAAGTGTAAATACATGTTCAAATACTGTGAATTGTTTATTAACTGAAGGGGTACAGCGTAGAGGAAGCTGAAATTGAGGAATAAACAGCTAAAGGGAATTATTCCAGGAGCCCACTGGGACACCATGACATTCAGAGGACACTGGCTTTTCTTAGAGAGGTACTAACAGTAAGATCAGAGCGGAATGAGAAATGGCATCAGAAATTGAGTAGAAACATTAAAGATAATTTCTTATACAATATTCCTTTACCAAATTATCTACTTCAAAATAACATTTAGAGTTTATAATTTACCTCTGCCAAAACATTGTTCTCTTACAGAAAATTGGTACTTTTAAAAATTACTTTCTACTTGACTAAATATAGACACTGTGCTAAAATACTATTCATTTGGGAAATTACATTAAAAATTTTCTAAGCTGCCAGGTATGGATCACAGTGAATTTCAGACTTCTCTTGTCACCTACCTAGTAAACTAATCTACTGTTACACTCATGTGTCTGTCTCACTGAAGTCAAAACTATATTAATTATTACATAGTGATTCTAATTCACAATGGGAAATTTCTAACTACAGTAGAGAAATGTCATGAAAGAGTTCTTTTAATTTAATTTAATTATAATGAGTTTTCATCATTGATTTTTTTTATTTTCTGTGAAATGTTTTCATTGTAATTAAGTCATATATTCTTTATTTTTTAAAGAGCAAGATTAAGGTAGTAGTTCAAACAAACACTTGCATAGTGCTGATCTCTATTCATCTCTCTAAACTGCTTAGAGGTAGACAGGGATTCTGAAGCTTTTACAATTTAACATGTAGTTTTACATTTTCACCATCACACAGTTATAAGCTTACTAAAAGGAAAATAAGATTCTATAACCTAGTTGAAACTAGATAAACAACTAGCTTTAAGTATTCTTTAATGTCTGCATGGCAGTGTTTCACATGTCAAATGCTTCAAGGATGCACTAAAATGACTACAACTCCAGAGTTGGTTCTGAGATCCTGGCTTCCACCTCTGCTTTGAGTTCATCAAAAAGCTGTTTGGACCAATACTGTCTCCTGTTTCTCCTGCTCTGAGTTGGAATTGATGTGGGTTGATGTTTATGATTAGTATATCAATGGAAGGAGAGACCCTTGGTCTTGTGAAGGTTCTATGCCCCAGTACAGAGGAATGCCAGGGAATGGAAGTGGGAGTAGGAAGGTTGGGGAGCAGGGTGATGAGGGAGGGGATAGGGGAATTGAGGAGAGGAAACTAGGAAAAGAGATAACATTTGAAATGTAAATAAAGAAAATAATAATTTAAAAAAGGAGAGAAAAAAAGACTAGTATGACAGTTATCAATTTAATGTTCTTGTTGCCAAAAACATGTCATATCTGGTTTTGTTACTAATTAGGATATTGGAGAGCCTGTAAAGGTATTAAAATTGCTACATTAAATTAACAGTAAAAGACACATTAACTGTGTCATTAAAATAAAGAGCTTCAAAGTGTTCTTATGTAGTTACAAGTTTTATTAAACAGCAGAATGAAGGGCACGAATGAATAGGATAATGTATATCATGAGTTATAATAAGATAAAAGCATTCATTGGGCTTTTAAAAGTGGGAATACCCTCTAGCTTAGAAATATATTATAAGCCACTTGCCAAATAAAAGCAAAAATTCCATCACAGTCAACTGTTGATGGCTCTTCCCACTCTCAGCTATAAACATTCAATATTCCAGAAATCTCCCTAGAAACCATATGTGCGAGAAGAGATTTAATATACCTTTCTGGAACCATCGTGACTCCTGATTTCATTTTGTTAGATTATAATTCAATCCAAGGCTGCTTTTCCTATAATTTGATTTATAAAAGAAAGAGAAAGCGGGAACAAAGGTATCCTTTGAAGATATAGCCTATGAGTCATCAAAACTGTATGGCTAAAACATTGATTTGTGACTGCCCTGAAAGAACTCATACTGCTTGCTAGAATAAAAACATTCTGTGCATTGAAATCAGGAACACCAGTTTGGCTAGAACTGATATCACTAAAAATTAGGGTGACAGTATGGGCATTTGTCTCTGCCACTTCAATTACTGCATGCATATCTACTTAAATCTCTTTTTCAGTATTTAAAAAAATTTAAAATCATTATGGTAATATAACAGATAAACATGAGAGAAAATATTAGGTGCTATTATATGAAATAGTGATTTGATATCTTGCAAATTATTAATTTTATAAAACTTAGCAAAACCCACATTTATTCTTGAAATTTTCAAAACGTTGTAGGGGTTATTTTCAGTGTACCTGCTTTAGTTTGCATATTAGAAAGTATTAATATGTGTAAATGAAATATACTCAAGTTTATTAGACAGCTAAGGCTGAACTTGGATTACTTACTCTTCTGAATACTAGAATTGCTAACTCACAGCACAATATCTGAATTTATCTTTCTTTGTTTCTTTCTTTCTTTCTCACTGTGTAGCCCAGGTTGAGATGGAGCTAGTGAAGTGACTGTCTTGCCTCACCCTTCACAGTTCTGAGACTAGGAGTATATACCTTCTCAGAATATATTTCTATTTTCACATGGAATATGGTAATGCATTTACCCTTAAAATAATATAAAACTAATGATATAACCTTTAAATTCATGTTTTGAAGTACATCACCTGTTTAAGCTATTTATTGGTTTCCCTTTATTTTTCAATATACACATTCACATTTTCAAGGCAGCTCTCTGTAAACCACATACTTTGTTTTACTCTGAATTTTAAACTAGAACATATTTTATAATACTAAGATGATAAAAGATATTTCAAGTATTCATTAAAAGACACTCAAATAACACTAACGGAATTATTGAGGTTTAAAGTTATTGAACTAATTTCCTTCCTATAATGTAAAAAGAAAATATTGAGATACAAAATAAATTCACATTCTTCTATTTTTAAATTCTGTGTATATGAGCGATTACTTTCACATATACATTTGCAATAGTACATGACTTGTGCTCCTGGAGGTCAGAAGTGGGCGTCAGATCTTCTGGAACTGGAGTTTTAGATCATTATGAATCATCATGTGGGTGTTGGGAACAGAGCCATTATCCTCTACAAGAGCAACAAATGTTCTTAGGCATTGATCCAACTCTCCAACTCTCCAGCCCCCAGCCCTATGATTGTTACAACCACATGATAGATTATACTCTTAGGCATTAATGATTAAAATATAGAAATAGAATAAACTTATATGATAATGAAAAACAATGAGAAAGATAATAAAATTAAATTTAAATTGATGATAAAAACATAGTAAAGGTTTGTGTTAATTTAGTTTCCTCCTGAAGTAAGCAGCATACTTTCTTAAGTCAGAAATAATAATAATAATGCCTGTTTAACTCAGTATTAGATTCTGAAATGAGCATCTGAGCATATACAAACTGAAATGAAGACAGCTATTCTTGTCTTGCATAATTGCGCCCAATGCCCATTTTTCTTTCCTCCTCATTGCAGGTTCTTTAAATATTTGAGGAACTCTAAACATATCTTATGGGTGAATTCCTTACTAGGTATATCAGGAAATGTTAATAAAAATTAGAGTGATGGGTTTTGATGGGAATAGCATTGAAGCTGTAGATTGCTTAAGCGTCCCTCAAATGAAGAATGGATAAAGAAACTATAGTTCATTTACACAATGGAATACAACTCAGCTACTAAAAGCAATTACATCATGCATTTTGCAAGCAAATGAACAGAACAAGTAAATGTCATCCTGAGTGAAGTAACCCAGACCCCAAAGGACATGTTTGGTATGAACTCACTGATAAGTTGATATTACCTAAGTACAGGATAACTACACTGTAATTTACAGACCCAAAGAAACCAAATAACAAAGAAGGCCTAAGTATGGATAGTTGATTTATTCTCAGAACAGGAAATAAAAAACATACTGTACGTGAGTGGAGGAAGAGAACTGTGTGAGAAAGGAGATAAGGAGAAAAGAGGGGTTGGGGGAACAGATATAGGGAGATCAGGGAATAGAGAAAGTAAATCCTCAGTGCGACTGAGGGACCCACAGAAGACTAGAAATCTACAGGAAGACAAACAGAGTCAACTAACATGGACATTTGAGGGTTCCTGCAGACTAAACCGCCAATCAATGAGAAAGCATGGACTCGACCTAAGTACCCTGGACATATACAGTAGATAAGCAGCTTGTTCTTCATTGAGTGTCTCCCAGCAACTGGATCAGAAGCTGCCACAAAGCCTGTGCCTGATTGAGTGTGGATATTGCCCACCTAAATACCCATACTGTTGAATAAGCTCACCCTTTCTAGTTATTTCTGAACTCTTCACGGCTGGTTCACTTCAACTATTCTTGCTGCAACTCTTTTCCAGCTGACTGATTTAAAGAAGCTTCTCTTTTATCCTCAACAAACTGATCTGCTTGGGCTCAAACTAACTCTGGCCATGTGTTCTAATCTTTGTGTTCGTTCTTATATTCTGACTCATTTGGACTTTACCTGCAAACTCTCTCTGTAAGCCTGTCCCAGAAAACTGCCTTTCTTCTGAACTCCACTACTCTACATAGAACTGAACTTTATTAAATTGAACTCCACTGCATTGCCTGAGCTCTACTGACCTGTACTCAACAATCTGATCTCTATTCCCTCTCTTTTTCAGTACTGCTATCATATTGTATTTTCTGCATCGTTCTGATGAGTGTTGGGCATACACTATCTGTGGTTCATTCTGTCAAATCATTCTCTAATTTATCACTTTATCAGCCACTCAATTAGACATCACTACTTGGAACATGGGTACTTCCTTCTACAAGCTAATCTTGCCTACATTGTTTGTGATTCAAGGTGTGTACTAGGATATGTATATATTCCAGCAAAAGAGAATAAACATTTGTGGAGTATATGCATTGCAATGGGATCGCACAGACCTAGGACTTTAAATGTAATCTCTTGCCAGAAGAGCCAGGTTGTTGGACTAAAATTTCTTACAAGAATTTGAAAAGTGTAACAGGTACTTGTAGTACTTAAAAATCCTGAACTCCATCAGGCATGTTGACATGCTATTATGCACTAAACTTCTTCCAATTATCACTAGTTCCTTTAGCAGAGGGGAACTGGCTACAAAAGTTTCAGAAGAAACCAGGTTTTGTCTAAGTACCAGAATTTGGGCCTGAAAAATATGTATATTTGATTTAAAATGAATGTTGTGGTTATTTTTATAACCATCTATGAACCATCAGTAATCTACTAGACGATGTGTAAATACAGTGGCACAACAAGAACAAAATCTACTATACACATTTCAGTCTTTTGTTTTATAGTTCAATGACAATATTCCATCTTTTTCATTTAATATGTCCATTTTCTATTGACATGATCATAAGTTTTGGTTTTAGATCTCTCTTGTGCATTCTGTTGGAGAAAGGATTCCATAAGTGTCATCTAATTATTTTCTACATTTTTGATTCAGAATGATCTTCAACTGTCCTCAAGTTCTCGGTAAATCCCAGCTCTCATACTTTCCTCATTTCATAATGATAAGTTTATATTTCTCTCTCAGTTTCCAGAGAGGCAGATACAATAATTTTATTTCTACCCAGCAAATTATTTCAAGGACAAATTGGATAACACAATACATTCTTCGTCCTTTCTTTGTTTGTTTCTTACTTATTTACTTACTTATTTATTGTGTATATATGTGTGTGTGTGTGTGTGTGTGTGTGTGTGCTTCTGTGTACTTGCTTTTGTGCATGTATGTATGTGTTCATGTGCAAGCATGTATCTACAGTGCATTTGTAAAGTAAGAAACTCAGCAGGACAGTCCTTCCTCCTTGTGTGCTCTAGGGAATGAAATCATAATATGAGATCTCATGGCATATACATTTACTCACTGAGTCATTTTGCTTTCCTAATAGTTCTCTTCTAAATACTTAACAAAATGACACAAATATATTAAAATAATGAAAAATGTTTAATCATATGAAAGTATGTTACCTTATATAGAAACCTAAGATGCGATGATATATTTAACTTATTGTCTTGTTATTCATGATTATATTTTAAATCTTTAAAATTTGAATTTTGAGTAAATAGGAAAAATATTCATTACATCTTATTTAATAAAGATGTTCCTACTTGTTTTTGTCTTCCTCTACCTACAAAGGGATAATACAAGAAGAAGTGACTGTATTCATGTGTTGTTGTAAAAGTTCACTCTTGGGGTTATAAAAATGTACTCTAGAGGTTTTATAGTAAGTATGTACTTGTCGTTTGGATATGAATCATCCACTGAAGACTGTTGTCTTTAAAATTTCGTTCCCAGCTGGTATTTCCCACAAAACAGTAGTAATTGGATAGTAAAGATCCTGACTTAGTGAACAGATTGATATATTTTTGCGAGTATTGAGAATACAGAAGGTGAACTTAATGTGTTCATGTAGGTCCTTGAGTGTGTGTTGGAGTACTACACTGCTCTGAGTCCCAACTTTTCTCACTCTACTTACACCTAGGCTAAGTTTAAGTGGAGAACTTCTCCTTCAAAACATTCTGATGCCATAATTTCTGCTTCAATTAGGGTTCAAATTTATAAGTCTGTCTGATGATGGACTGAAATCTCTGAAATCAAGCAGCAAAAGAAAATTCCCGCCTTTAAATTTTTGCTCTCAGTTATTTTCTTTAACAATGACTACTGATCACCACAAGGCTGCCAAAGCTTTAAAGAAACCTTAACACCTGTTTTCTAAAATTAATACATCTCCAAACCAAAAATGATTTGATTCTATTCACAATATAAAAGATTGCAGGATTATTCTCAGACAACAAGATTGATGATTGATCTCTGCCTTTCAGCCATTCTTAAATACTTTAAATAGATTAATGGTTTTATATTAAAATTCAGTTAAATATTAATACTCAAAGTAAGTTAAAGCTTATATTTCATTGCTCTTATCTTTCTGGTATTGATATTATTCCTACTATTAATATTCTCGTACAATGAAGAAATGTTTCTTATATACAGCCTGAAAAGGACACACTTTCAAAAAAGAAACAAAAATCACAGAATTCCTACTTTTCTTTAACTTTGTTAAATATATTTAATCTGTAAGTTTAATTTTATTCATGTGATTTTGAGTTGGTTATTTCCAAATAATTTGCATTGGATCCCTACTAATTTTCTTGGTTCTCACTGTTTTGTAATATAATTTTGTGTTATTAAAAGTAGATTTTTTTATGATATTCCCATCCTTCAACTCATTCCAGATACTCCCTACATCTTTTGTTCTCCAAATCCTAATGATCTTATAACAAACACTTCTTTTGTGATTTCAACTTTTTAGTATTTGTTAATTTTATAAGAATATAAAATATATTGTCTTAGGATTTTAATGCTGTGAACTGATACCATGAGTAAGGCAACTCCTACATGGACAGCATTTAATTAAGATCTGGCTTATAGGTTCAGAGGTTCAGTCCATTATCATCACTGCAGGAACATATCAGCATCCTGGCAGGTGTGGTACAGGAGGTGCTGAGAATTCTCCATTTTCATCTGAAGGCTTCTAGCAGAATACTGGCTTCCAAACACCTAGGATGAGGGTCTCAAGGTCCACAAAAACAGGGACACACCTACTTAAACAGGGTCACACCTCCTAAAACTCCCACTGCCTGGGGTAAGAATATACAAACCATCACATTCCACTCCCTGTCTCAGGTAGGCTTATTCAAACACACGGGTCCATGGGAGCCATATCCTGCCAGAGTATAATTTAAAAGTACATTTAGTCAAACATCCAAAGTCACCATAGCCTATAGTAGTATAAATAATGTTAAAAGTCCAATGTTCAAAATCTCCTCTGAGAGCCACCCAATCATTTAACTTTAATCTCTAAATCAGGACAGGAAACAAGCTGGGAAAACTCCAAACTCTGCATCTCCATATTTGATGTCAAAGCACTCTTCAGAACTTCCTTTTTATCTTTGTTAACTGCAAAGAACTCTTTTTTCCTGGAGTGGTTTCACTCCTTATTTCCAGCATTCCTCAGGAGATATCCTATGGCTCTGGCATCTTGAAAATCTTGGGGTCTCCAAAGTAACTTCAATATTACAACTTCTTGTTTCAATGTCTGGGATCCCACTAATGATCTTCTGGGATCCTCCAAAGGGCTTCTGTCACATCTCTAGCTCTGCCCTCTGTAGCACTCTAAGTTCAGGTTGATCCACTCCACTGATGCTGCTGTTGTCGGGGATCATGCCATGGTACTGGCATCTCCAATACACTGGGATCTTCTGCTGCAACTAGGCTTCACCTATAGCCTCTCATAAGCTGGCTTACAGGTTCAGATGTTTAGTCCATTATCATCAAGGCAGGAACATGGCAGCATCCTGACAGGCATGGTACAGAAGGAACTGAGAGATTTACCTCTTCGTCTGAAGGCTGCTAGCAGAATACTGATATCTGGGCATCTAGGATAAGTTTCTCAAAGCCCACACCAACAGTGAGACACCTACTCCAACATGGCCACACCTCCTACTAGTATCATTCCCTGGGACAAGCATATACAAACAATCACAGATGTGAACTAAGAATTACTTTGATTCACAGTGACAAATACCATCCTATTTTAAGAAGGACCTCTCTTCTAAAGCACTATTTTTTTTCCTTTAATACCGAAGTGTAACATGCTACATAGATGATAAGAGAATGGACCAGGATTGTAAAACATACATGCTCCATTCTGTTTCAATTAGTGATTACCATTGCTTTATAGCACAATCATTTTGAATACACAATGTTAATTAATCTGTAATGTAACTGGAAATCTTAACATATCATTAATATCTAAATTTTAACATTCAATCTCCCTGAAAATATATATATAGTGATTGGCCTCATTGACACTGTGTTGCCAAATATTAGATTTCTAATTTCATGAATAAATTACTATATTGCAGAACATATGGCTCCAATAAAGTGCAGATTTTATGTAGTTTCACATTTTCATCATTTACATTGTATAGAAAACACTAAAATATACCTACCCATTAAATTCTATTCTACTTGAAAAGCATAGGCAGAACAATGTACTAGCAGCTTCTTGAATTATCATTCAATCATTTCTGTATGCTTTTTAAAATTTGTTTTATTAACTTTAATCTTCTTTTACAGTCCAGTCCCATCCTCCTCTCCTGTCTCCAAGAGGATTTCCCAACACCCCCACAACCCCCACACCCCAACAGACCTCCCCATTCACTCGGGCCCCAAATTTCTCAAGGGTTATGTATGTGGGTCAGGGCATCATACCAGCTATATATGCTGCCTGGTTGGTGACTCATTGTCTCAGAGATCTCAAGGGTCTGGGTTTTTTGAGACTGCTGGTCTTCCTATGGGGTCACCTATCTCCTCAGCTTCTTCCAGCCTTTCCCTAGTTCAACCAGGTTTTAAAATATTGTACAAAACAGTTTATTGCCATTATAAATATTTGCCAAACTAAGAAAATGTAGGCATAATCTTAATATTCTGTGTGTATAGGAATTTTAATCCAGCATCATGGCTGCTCTGGCAAGTGATCACATCCAAAGACCTCACTCCATATGATCTGTCCATAATGCAGACATTCCCTGGGTTACATTATGAAATGTTTGAAATACAGACACGCTCTTAGCACAGACATTTAATCCTTAACAAGAAAGGCAAGCTTAGTTTGTAGAAGGAAGCAGCAATGTTTAAATTTGACATCTAATTGAGGGGCATACAAAGTAATGAATCAGAATGATTTGACAGAATATATCAGAAATAGGATATACCCAACTTATACAAGAACAGCACAGGAAAGAGAGGCTAGTTAAGAGCAGGGGAGAAGAGTATGTGGATTGTGGAGTGCATGGTATATGTGTGGCTGTTTTACTGAAACCATTTTCAGAGAGAACAAGCTATACACAGGTGAAGACAGATGAGTCAGAAGTTTAGAACATATTGCCAGAGTTAATATGGAGCCAAGCAGAGAAATTCAGGCAGAAGCATATAGATGCCAGATTGAATCAGTCAGCTAGGAGGATTAGATTGTATGAAGGCTAGAAGTTTCCAGGTCTATGCCTAGGGGTAGTTAGAACAGAGAGTGAAATGCTCTGGGTTCAGCCCAAGTTGTATGTTTTGCACAGCTTGGGTATGACTCATATCTTCACTATATCTGAGGAAACAAAAGTATAAAAGTGACATTTATCACTGTGACTCTGTCTTTCTTTAAAAATTAACATATTAGTTAACTTTTTTTGTTTTGGTTTGGTTTTTGGTTTTTCGAGACAGTTTCTGTGTAGCTCTGGCTGTCCTGGAACTCACTTTGTAGACCAGGCTGGCCTTGAACTCAGAAATCTGCCTGCCTCTGCCTCCCAAGTGCTGGGATTAAAAGTGTGTGCCACTACCACCTGACTTGTTCAGTTTTTAAAATATGTACCATTTGTGAACATTTGTTTCTAAAGTATATTTTTCAAAACTATCCAGTCACAGANCTGTCCTGGAACTCACTTTGTAGACCAGGCTGGCCTTGAACTCAGAAATCTGCCTGCCTCTGCCTCCCAAGTGCTGGGATTAAAGGTGTGCACCACCACTGGCCAGCTAGTTAACTTATTTTTATGTGTTCATATACAAATATGTGGATAGCACTGTTTATGTATATATTTGTACAGAATTATTTTGGTTATAAGACTATTGACATATGTCATGGCAGATCATTTTCTAATATGTCCAAGTCTCATGGTCTCACCAAATTACTATAAAAAGAGTGAAATTCTTCTATATTAAATGAAAATTATGAATTTTACATGGCTTTTCCTGAAACACATTTTGTATCACATAAACTTTACTTAGGTAATAACATTCAGTGAGATTTGGAAATTCACGTAAGTGTGGAATAATTACTACAATTTAATTTTACATTTTCATCATCTCAGTAAGATTCTTCCTGTTCATTTGGAGTTGCCTCGAATCCATGCACATACCTAAGAATATATTCACCTCAAGACTGACTGTGCTCATCATTTGACTTACCCTACATGATATCAAGAGGTTTCTTGTTATAGAATATTTATTTCCTTTGCACTGCATCATGTGCATATATTGCATTACTTGCTACATGTTGTATTCCACTTTATAGACAGAATAGACTTTTATAGCTAGTCGTAATCATTAGGGAGAATTTTTTGCTCTGATTATAATTGTGAGGCTATGCCAGTGCCTGGCAAATACAGAAGTGGATGCTTATAGTCATCTATTGGATCGAACACAGGGCCTATAATGGAGGAGCTAGAAAAGTACCCAAGGAGCTGAAGGGGTCTGAAACCCTATGGGAGGAACAACAATATGAACTAATCAGTACCCCCAAAGCTCATGTCCCTAGCTGCATATGTAGCAGAAGATGGGCTAGTCAGCCATCATTGGGAGGAGAGGCCCTTGGTATTGCAAAGATTATATGCCCCAGTACAGGGGAATGCTAGGGCCAGGAAGGGGGTGTTGGTGGGTTGGGGAGCAGGACAGAGGGAGGGTATAGACAACTTTCAGGATAGTATTTGAAATGTAAATGAAGAAAATATCTAATAAAAAAACTGTGAGGATGAAAAGTTGTATTCAAGTTTTTAATGCTACATTTTCATTCTTAGATTATCAGTTAAGAGAGGAATTACTTGAAGTAAAACAAATTGATAATTAAAATTTTAACATTATTAATGGCATCAAATGTGATTTCAGAGCTGAACAATCTTTTAAAAGTGCGTTTTACACACTCACGCACACACACACATACACACACACACATAAACACATACACACACAAACAAACACATACACACGCACACACACACACACACACACACACACACACACACACACGTTACTTCTATGTAACTTTGTGGTAACCAGAAGCTCTCTAATTGAACTTAAGATTATGTTAGTAGGGGAAACATTAGGCTTGATGCTAGAAATCTGGCCGACTACCCAGAACTAATGAAGTCATACCCAGAACTAATGAAGTCATAGATGTTGAAGGAGTGCTTACAGTTACCATGTTGTTACTATAATTCATAAATACATTCAAACGTTATCCTAACATTTACAGGTCAGCATAATTCTCACCACACTCTCCCTTATTTAAATAATTGTTATTACATTCCATGAGCGTAGACATAAATACAAATATACACACATATATATTATATTTCTAAAATATAATTTATAATATAAATAATATATATATATATATATATATATAATATATAAATCTTGCACATTGAAATGACATGATGTCATAGAAAAAACTTACCCAATTGTAATTGTAAGGGTTTATTTAGAAAATTAATAGAAGTCCACCATTTTGTGAATTTAACCCTATCCTTAAACAGTAATTTCATAGCTGCAATGGAATCACAGAAAATGTTTTACATATGTATTCTGTCTCATTTCTTATTCTTATAAAATGTTTTGGTCATTTTTGTTTCTTTGCATATACATGATATTTTAAATTAAAACCTTGTCAATTTATTTAGAGCTTCTGCTGGCATTTTGAGAGCAATTATTTTTACTCAGCAAAGACCTTTGTGGAGAACTGCCATTTTAAAGGTTATTGAATCTTTAAATAAACAGAAAAAAAAAAAACATTGTAATTACATAGTTCTTCATCTTTTTAAAGCAACGGTCATACATGAAGGAGACCCAGGCTGTATGGAATATATTCAGTAAATGATGTATACTATTTTAAATGATTTTATTAAAATTTAATTTTACAAATGATTATACATGAATTTTAAAAGGTCTCTGATAATTAAAAATTTGCAATTTTATTTCAATAAAACTGCAATGAACCTAATTTCCAATGCCAAGAACAAATTATAAAGGGCACATAGTATTTAATGACATAAATGAAGATATGATACACATTATTTATAAAAATACCTATATTTTCATTTTGAGATGTTTGAATTTTTTATGTTTGTAAAGATATGATAGTTGTAATAGATGAACAGTTCATTTTAAAATACATCATAAAGTTCTTAACCACACACAATAAGAGACACAGTAGTCTGTGAGTGGTGCAGAGGACTAAGTTCAGAAAATACAGATCTTAACTATGTTTTAAGAATTGTTACCATATGAAATGTGAGAATAAGAAATATAGTTTCAAAATGTGACACTGGCAATTAAATGTCTCTTTGCAAAATTTTCTGATATTTACTGAACTTAAACTTATTTTATGCTTAGAAATAATGCAAATAAGTAGTTATCAGTAAATTATCACTGTCTCACATGGTTGGCCATACACAGACCAGATATTATGCACTTAAAAAAGTAAAAATTATATACAATAATTGTCAGCATCTTAATTATTGTTTGTAAACTCAAGAGAATGAAAACAGCATAAAATTAAGCATTTATTTTCTCCCATTCAATAGAAAATTAGAAGATAACCATGTGTTCTCTCAGATTTAGATCTTGTCAATAAACTTTATTCCATTCATCTGAAAACCTTCTCCTTCTCACTTTGATTTTGTCATCTGCATTTAACTCCCTTTTACTCTTTAAATCTTTCAATGCATTTCCCATCTACCAAGGAAAATAACTCCCATGCGCAATATGCATAAACAAAAGCCAAGGGGAACATTGTCCCCCAAATCAAATTCTTTAATCTAGACATATGATTAATCATTGGGCTATATATGGATCCCATCCTATATGATTTTCTACCTTCTGAGGCAACAAATTAACAGATTATAAGAGGTTGTGTCCTTGAAGTCTGATATGTGTAATAAATATATTATCAATCAGAAATTCTAAATATTTAGCAATGATACTCTAGAAAATGTATAAAAATATTTTTGTTAGGCATTGAGTATATGCTCAACATGTGAGAAGCATATATCTATGTCTTGATTTCCTCAGAATAGCACATTATTTTCCAAAGACATTAAATTCACATTATAAGCTATATTTAGTATTTAGATAATTCAGCTCAGAATTCCTTGACCACACAACTATAGAAACGGTACACAGGTTGATATCTCTGAAAATAGTGGTTTACCTGCCATTTTCAATTCTCTGGGATTAATAACAACAGGGTGTGCTATATGCTATTTTCAATTTGTATTCACTATTTGACATATTCAAAAACTAGTTTTTGTTCAAGAACGTGAACATCAAACCTCTCATTTTACCAGTGAACTAATGAAAGAAATAGAATATTAAGACTGAAATATAGGCATGTGTAAATTTAGAGACATCAGCAAAATTTAATAAAAAGTAAAACATGAAAAAATTAAATGACCATTTTTATAAATATGAATATATTTAGCAATAAAATATCAAAGTTAAAAGGATATTTTATACAATTATTTTATATAATATTTTATACAATTATTTCTATTGTTGCTATGACTGACAGTTATATTTGGAATATGATTCTTAAAATATGGCTCTTTGTAGCTGAGCTACTCCAAGCCAATTCTCTATAGTTTTAATGTTCAGTGCATATTGTATATAATCAATCATGTTATTTAACACTTTTAAAATCTGAATTACAATGTATTATGAACTATTTATATACATTCAAATTTATACCAAATCAAAGCTCATGTTAAGAATTACTATTCTTCTTAAGCTCCATATGGTTTTTGAGTTTTATCATAAGTATTCTGAGCTTTTGGGCTAATATCCACTTATCAGTGAGTACATACAATGTGTGTTCTTTTGTGTCTTGGTTAAATCACTCAGGATGATATTTTCTAGTTCTATCCATTTGCCTGCAAATTTCAAGAAAGTCATTGATTTTAATAAATGAGTAGTACTCCGTTGTGTAAGTGAACCATATTTATTTTCTGTATCCATTACGGCATTGAAGGATATTTAGGTTCTTTTCAGCTTCTGTCTATTATAAATAATGGTGCTATAAACATAGTGGAACATGTGTTCATGTTATATTTTGGAGCATCTTTTGGGTATATAAACACTAGTGGTATAGCTGGGTCTTTAGGTAGACCTAATTACAATTTTCTGAGGAACTGCCAGATTGTTTTTCAAAGTGGTTTTACTAGCTTGCAGTCTCACCAGCAATGGAGGAGTGTTCCTCTTTCTCCACATCTTCACTAGCATCTGCTGTCATCTAAGATCATAACCATTCTGATTAGTGTGAGGTAGAATCTCAGCGTCATCTTGATTTGCATTTACCTGATGACTTAGGATGTTAAACATTTCTTTCAAGTGCTTCTTAGCTATTCATGATTCCTTAGTTGAGAATTCTTTGTTTAGCTCTATACCCCGTTTTTAACAGGGTTATTTGGTTCTCTGGAGTCTAAATGTAGAGCTTCAATCCTACATAGAAGGGGCAAAAATAATCACAGGTAGGGAAGGACCTGGGAGGGAAAGAGGAGGAGGAGGGAAAAGGAGGTGCCGGAGCAGGTTTTGGAAGGGACAGGAAAGAAGAAGCGCAGAGGTTCACGAAATTGAATAGAAATATGTAGTAGCGACAGATGGGGCACTTGGGGTAGCCATTAGAAAGTCCCAGATGCTGGGGAAGCAAGAGGCTCCCAAAGACCAGAGGTGATAACTTTAGCTGAAATACCCAACAGAACCTGTAGAGTTCACCTCCGATAGATAGGCAAGGCTCCCAGTTGAGGAATGGGGCCATCTATACATCTCAAAATATTTTACCAAGAATTTTTCTTGTCCAAAGGAAAGACAGGGATAAAAAATGGAACAGACACTGAAGGAAAGGTGATCTAAAGACCCATCCTACCTAGGGATCCATCCTATCTGCAGACACCAATCCCCCACACTATTGCTGGTACCAAGAAGTGCTTGCTGACAGGATCCTAGAATGACTGTTCCCTGAGAGGTTCTACCTGCACCTGACTAATACAGATGCAAACACTCACAGCCAACCAAAGGACTGAGCTCAAGGACTCCAATAGAAGAGCTAGGGCAAGGACTAAAGGAACTGAAGAGGATTGCAACTACACAGGAAGAACAATATCAACTAAGTGGACCACCTAGAGCTCCTAGGGACTAAACCATAAACCAAAGAGTATGTATGGATTGATCTATGGCTCCAGATACATATGTATCAGAGGATGGCCTTATCTGACATCAATCTACACAGGCCCTTGGTCCTGTGTAGGCTTATTGCCCAAGCATAGCTGAATGCTAGAGCTATGAGGTGGGAGTGGGTGAGCAGGTGGAGGGGCATCCTCATAGAGGCAAAGAAGGGGGAAGAGGGGAAATGGAATGGGGGTTGTGAAGGGAATATCATTTGAAATGAATAAGATTAAAATGATTAATTAAAAAAGAATAGCCACTGTTAGCCAATTAAATATAATCAGCAAGTAAAGTCATTATCGTATCATTTAAGTGTATATGTATAAAATGTCTATATCAACCAAAATTGACATATTCAATCAAAATCATAAAGAAATAACCAAAATAAATAGCTATTTATATATTAGAGAAGAATGCTATTATGTGTACCACAAAAAAATTTGAATTGAATTCAAGCCAAAACAATTAAATTTTACAATTTAGTGATATTAAATAAGAGGCTGTGAGTCTTTTTGTAGAATAAGAAATATATTAGATCAATATGTATTTCATATTACTCATCTTTAGTACTATCATCAAAATGCAAATATTCAGATATAATTAAATGTTAATGATAAATAAAATGTAAATCTTAGATTGATAGCATTTAATGAAAATGCAATCTAGATACATTTATAATGAAAAGGTAAATTAAACAGAATTTTTTAATACATAAATAGTATAACTTTCAAATATATAGCCCTAGTAATGTATATACCAGCTAAACTAATTTAATCAATAATAAATATATTAAATACAAAATTATATTATTAGTCACTCAATAAGAATAGAATTGGATATAAAATAGATAACCATGTTGGAGCAAGATAATAGGCCATTTCTTCCATGAAGTGGCTGGATCTTCTGAACAAATCAAGAGAAGTATATTATGTAGGAGCTAAGTTTTCAGAGAAAATATGCAAAACAGATATACTCAGAGCATTAAAGGTTTATTGCTGAAATACAAATGATTTTCTGATACATAGTTTAAATGCATCTCAAATTATGATTTAGGGTTTATGTGAGACATGGTATTTTTCTGTATCACATCCTGGATTTGAAGTGATGATGAGTGTGCAATCTTCCTTCACTGGTTTCCCAACTACTGTTATTTAATGCACGAACTGTACAGGGTTAAATATTTTCAAAGCTAATGGGAAAATGTACTTTCTTATGAAAATACATTAGAAATTTTCTGCTTAATGTAGTCAAATGGAAAACCTAGCAGTGTTTAGACTTGCAGTATTTCACCCTCTAAATAAGTGCTTTTCAAATATGTGTAAAAAGTGTGATCCTTATTGAAAAGACAGGAAGTGGAATAAAATTAGATAATTTTATATTATACAAGAAAAGTTGAAGGCAGTAATGAGTAAGAGAAAACTTGTTACACTTTTGGGGGTAGATTTGTGTTTAAATGAATAAAGCTATCACAATTCAAAGAAGATATTATCTTTCTAAACAAGAAATATGCAGCCAATATTAAGTATACATTTTAATTAAAAGATGATACACATTTTTATATTTATTTTGGCAAATGCTTTTTAATAACACATTTCAAAATAGATTAAACCATATTTTCAATAGTTTGCAAGTACATAGTTTTATTCTTCTCTATCAATGCATGAAAGACTCTGGGAGATAGCAGTACATTATTTGTGATGTAAAATTACACAGTTTTGAATTATAATAATAAATCAAAATCAACTGAATATCAATCAAAGGGCAAGCAGTTCCTATAAAGACATGGAGAACAATTGTAGAAAATGATTGTTTTCTAAAATTTTAATTCATTTTTTAAATAAATTATTCTTGGTCAATAGAAACCTCTATATAAACAAATATAGACAACTTTGTTTCAATTAACATATACATAATATTAATCTACAAGTTACTATACCCATACTAATATAAATTGTGAACTCTCATGCAGTGCCATATAATTTTGCCACAGTGTCATTTTCACTTTTAATAGATAAATTTTACTGTTTCTTTAATTACTAATCTGTTTCTAATATCCCTTATATAAGCATTGACCACTTTGTTAAGTAGAACAGTGATCCCAGAAGACTAAATAAGCAGTTTTGATGAATTACTAAAACTAATGTTTCCCAAAGAAACATTTTAATGTAAATTTATTTTGTCAAAAAATAATGCAAATATTGTGATCAAATAATTATTAACTCTTTTCTTCCTTTTTAAAGCCTAAACAAAGTGATTTTATTTACTGTCATTTAATTCAAAAGTTTGTTCCTTTAGTTTTTGTCAGGATAACCTGTTTAATGGTGATAGTAGAGTATTGAAATCACCTACTATTATTGTTTTGGTTTTATGATGCAAAGTATATTCATGTTTAGGGCACATACATTTAGAATCATAATACCCTTTTAATGTATTGTTATGTAGGTTAGTATGAAGTGACTGTTTTTTTTTTCTGACTTGCTTTACCTTAATATCTACTTTGATAGATATTAAAGTACATATATTTGTAGAAAATGTGTAGGTTTGTCTTCACGTGGGTCCCCTAACAAGTGTATAGGGGCTGTCTCAGCCTCTATTCCCTGACATTGGCTTCTGTTCCCTTACATGGAATACCTAGTTAGGCCTCAGTAGAAGAGGATGTGCATAGCCCTGCTGGGATTATATGCCCCAGGATGGGTTGGTACCCAAGAAGGGCTCCTCTATCTCTCAGGAGAAGGGGAGTGTGCAAAGAGGGAGGGAATTGTAAGGGTGGGACTGGAAACAGCATGGAAGAAGGCTGTGGTATGGATAAAAAGAGAATAAGAAATTATTGGAAAAATTGAAATATATATACATTCTTATTTCTTAGATGATATGCTTGGAATATCCATTCCTTATTCTTTTACCCCATGGCAGCATGTATTTTTGATAATAAGATATAATTTTTGAGACAATAAAAGAAGGATCTTGCTTTGTAATCCAAACAGGTAGTTTCCTTCTTCTTGTTGGGTACATGAGAGAACTAACATTCAGTAATATAAATGATATGTATTAATTCCTGCAATTTTATTAATTCTATATTTATATATCCCCATGGCTTCTGGGTATTTGTTTTACTCAGAAGTCTTAAATATTCCTTTCAAAGTACTTTGTAGAACTATTAAGAGAAAAATATAATCCTTTCAGCTGGGGAGGAGACACAAATATTTTTTTAAAAATGTTTTCATTTCACAGTACTTGCTTTTATTTTTATTAATTTTTTTTCTGCCACAGTTATCTAATCCACTATTTTGTTCATTTGCTTTGAAGCACAAATTAAAAGGTATTACCACCCTCAAAGTTATGTGATAAAATGTGTATTTTCCTGATTTTCTATATTGGTATAATGTGGTTTTACTTCTTTTTAACTTGTGTATTTAATGCATTTGGGAAATTATGATTGCTTATCTTATTTATTGTACTTGTGAAAGATGTTTTATGAAAATCCCAGTTTGTAGTTGCATTTCTGCTTTATCCTTTGCTGTGCAGCATTTCCTTTAGCTCATAGGTAAAAACATACATCTTTTTTTCTAATTGGTAAGTGTTAATTTAGTATATCATGTTTTATGACCTTGTCTTGCCTTGGGTGATTTTATTTCAAAAACACATTCTAAGGCCAATATGTGTCTTAAAATGATTATGTTAAGAAAATAACCCCCTCCTGCAAATGACAAGCAATCTAGGAAATTACAAATGGATAAATTAGAAACAAATCCTCAAGTATACTACATTTGATCTAATTGACACACAAAGTAATTAAAACTCAATCCTAGTGTGCATCTTGAAAGAGTCTATTTGACACAGAGGTAAAGTGCTAGCCACTGAGTATTATCTCCCATGTTCAATGGTTAGGCCTAGCACTTGATATCTGTATGCTCTTAAGCTCACCATGACCTTAGGTGAGGACTAATGGAGGTTTAGTGATAATAATTGACAGTCTTCAGAAAACAAAGCTAGATATACTGGTTGGACTTTCCAAAAAATGTTGCCAGTTAACCTAATGGAAAATTATTGTAAAATTGGTAATTATAACCAAATGGAGTAAAAGCAATGTACAGCATACCAGTAGTCAACATCAAGCAAAATGGAGAGAAACTTGAAGCAATAGCACTAAAACCAGGAACTAGACAAGGCTACCTGTTCTCTCCCTACTTATTCAGAATAGTACTCGAATTCCTAGGCAGAGCAATTACACAACAAAAGGAGGTCAAAGGGATACAAATTGAAAGGAAATAGTCAAAATATCACTATTAGCAGATGATATGTTAGTATATTTATATGACATGCAAAATTCCACTGAAGAACACCTATAACTGATAAATAACTTAAGCAAAGTGGATGGATATAAAATTAAACAAATCATTAGTCTTCTACTCAAAGAATAAACAGGCTGAAAAATAAACTAGGGAAATGCCACCTTTCACAATAGTCACAAATAATATAAAATACCTTGGTGTGACTCTAACCATCCAAGCAAAAGATCTATAACAATATCTTCAAGTCTCTGAAGAAAGAAATCAAAGATCTTATAAGATATAAGATCTCCCATGCTCATGGATTGGCAGAATTAATATAGTAAAAATGGCCATCTTGCAGAAAGCAATCTACAGATTCAGTTCAATCCCCATTAAAATTTCTACTCAATTCTTCATGGAGTTAGAAAGAGCAATTTGCAAATTCATATGGAATAACNAAAAACCCAGGATAGCAAAAACTATTCTCAACAATAAAAGAACTTCTGAAGGATCACCGTCCCTGACCTCAAGCTGTATTACAGAGGAATAGTGATTAAAAACTGTGTGGTATTGGTACAGAAACAGGCAGGAAGATTAATGAAATAGCATTGAAGACCCAAAAATGATCCAACACACCTATTGTCACTTGATCTTTAAGAAAGGAGCTAAAACCATATTTTCTTTTTTCTTTTTGTTTATTGTTTTCTTTATTCACATTTAAAATGTTATCCCCTTTCCTGTCTTTCCCTTCGAAAACCCCTATTCCATCCCCCCTCCCCCCTGCTCACCAACCCACCCACTCTGCTTCCCTGTCTTTACATTCCCCTACACTGGGGCATCGAGTCTTCTCAGGACCAAGGGCCTCTCCTCCCACTGATGTCCAACAAGGCCATCTTCTGCTCTATATATGCAGCTAGAGCCATGGTCCCTCCATGTGTACACTTTGGTTGGTGGTTTTGTCCCAGGGGGCTCTGGGGGTACCGGTTGGTTCATATTGTTGTTCCTCCTATTGAGCTGCAAGCTCCTTCAGCTCTTTTGGTCCTTTCTTTGACTCCTCCATTGGGAAAAAAAATATTTTCTTTAGTCATCCTTCTGTTGAGGATCCTGAATCAACTATTGTCTGTAACCAGGCAAGGCTTTCAGTGTTGGGCTTCTATCTACAATTTGTTTTGCCTGAAAACTATACTTGGTTAGTGATGGCACTGAAATTGTAGGAGTGATCAACCAATGACTGATCCTAACTGAGGCCTATGCCAAGATAGAATCTATATTTTACACTGCCTGGATGATCAGGATCTGGAGACTGGAGATCTCAGAGACCCAGGATAGAACCAAAAACTAGGCAAATGAAAGAACATAAAATAATCAAAGTCAATGAAATGATTTCTAATGATATTTTATTATATTCATGGTAAGTGAAATTTAAACATAAAAATTGACTACATTCACAATATATTCTAAATAATTGAAAAACAATTTCAGTTTATTAGAAATCTAACATATATAATTATCAGAGTTGCATACTACAAAATCAGTAAAAACATCAGTTGTGTTTGTAGAAAAATGTGAACAACAAAATATGGTTGAGAAATTATTTCATCTACTATAGCAATCAAAACATTTAAATAAGGATCAATTTAAGCAAGAAAAGGAAAATACTAATTTACCATAATGTACAAAATGTTGCTGAAACCTATAAGAGGATTTGAAGGTAAAGGTTGGCAGGCAAATCTATCGGGCTGAAGTGAGGTTGCCTAATCACTCCCTGTTTTTCAGACTTTGATAATGAGCTGGCTGTAATGACTGTTATAGTAACCTTTTAGCATACAGTTTGTGTTGATTTGAACAGAATGATGAGCCAGTGTTCTGAGAAATGTGAAGCAGTCTACACCCTGCTTCTCTTATAATCCAGATTACAAAACTGAAAGTTCAGTAGTGGAAATGAGGTACCAAATGGAGTAATATCATTCTGTTAATTTATGGTTTGTGGTTGTAATCTTCTTGCTAAAATGACTGTCATAATTTGCATAATCATTACTGAATTGGTTTCAACTCAATGTAATGTCAGAAACACACTGCCCACAAATTGGCCACAAGTAAATGTTACAGGATCACTTAGCATTCACATTTTACAAAGGAGAAGCAGATGAATCCTACCCTCCCTTTTTCATTGCCCATTGGAGTTCTAGGATCTTAAAGGTCATTTCTTACAAAAATAATGACATTGCTTAAATTTCTGATTCTGAAATTTGCATTTTAAATATTGTTTTGCACATATAAAGGATGAAAATATAACAGGGGCATCATAGCAAATCAGAAATGTAACAATTGTTTCTATAAAGTTAAAAAATGTATGCAGTTTATAAATGTTTTGATGCTTTAGAATCTTCAAGTCAAATTTTAATAAAATCTCTATTAAAATTTCAAATTTCCATTTTGAACTTCTTAGAAACTGAGATATCTATACTGTTTGCAAAATTAACATTTGTACTTTCTACATATATCAGCTTCATCTGTGCTTCATTAGAGTCCATTGTTTTTTGTTTTTTGCTTTGTTTTGTTTTGTTGTTTTTTGTTTTTTTGAGACAGGGATTCTCTGTGTATCCCTTGCTGTCCTGGAACTCACTCTGTAGACCAGACTGGCCTCCAACTCAGAAATTCACCTGCCTCTGCCTCCCAAGTGCTGGGATTAAAGGCATGGGCCACTACCGCCCAGCTTGAGTCAATTGTTTTAAATAGCATTTGTTTACACAAAGGAATCTTTATACTTTCTTATTGTCACTGTGAATATAAAATAGTAAGTGTAGAGTTAGATTAAAATATTGTATATTTACTGGGAAATATCCATATATGAAGAATTTGGGGACATAGTTAAAATATTTAAAATGCAAATTACTTTCAACTTTTCAAATATTGCCCTGATCAGTCCAACAAGATTGCTAACTTGTACTGTAAAATTTATCAAAGCTGAAAAAAAGGTTTTGTATTGAATCAGATTATTAATTTCTTGCTTTCCATTTAACATACTTGTTTAAATATTTAGAATTCACCTAAATCACTTTTTTTCCGTAATTTATTTCTAATTTACATTCCCATCACAGTCCTTCTCACTCTTATCCTCTTACTCCAACTCTTACAAATCCATCCCCCATTACACCTTTCCCTTCTCCTTAGGGAAGGGGAATCACCCCTTGGTCCTAAGAAATCCTGAGCCATCCAGTTCCAGCAGATCTAAGTATAACCTCTCCCACTGAGGCCCAAGTAGGCAGAGTCAGAAACAGGCCCCTTTTTCAATTGCTAGGGGATTCACATGAAAACCAATCTATACATATGCTTTTGGGGGACCTGGGCTCAGCCCTTGCATTCTCTTTGGTTAGTAGTTCAATCTCTGTGAGCTCTCATGGGTCCAGGTTCATTGAATCTAAAAGTCTTCTTGTGGTGTCTTTGACCCTCTCTAGTTGGCTGACTTCTATCGCCTACTCCCCCATAAGATTCCCTGATATTTGGTTATGATGCTGGATGAAACCTCTCTGGAGACAGTTATGCTAGGTTTCTGACTGCTAGCATAGCTGAGATCATTATCTCACAAGGGATGGATCTCATTGGTTGGCTCTTCCTTCAATCTCTGCCTCATCTTTATATCTATGCATCTTGTAGGCAGGACACATATTGAGTTGACAGTTTTGAGGGACGTTGATGCACCCCACCACCAAACACTGCAAGTTCCACCTGGCTACAGGAGGTAGCCACTTCAGTTTCTGTATTCTCCACTGATAGGAATCTTCTCTAACTCTGCTAAGGTCAACCACATAGGGTACCCAGTGCCTCCCATGTACCAGGTCGCCAGCTTGAACTAGAAATACACCCCACTGATTTTTGTTCTTTCTCCCAGTCAAAGTATCAATATTCAAAAATGATATGATAATATACATTAGTGATGCAAAAAAAAAACTCTAAATGAGAACTCTTAAGCTGATCAACACCTTCAGCAAAGTGGCTGGCTACAAAATTAACTAAAAAATAAGGAACCCTAAAATTAAGGGGACAACACCATTTACAACAGGCACAAATAATGTAAAATATCTTGGTGTAACTCTAATCAAGAAAGTAAAATATCTGTATGACAAGAACTTCAAGTCTCTGAAGAAAAATATTGAAGAATATATCAAAAGATGGAACGGTCTCCAATGTTCCTGTATTGATAGAATTAACATAGTAAAGATGTCTATCTCACCAAAAACAATCTATATATTTAATGATATTCCCATCAAAATTCCAACACAATACTTACAGACCTTGAAAGAACAACTTTCAAATTCATGTACAAAAAAACCAAAACAAAAGAAACAAAAAATAAAACAATGACAATAATAATCAATTGGCACTAATTAAACTCTCCCATGGTAGACTTTCTTGACATACAAAAAAATCTGGTTTTTTCTCATCAACTAAAATATAAAGTTCTTTTTTTAACACAGTTCAGAATCTATAATTTACATATTACCTTGAACTTCACAATTTAGTTCTATATAGGCTGCCTCCAGTTCTATAGTTGTCTGAGAGAAAGAAACAACTTACAGTTATTAATAAGTATGAGAATTTTTGGCTAAAATCCATACACATGTAATTGAAAGATCTACATATTAAGGTTTTCAGATTGTTTACTCAATGCATTGTATTAGGCAATAATTCAAATAAAATGACAGTAGTATTTCATTAGTAGATACAGCTATTAGATAAACTGTTTAATGTTAAATTTGTCTCCAAATTATAACAAAGGATGAAGACATAAACAGAGGGAAATACTTATATTTCAAATTAAATATAAAATATTATTAATAGGGGAAGCTTGGCATTAATATACTTCAGTTAATATTCATAAACTCCATGGTATATATGTAAATTTGCATTATATTTTAAAGTAACTTGGACACTAAGTTATATTTACAACATAGATTAAGTTTGCATTAATATTACATGACTTTTAAGGACTCTTATTTTTTTGTCATTCAAAACTTTTTCTTACTTCTTTCTCTGGATTTCTTCTAGAAATTTAGAAATTTTAATACTCATTTGTTTGCTCTCTTGAAAGCAAATAAACATTTGGCGAGAGCCAGAGAGAAATGCTTCAGAAATGAAGAGCATGTCCTTATAAAGCAGAACAGGCTTTAAAGGTTCTTGCATATTCCTCCACAAATCTGTGTGTCACCCAAAAACTGGAAGAACCATTGTGCTGTTGGAAGAGGAAAAAGTATCAGCGTTAGTGTCATTGATACATGAAATCAACATAAGTAGTAATACTTGCTCTCAGATATCTTATTATATCAGAAAAATAAATTCTTTTCTTGAAGTATAATATGGTATATAATCAAAGTATTTGTTTTATTAGTTCTTAGAATGTCCATGTTCTAGCAGTTATAGCATGCATTTTGAAGTCACTTGTTATCAAATATGAAAATGAATATCATTGGTATCAATGTTTTTATTAATATACTGAATTTTAAGTTTGTAATATTTTTATGTGTTTTTTGAGATTTTTACACATTTATAAAAAATATTTGATCATATTAGTACCTAAAAATCCTTCTAATTCTAACTTGCACATAATTTCTCTTCCAGACAACTTTTCTTTTTTATTTTCTTAACTTTTTATTTTTTATTTTACAACTCACCCAGTGATATGAATGCTACTGATTTACACATAGATGTAGATGTATTTAAGGATGAACAAACTTTACCTTAAATAAACAGTCTTCTCTCAGAAATATTGACAAACTGCAAGATTCACTGTAATAGCAAAAGCAGAAATAAATCAGTTATGTAGTGGACAATATAAACTTCCTATTAAATTCATATTAAACCATAAACATGAGGTTTTCCTAAGATGATAAACATAAGCTAGAAAGCAGTAAAATTCTCACATCATTTTTCTTTTCTAAAATTACCCCTGAACATCTTCTTATATTATGCTAACATATTTTAACTAAAATGGAATTGCATCACTTCTCCCTTTCTTTTCTTTCTTTAACCATTCACAGCTCCTTCCAAGTCATTACCGACCTTCCATACTCTCAAATTGAAATGATCATTTTTTTAATTATCATTGTTACAGGTGTGTGTGTGTGTGTGTGTGAGAGAGAGAGAGAGAGAGAGAGAGAGAGAGAGAGAGAGAGAGAGAGAGAGAGAGAGAGAGAGAGAGAGAGAGGAATCAATCCTTTTGTTTGTTTGTTTTGTTTTTGGTATATACACAATTTCAATGGTGAGTATTCTTCACAGGCCAAACTTAAAGGAACTCATCCATGGAAGAGGTTAATTCTTCTCTTAGGAGTCATTCCCTTGTACAATTCTTTTCCTATTCTTTGATTTATTTCACTAACTGACTCTGTACTAAAGTATAGATTTAGCAAAATGGTATTTGTCACCAACTTATCTAAAACTTCATTGTTGTACTATGGAAAATCATTTGTTCTCTTTTTATTGTTGTTGTCATTCTATTTTTACAAAATACTAGAGCACTTTCATCTCCATGGTAGCTACAGTGTAATCCTGCTCTTGTTTGTTAAGACTGCCTATCATTGTTTACTAAAGACTTTTGACACCTTGTCCTCTTTTCACTTCTATTCCTTTCTGGTCTTCATTATTTTGCAATATTTCCACTCTGGATACTGTGTTACAATCTAATCGTGCATACATTTTGCAGTTGAAAAATCCTTCAGTACTCTGATTGTGGCAAGCAAACTCAGAGCAAATAAAGCCATTCATAATTTGACTCTGTATAGTTTCACATACTGATCTTTCTAATGCAACCTACAGGGCACAGAGAAAACTACATGTGATACCTACATAATTGACTTTCCCTTTCCTCTCATTTTTCCCCATATTTAAGGGTGCTTACATTTTATTCTACTGAATGAATCTCATCCACCATGAAAGACACCAGGCAAATCGTAACACTGAAGATAAAACTTCATGACTTGATATAAAAGAATTGTCCTGTAAAACACTGTCACAATGTCATCAGGAGAAATACCTGATGAGTGTGTCAGAAGATACTGAAGCCAAAAAACCCTTTGTTAGATGTAAATGCGTTTCATTGTAAAATTCGTTGCACCACTTTCCTTTGCCTTCATTAAAATCAAATGAATCTTGCAACAAGCTGCTTTGTATTTTAATTGTTGTAATTATGTTTTCCACTTCTGTGAGTCTATAAGAGTATAGATTTATAACATTTTTTTGAATATCTTTACTTCATTAATGGAAAACTATAGATGAAAGCCAATATACTAAATTAACCAGGAAGGGCCAAAATAGAAAAAAAAAAATCTGAAAGAAAATGAAAAGAATACTGCAGTACAAATAGCAAAGACTTCTTCCTGGTATTACAGCTAAAGGTGATGTGTTACCTCTATAGTTGGGTGTGTGAATTTCAGGGAGTGGAGCCTAAAAGTGAGCAGACTAAAGTCTCATGCAAGATCTAACTTTATTAATAGCAACAGATGATTTATATGTTGAGGATTAAGAAAGATAACATTAGCAATCTTCATATGAGTTTCAGCGTTCAAGTCACAAGGACAATTCATGCATATATATATATATATATATATATATATATATATATATATATATATATGCTTTAAGTTGTTTGGATTTATTTTAATCATTATAGCTAATCCTCTACCCAAGGAATGAAAATTATACAAGAATATACAAGAATATAAATGTTAGAAGGTTTAGCTTATTAAACATAATTTAAATGCTGTCTGCTACATTGGTACAATTCTTGGATCGTTAGGTTCCTTAGCAAAATTGACTGAGAAAAAGGCTTTTCAATCAAGGCCATGATCTGCTGACCTTTCAATGTTAACTAACATTTAAATGATGTATGTATGTATTTTCATTTCTGTTTCTGTGATAAGACGCTTTGACAAAAATCACTACCAGGAGATAAGACTTATTTTATTTTAGTTTAAAATGTAAGATTATTGTACAGCCTTGGAAGGAAGTTACAACAGCAGGATCTTAAGAGAGCTGGTCACATGAAATCAACAGTATCAATGAGAGGGGGAAATGACTTTCTCTCCTCTTATGCAGGCTAAGATCCCAGACCGAGCAAGTATTTCCTCACAGTGAGTTGGGTCATCTAACATAAATTATTTAGAATAATCCCCTAAAGGAAATGCCCATAGGCCAATCTGATCAAGCCAGTACTTCACTGAGACTTTTATCCCAGTTGATTCTGGGTCCTGCGAAGCTACCAGCTATAATTAACTCTCACAATGTGATATTCAGCTATTAAAAATTATGTATCAGCTAGGGGGATTTTTGTAAAGGGGATAACATTTAAAATGTAAATAAAGAAAATATCCAATAAAACACAACAACCAAAAGAATACGCATCAGCATTTCTGTGTCTTCTAGTGAACAACTTAATTCTTTTTTGTTTGTTTCTGTATGTTTGCTTGTTTGTGTGCTTATTAACTAAGGTTTATTTTTATTTTTTTATTTTTTATTTTAAACTCCAGATTTTATTCCTCTCCCTTTCCACCCTCTGACAGTTACATACCCCACACCTCCTCCCTGCCCTCTATTTCCATGAGGATGTCCCCATGACCTCCACCCCACCAGACCTCTAAACTCCCTGGGTCCTCTAGTCTCTTGATGGTTAGATGCATCATCTCTGGTTGAATTCAAGACCAGCAGTCCTCTGTTGTATGTGTGTTGGGGGCCTCATGTCAGCTGGTGTATGCTGCCTGGTTGGGTACGAAAGCACACTCTAAGAAAAAAAAATATGTTTTTGAGGAACAGAGGTCACAAGTATCTTGTATTCTTTTCTCCCAAGCATTTGGAATTCTCCTCACTAGAACCACCCTATTAGATTTCAGGGAGTTTCTACTGCACTGGGTTCTCACACTGCTCTGAAAATGCCAACCTCTTTTAGTGATCTCTTCAATTCCTCCATCCCTTCTTCTGCACACCTGATCTCTCCTGTTCTCATCCTCACCTGCCACAGCATAGTCTATTATAAATCCCCTTCCCAGAGAGATCCATTCTCCCTCTTGACCTGACTCCCTTATTTGGGAATCTCTTGGGAGGTGGATTCTAGCATGATTATCATTTACTTATAAGTTAATATCTGATTATAAGTGAATGCATACCATGTTTGCCTTTCTGGGTGTCTGTTACAGAACTTGCAAATAATAATAATAATAATAATAATAATACAGTTATAATGTCAGTGAAACTATTCCTAAAGATATTCTGCTCTATTCATAGATCAGAACCTAACCCAATCATTATCAGAAAGGTTTCATCCAGTAACTGATGGAAACAGATTCAGAGATGCATAGCAAAACACTAGGTGTACTGCAGGGTACAGTAGATCAGGCTGTGGTTTAAGGAGGAACTAGACTATTGCATTATTCATGAGAAGGTTAGCTAGAGTGGAACTCCCTAATTAGAACCATGACTTGGGCATGAAATCCCTTGCCCCAGGAATGTAAAGACCTCACACCTGGCTTCTAAGAATATAGCTGACCTTAGATAGAGCTGACTTTGTCTCAGTTGTTTTACTGCCCAATTCCTGCCAGTCTTTATGTTTGCATTCCTCTGTTTGGTGTAAGAGTCATTAAGCATCTGGTAACCACATTGTACCTTGTTGATATGTCACCTAACTTCTCTATTTTCTTCTGCATTAAAAATCTGATGCTCGATTTGAGAAATTACATTCAGAAACACACTTTCTTTGTGTCCGTGTCTGTTTGTCATTACCACTAACTCCTTGCTTGCCTGTAACCAGAACCCTGAATTTTTCTGTGGATCAAAGACCTGACAGCGGTCCATCTGCAGCAATGGACACCATGAGAACTCATCCCACAGAATTAATTAATCAGGACACATAGAGAGTCACATTGCCTAAAGAAATACTCACGAAGCCAATATTTGTCTCAACTAGTTCATTTGCATAAATATTATGTTTGTTAGCTTGGTGTCCTTAAGGAACTCCTCACAGAGATAATGTGTTTGTGCATGATTTTTATACACTTTTGGGATCCCGTTCTTCCTACTGGTTTTCCTCAAATAACTTTTAAATGAGGATTTGTGCCTAGTCTTACTTTACTGTTATATCAGGTCCATATGATAACCCAGGTAGACCTGCCCTTTCCTGAAGGTAATCTGAGAAGGGGTAGAGTTTTGAGACAGGGGTGGGAGCAGTGGAACTGAGAAAAGTGGAGGGAGGAATGGCTATAGTAAGGTTGTAATATATTCCACATTTTTAAAAAGAATAAATAAAAGGAATTTTTCTGACACTTCATCAATGGACCTTGAGAGACAAAACAACTTAATAGACACTAAAATGAAACATTTAGTGAATATTTAGCATATTTTAAGATTAATATGCTTTGTTCTATTTTGATATAGATTGCTGTTTAATAAAATGTTTTCTTTTCTATCCTTTTTTAAATAAAATGTTTTCTACTCTGTTTTATTTTTTCTAATTTTTTTTTTGAAAAATTTCAAGTGTGCTTCCATCTGACCCAAAAATGTTGCTTACAATGAGATATTTGTCAAGAATATTGGGCATTTGAATACTTGATCCCCAGTAGATGGAAATGTTAAGGATGAGTAGGTCTGGTGTTGTGGGAGTGGTGTTTCACTAAGGGTATATTTGAGGTTTCCATAGCCTCTCAGGATCTCGTTTTTTTCTCTGCTTCCTGTTGGTGGTTTGAGAAGTGACTTCTTAGTTTTTATGACATGAGCCTGTCTCCTACCTCTCTTTTGTTTTTATGAATTCTAAATAAATACTTCCTTTTATTAATTGACTTGGCAAATGCATGCATTTACTAGATAAATATCCTAAAGTTATAGCTAATCAGTTTTTAATTGCTAATGACTTTGTGTGTGTACATGTGTGTTTAATTAATTAATTAATGTATTTATTTATTTTACACTCCATATTTTACTTCCCCCATCTACCCTCCTACTGTTCCACATTCCATATCTATTCCCTACTCTACTGTCTCCAAGTGGATGTCCACACACCCTCACCCCAACTAACCTCTAAATTCCCTGGAGCCTCCAATCTCCTTAAGGTTAGGTACATCATTTCTGACTGAACACAGACTCGGCAGTCCTCTGCTTATGTGTGTTGGGGACCTGATATCAGCTGTTGTGTGCTGTGTGTTTGGTGGTCCAGTGTTTGAGAGATCTTGGGGATCCATATTAATTGAGACTGCTGGTCCTCCTACAGGGTTGCCCTTCTCCTAAGCTTCTTTTAGCCTTCCTTAATTCAACAACAGAGGGTCAGCTGCTTCTGTCCATTAGTCAGGTGCAAATGTCTGCATCTGACTCTTTCAATTGCTTGTTGGGTCTTCTAGATATGGTCATTCTAAATCCCTTTTTGTGAGTGCTCCATAGCTTCATTAATGGTGTCAGGCCTTGGGGCATTCTAATTTTTGTTTACTGTGCATTTTTGACAAAATCAGATAACTGCATTATTGATCATCATAGATTTTTACCTTAATGTTCTTTTTGTTAAATAAGAGAAACATATTAAAGACATAAAATATTATCCTCTGTTCATTTTCTTATATTTGACCATGATAATGTTCATCAAACACAACAACAATTCTTCAGTGGAATATGATTTGGTGTAATGGTTAAGGTAAAAAGTTTTAGATTAGATTAATTTCTTTATTCAGAAATTTTAGCTACAGTTAAGTAACTTGTTAATTTTATTACTGGTTCTACATCCCATTTTTTTTCTGGAAAAATAATACTTAATGTACTTTTCAATTAAAGAGTGTCCTCTCACCTTTTAAATGATTGCTTTCTACTATTTCCAAATAAATTAAGTTGCTAATATAATATCAAGGATAATACTCCTGAGACAAATATACTTGAAGATAGTCTTAAAAACCAGGATTAATAGAAATAGATATATGTCAACTGATTAAAACATTCTTAGATTACTTCTCATAATGTGAAAGAAATACTGGTAAAATCAAACTGCATTATCTGTTATACAGTCTACAAGGAACAAAAGCATTTTAGGAAGCCTTGAAAGCCAATACATAGATAAATAGGAATGAATAGTGTGTTATAGAATAATAATATATTCAAAACATTAACTTAACTTGAGCATCTTATTAAAAACATAATATGAGGTCTGCGGCAGCGCTACGCCATCTTGGGTGCAAATTCAGGGGAAGGTCCCAAGGTCCCCAGAAGACTCTCCACACTGCAGGCACTCTAGGACACCCAGGATCTTGAGATCACTGGTGAGTGAAACTCAATATCTATTCCAAAAAGCCCAGAGGGTCTTGTGCCAGCAGGGAAAGGAACAAAGGAAATCTGCATGACCAGTGTCTAGGGTTCCTTCCAGTCAGCAGCAGTCCCACACCATCTTGGGCGCCAACTCTGCAGAGGGTTCCAAGGTACTCAGAGGACTCTCCATGCTGCAGGTGCCCTAGCACACCCTGGATATTGAAATCACTGGTGAGTGGAATGAAACCTTTTTTCCAAAAAACGCAAAGGATCTTGTGCCAGAAGGAACAGGGACAAATCTAATCCAACCAGCATCTGGGGTTCATTCTGGTCAGCGCCAGCCCCTCTTCATCTTGGACATGAACTTGGCAGGACATTTTACACCCAGGATCTTGGGATCACTGAGACCAATCTACTCAGAGAGCTCCTGGGTGGCAGAAGTAACGGAGCTTCTTGGACAGGGTCCCTTCAGGCCTTCATCCTCAGCCAGGATGCAGAGCTGAGACCCAGACCCCTGGGCAACTTCCCTACCAGAGGAGAGTTGTCCTATAGGGAGGACTCTGACCCCAGGACTCAGGAGGTGGATCTGAGCTCCAGACTTCTGTGCACCTTCCCTATAAGAGGAAAGCTTGCCTGCAGAGAGTGGTCTGACCACTGGGACTCAGGAGAGAGTTGGACTAACAGGAGTGCTGACAGAGGTTAACAGAATCACAGGAGGAACAAACTCCAGTCAGAGAAAGCTAGAGCATCTAATACCAGAGATTACCAGATGGCAAATGGAAAGCCTAAGAATCTTACTAACAGAAACCAAGACCACTCGCCATCATCAGAACCCAGTATGGCCACCATGGCAAGTCCTGGATACCCCAACACACCCGAAAAGCAAGATTCAGATTTAAATCATATCTCATGATGCTAGTAGAGTATTTAAAAAGGGGCATTAATAACTCAAAGAAATACAGGAGGTCACTGCTAAACAGGTAGAAGTCCTTAAAGAGGAAACACAAAAATCCCTTAAAGAATTACAGGAAAACAACCAAACAGGAGATAGAATTGAACAAAACCATCCAAGATCTAAAATTGGAAGTAGAAACAATGAAGAAAACCCACAGAAAGACATCTCTTGGAAATAAAAACCCTAGTAAAGAAATCAGGAACCATAGATACAAGCATCAGCAACAGAATACAAGAAATGGAAGAGAGAATCTCAGGTGAGAAGATTCCATAGAAAACAGGGACACAACAATCAAAGAAAATGCAAAATGCAGAAAGATCCTAACCAAAAACATCCAGGAAATCCAGGACACATTGAGAATACCAAACCTAAGGATAATAGGTATAGATGAGAATGAAAATTTTCAACTTACAGGGCCAGTAAATATCTTCAACAAAATTATAGAAGAAAACTTTCCTAACCTAAAAAAAGAGATGCCCATGAACATACAAGAAGCCTACAGAACACCAAATAGACTGGANCAGAAAAGAAATTCCTCCTAACACATAATAATCAGAAAAACAAATGCACTAAATAAAGATAGAATATTAAAGTGGAAATGGAAAAGGTCAAGTAACATAAATGCTCATATGCTCACCTAGTATATATAGTATATACACTCTATATAAAAGTATAATTCTAAAATTTTAATTTTAGTCTGTTTCCTATCTGTATATTTCTTATATTGATCAGAGGAAATCTCATGACATAATGTCAGCCCGCCAAAATACATCTATCAGTAACTTAAAATATTGAAAGAGCAATCATTAGCAAGGAATTTACTATTAAATATATACTCCATAAAATGTGAGTACTTCCTATGGACTTTCAAGGGTTTTGCATACCTATCTCTGGAGATAAGCAAAGATGTGTTTTGCTAAAGAAAATCTACACTATAGAATCATTCCACTAAGTAAAAAGTAGTGAAATATTTGCATGTGTGTTCCAGATAGTATCTTGACAAGTGAACTGTAAGATGAACAGAGCAATGATGCTGACTCATACTTAATTATTACCTATGCTTTTACAGATCGTTAAGTGAACATAGAAATCATCAAGTGTTAGTAGGAATTGCTAATATCTTGAAATATCCTGTGACATTTTTAGCACCAAATGACAAGCTAATATCACGTTAATACCAACATATCATGCCAGTTGCAGCATTTATCTAAATAAGACAGACTGAGAAGAGTTGCTGATTATAAATCAGAATTTCTTATAACACAAATCCTAATTCTTCTGGACAACTTACTGACCAAGAAAATCTATAAATCAGGTAGGTGATCTTTTTTCTTACAGGTGCCTGTTTTCTGCCTGTGTCTCCATTCTTAGGGAGTTTCACAGATCCTCATGCTAGACCCAGCTTTCTTCTCTTCTTAACATTGTAACTTTACCCTTTCTGGCTCATCCCCTATTCTATCTAATACTTAAAAACACTTTCTACACAAAACACCACGGGGATACACCAAGCAAGGACTCAGAACCCCTTCTACCATACAATTTATAGAGAAGATAAAAAAACAGAATACTGACCCTGAAAAGTCAAGAACAGATATTAACACCAGTAGTTATGTCCATCCCAAACCTGAATGCCTAGATAGCAGCATAAAAAGATAAGTAATAACAGCCAGGACAACATATACCCACCAGGACCCAGCACCTCTACTACAATAGGGCCTGAAAAATGGAATGTAGCTGAAACACAAGACAAGGAATTCAAAATTGCCATTATAAATATGTTTAAGGACCATAACAAGTTCATTAACCATAGGAGTAGAGGAAGAAACCTAGGTCAAAGATAAATAAATATTTGTATAATCATAGAAGAAAAATTCCTAGCTTGAATAAGTTGCCCTGCTCCACACATGCAAATATATATAAAATTAGACTAAACAATCACCATTGGGTTATAGTAAAATTAAAAGTTGCAAAGGGAAAAGAACAAATAACATAAAAGTAGACCTATTGAAATAAACCTGGACTTTTATTTTTCAATTCTTCTCTCATAGAATACATCCTGATTGTAACCTCCCATCCTTCTACTCTTCAAAGCCTCCTCTTTCTAGACCTTTACTCTCTTCCAGGCCTACTCCTTTTGTTTCACTTCAGAAAAGAGCCAACCTCTCAGGGATATAAACCAGGCACAGTGTAAGAAGATGTAATGATGCACAAACCCTCATATCAAGCTAAATGAGGTATCACAATAGGAAGAAGTAAGGGGTCTCAACAACAGACAAGTGAGTCAGAGACAGCATCTTTCCATTGATAGGAGTCCCATAAATATGACAAGCTAAACAACTACAACATATATCCAGAGAACCTACTACAGATCCATGCAGGTTCCATAATTGTTACTTTGGACAAGTCCACCTTAGTTGTTTCTATGGGCTTTATTCTCATGGTGTCCTAGAAATATTTTTTTATTTGTTTTGTGAACTGGAAATGTCGGGATATGTCATATGATGCAGACTCATATGGTATTTTGCTGAGGTATGTATGACCCCTGAGAGGATATGTCAACTTAGGAGAGAATATAAATAGAACTCACTGAACAGTGGAGGTGCACTTGCATAGCTACCTTTATGACACATTATTGGCCATGTGTCTTTACTTTGTTGAAGAGGTTGAAACTTCTCCTGGCTTCCCTGCTGATTCTGGTCACTCCTTTGGACTCGTGCTGATTCAGCTGAGGGCCTTCTTTTCTGCTAGATAGTGCCGTCACTACTCATTTGTATTTGGTATCCTGACACTACTTAATTGAACTGAGGTTATACTGTCAACAGAGACTGGAAATGACCCTAATAACTACTTATATGGAGTTCTACATACTGTTATTGTATTTACTATCTTTTCTCTCCTACCTTTTGACAATGGTCTGGAATGGGGGGAGGTCAAAGCATTTGGAAAGCCTTATTAAAAGTACATTTTGCAAAATTTATACCTACAGGTAGTACCCAATGTGACTTAAGCTTAATGAGTAAATCTCCATTAGATGTGGTAGAAGAAAGGTCAGCTTATGAGGGGTTAGCAATGTTCCTTAAGGAGATTGACAAATACAGCAGATATGGCCACTGGGTGTTCTCTTCCATTGGACCTGGAAATTTATTTTTTCTTTTGGTTTTGGTTATGATTGTATGGTTTTCATGTATACTCTTTTGAAGTAAAGAGTTGGGGAAAGCTGACAATTCTCTTACAGTAGAGAAGACTACAGAGTTTGCTAAGCACGTACAGAGTTTGCAAATAAAGTTAGACATGCTTGGAAAGCAAAAACATCCAGTGGAAAGAAAACAACAAGGTTTATGCATGATTGTAAACTGCCACCTTGCCCTCATCCAAGCACTTTTACTGCCAGGTACCTAAAGGACATTTGTGAAACTAGAGGACAGGAAGAGAAAGGAAGGGCACAAGCACAATTGGATAGCATCCAGCCTAGTGCACCACTAGAAGAAATGTGGGGAATTGGTCTATGCACAGACAGGCTGGTTTCCATTTGAGCTGAGGTCTGAACCCCAGAATGGTCATAATTCACCTACATGACACGGTAGGCATTCCCTCATACTCCTGGAACTCTGGTCCCTATGAAGTTACCACCTCCTACAGCTCCCATAAGAGAAGCATGGCTAGAAGTCATGTAGACAATGTCTCATTTAGACCTTCAGGCTAAAATTCTCCCCAGTTACCTAGCAATACTAAAGACCATAAAAAGGCTGTTCAACCCCACCTGACTCTCACTACTCCTCTCTTCTTACCCCTTACTCTCACCCCTTCTCTCCTCTCTCCTGTCTTCTCCTCTCCTCTCACTCCCTCCCTCTCACTCTCTTTCTCTCTAGCCGTTCCTCTCATTTCTTTCTCATTTCTACCTTCTCTCTTTCACTCTGCCTTTCTACAATAAAGCTCTAAAATCATAGAATGTCTCTGCTCATCAAGGCCCACTGTGCTTGGAGGATGGGATAGGCTTTCTCCTAATGAGCTGTTTCTAATCTCCCAATGGAAGGCCTTCCTATACTCCAGTCAAGATCCATTGCTCTCACTCTCCTCAGTATTGGGAACCTCTCTTCCCTCATCCCTCTCTCTTATAACACTGGCACTTTAGCAAAGTAGCTCCAGGGCTCCCAAGTAGGGCTGCCATTTGTTCCCCCTGAAGAGTGGGTCAGAGGAATGCAAACCCAGGGCTGAGTAGAAAGTGTATGGCAGCCCTCCCATACCTGACTGACCAGAGAATAGGTGGAACTCTGGTGGGGTGTGGGTCTCCCTTTTCACTTCTTCCCCAGGACCCTGTTTTTAGTTCCCAAAAACGATCTGTTTGGAAATAAAGCATATAGGAATTCTGGAAGTCTAAGAAAAGACCAAACCAATGAATAGTATTGATACAAGGAGAATAATTGCAGCTCAAAGACACAGAACATAATATATTTTCAACAAAGTCATAGAAGAAAATAGTTTCTAACCTAAAGAAGGACATGCCTTTAAAGGTACAGAAAACACACAGAACATCAAATATGTTGCACTAGAAAGAAAAATTCCCCTTGCCACTTAATAAATAAATGTTAGTTTTTATCTAGAGAAGGTTAAATGCATACAAATAGTGCTCTGGAGCTGACACATCATATTTCAAGGTCTACGATGGAAAATTTGAAATTACAAGGCTTTCTGAAATATTGTCTCAGGATTGATCCTTGAAGCTTATATGGCTTTTCTCTCATTATTAAACTAATCTAATATTCATGGCCATTAGCTAACCCTACTGGGCAGATTTCTGTACAGTTTAATAAAGATGTACTCTTTTGCAGCAATGCTATATGGACAAACACTGCAATTAGGACTCTGAAAGCATTTACATGTCATGAGTTAATTGAACTAAGGTATACAGTATGCATGTAATGAATGGATTTATGATTAAGAAAACATTTTTTAGGCTGCAAAACTATTATCTGGTAACTAAAAGCGATAAAATGGGGATGAACAATTTATTGTAGGGGAAAGGACAGAAAATGAAATATTAATTTGGTTTATCAATATAAAACTTCAGTATTAATGAGACACTTGGCAGATCATTTGCTCTTGACATATTCTGTTATCTTTTACCTAAGAATTACAGTTTTGACCTTGTAATGAACATGTGGAACTAGTGAGAGATAATGAATGCTTAGTTACAGAACTAGATAACTAGTCCTAATGGAAACACATGTAAATATCTCTGTTGTGACTTCTTTCTCAAGTTATGCTTTAAATTTGTGTTTGAACTTGCTGTGAACTCTTGAAAAAATAAGTTTCCAGTACAAGTAACATGTGATCTATTCTGCAAAAGTACAAAAATCTAGGAATGAGAAGAATAAAACTAGAGTTATAACATATCCAAGGTAAGAGAAGAGATGATAGATCCTAGGGAGGAAATCAGAAGGAGCTGAAGAAACTGCAGAGAATGTAAGGCAGCCTTCCTCTTATTGATAAGACAAGGCTTTTTTTCTCAAATACTTTTTTATTTTTTCATTTAGTAGTCAAAAGGTACAAGTTTTTTTCTTTCCTTTCTCTATTCAATAAAGTTTGGATCTTATTTTTTTCATCCAGAATGAGTGAATTCTTTCTATACTGGTACTTGTGCTTTTGCATCATCCTCCATGAACATGTAAGTATAGATTTGTATGTGTAAGTATGAAAGTTGAAGATGCAGATTGTTGGGACAAGAAAAAAGGTGAATATGTGTATGAATATATGTCTGTGAAAGACCAGGAAAAATACAGACGCCCTAGCAAACAGAGTAAAGCCAACAATGTAGGTTAGCCAGTTCAGTGACCCTGTTCCTGGAACTGGCTGACTACAAAAGTTAGATTAAAATCTTGAGAACAATTTTGAGAAGCAGGTATTTTCCCCTTGTGATTTTTTTAGTTCCCCCTTTTGATTTTTTCACTGGTATTTTCAATATTTTCCAATATCTCCCTCCATACTCACTTGGATTATGGGTTTTTTCCCTTAAATACCCCCTCTCCCACCTACTCAGTGTTGAGCTCCTCTACCCATGTGTGGGATATGAGTCAGCCCCAGCATGCTGGTTCCTATCAATAAACCTCCTGTCATTACAGCAAGGAGAGTCTCTCATGAGTTCTTGGGGGGGGGGTGTCTTTTCATCCCGAGAATTGTGTGAGGGTCTCCCCTCTTAGGAGTGAGTCTTTTGTTTGTGGGGGCTCATCCAGGATTTGCTACCACCCTCATCTCTGAAGACCCACTTGGAGGTGAGATATTGTCAGTGTCTTTGTGTTTCTGTGTCAGCTGAGTTCTGATTTTGTTCTTTTGATTTTGCAGTCTTTGCAGTTGCTTGCATCTCAGGAGGAGGAGACAAAGGGTGTGATCAAAGTACTGCCACCCGGGAGAAGTCCTGAGAAGTCAGGGGGGACCTCATTCCCATTAGGAGGCTGGAGAGGACTCGGAATTCTCCTGGATAGGAGAAATTATCTGCCCATGCAGCTGTCTGTATTTTTTGAGTGTTTTTGACTGTCCAGGTGGAAGCAGACATCTGTTAGTATTTGTCTGAATGTCTTGAGTCTCTGTTTTGTCTTATTTATGACTTTGACGATGGGACAGACTGTGACAACCGCCCTTAGTGGCCCATTGGGTTAGAGCACACAACCGGTCAAGAGAAGTTTCAAAAGGACTGTGGCAGAATTTTTGCTCTTTGGAGTGGCCAAAATTTGATATCGGTTAGCCCCTATAAGGTACTTTTGAATTAACTATAATTTTTGAGATCAAAGTCATTGTTTTTCAGGAAGGACCAGGATCCCATCCCGATCAGCATCCATATATCACAGTGTGGCAAGATCTGGTTCAGGACCTCCTGCCTTGGGTCAAACCCTTGGTGTGTAAACAAAAGCCAGGCTCCCAAGTCCTGGCTCTCTAAGAAACACCAAAGGATAAATCATAAGTGAAGGCTTCTCCTGAAATGGAGCCTCCTGCCAAGCCTTCGGCCCCTCCCAAAATCTATCCCAAGATTGAGGAGCCTCCTGAATGGCCTAGTCCACTACCTCCCCCTTATCCACAGCCTCAACCCCCGCAGCCAGGGAACCCGGAACCCCTCAGGGTGGCAGGAGGTAGACTCGCTGTGGATACACAGAGCCTGAAGAGTGCAGAGTCCAGAAGGACCAGACTCAACTGTGAGTCTGCCATTGCGTTCCTATGGACCTCCGGTGGACCCGCCGAACCTTCAATCTCTTCAGTACTGACCATTTTTCTCTGCTGATCTGTATAACTGGAAAATTAATCACCCCACCTTTTTTTTTTTTTTTTTTCAGAAAATCCTACTAGCCTGACAGGATTGGTGGAGCTCTGATGTACTCCCTCCAGGCCACATGAGATGATTGTCAGCAGCATTTACAGGTTCTCTTTACCACTGAGAAGGAAAGGATCCTGTTGGAAGCAAGAAAAAAAATGTCCCCAGAGCAAATGGAGTGCCAACCAATCTTCCAAATGAAATAGATGCTGGGTTTACCCTTAAATGACCTGATTGGGACTTCAATATGACAGCAAGTAGGGAGCAGCTGATAGTCTTCCACTGGGCTCTTGTGGCAGGGCTGAAAGGGGTCACTAGTTGCCCCACCAATTTAGCTAAGGTAAGAGAGGTTTTTCAGGAGCCTGTTGAACTGCCATCTGAGTTTCTTGAATATTTAATGGAGGCTTTTTGGCGTTATACTTCCTTTGACCCAACCTCTGAGGGTCAGCAAGCTGCAGTGGCTATGGCCTTTATAGGGCAGTCAGCATCAGATATTAAGAAAAAGTTACAGTGGCTAGAAGGGTTGCAGCATTATACCTTACAGGATTTGGTTAAGGAGGCAGAGAAAGTGTTTCATAAGCAGGAGACTGGGTAAGAGAAGTGAGAAAGAGAGAAGCGAGAGGCAGAAGAAAGAGAAGACAGGAGAGAAATTTGACTAGAATTTTGGCCGCAGTAGTAGGAGAGAAAGAAAAGACAGGACCTAGACAGATAGGGAACCTGGACAACAGAAAACCAAGGATGGGTAGCAATGGACAGAGGCACCCCTTGGATAAAGACCAATGTGCTTATTCCAAAGAAAAAGGACATTGGGCAAGAGAGTGCCCAAAGAAAAAGGGAGGGCCCCTAAGGTACTGGCCTTAGAAGAAGATGATTAGAGGGGATGGAGCTTGGACCCCCCCTCCGCAAACCTTAGGTAACCCTGACTATGGAGGGGACCCCTATGAACTTTTTAGTGGACACAGGGGCTAAATATTCTGGATTAAAACAACCATTGGGGCTGGGCGGTGGTGACGCACGCTTTTAATCCCAGCACTTGGGAGGCAGAGGCAGGTGGATTTCTGAGTTCGAGGCCAGACTGGTCTACAGAGTGAGTTCCAGGACAGCCGGGGCTATAC
>NC_034606.1:12686506-12699688 GCF_900095145.1 Mus pahari | reverse complement strand
AAAAAAAAAAAAAAAAAAAAAAAAAAAAAAAAAAAAAAAAAAAAACGTTGGGAAAGTTAAAAAATAAAAAGACTATAGTAATTGGGGCAAGTGGACAGAAACAATACCCATGGACCACCTCATGGACTGTAGATCTGGGGAAAGCACAATAACACACACTTTTTTGGTAATCCCCAAGTGCCCTATGCCTTTACTAGGGAGAGACTTACTAAGAAAGTTGACAGCCCATATCAGATTTACCCAAACTGGACCAGAGGTAATATGGGAGACTCCTACCTCCATGGTGTTGGCCCTGAGGCTTGAAAAGTAATATCTGTTGCATGAGCTCCCGAATCAGACAGAGACTCCTAACATGGAGAACTGGTTGACAACATTTCCTAAGATTTGGGCAGAGATTGGGGCTATGGGAATGGAAGTAAGTGTTCCCCCAGTAGTAGTGGGACTGAAGACCGATGCCACCCCTATAGGAGTACATCAATAACCGATGAGCCAGGAGGCTAGAGAAGGAATCAGAACTCATATTCAAAGGATTATACAAGGCATTTTTGTACCTTGCTAGTCTCACTGGAACACTCTTCTGTTGCTGGTCAAAAAGCCTGGCACTAGTGATTATAGACTAGTACAAGACTTGAGAGAAATTAACAAAAGGGTCCAGGACATACACCTGACTGTCCCCAATCCTTATAATCTCCTCAGCTTGCTCCCACCAGAAAGGAAGTGGTACACTGTTTTAGATTTAAAAGATGACTTCTTCTGAAACTGCATTCATCTAGTCAGCCTACTTTTGCCTTTGAATTGAGAGATCCAGACACTGGATGGACAGGTCAATTGACCTGGACTAGCCTGCCCCTGGGGTTCAAAAATTCCCCTACTCTTTGATGAGGCTCTCCATTGGGACCTAGCCTCTTTCAGGAGCAAAAACACTCAGGTGACTCTGCTCTTACGTTGATGACCTATTGATATCTGTGACCACAAAGTTTGAGTGCAGACAAGGGACTGAAAATTACTAACAGAATTAGGTGTTAGGGTACTGAGTCTCAGCTAAAAAGGCTCAGCTGTGTCAGACTGAAGTTACTTATTTGGGATACACCCTTCAAGATGGGAATTGGTGGCTAACAGAAGACAGAAAAATGTCTGCAACTCAGATCCCCACACCAACTACACCAAGGCAAGTAAGAGAATTCTTGACACTGCTGGATTCTGCAGGCTCTGGATACCTGGGTTTGTGACCTTAGCTGCCCCATTGTACCCCCTAACCAAGGAAATGGTGGTATTTGTGTGTACCCCAGATCACTAGAAAGCCTTTGAAGAAATTCAAAAGGCCCCACTGATGACTCCAGCCTTAGCCTTTCCTGACCTAACCAAACCTTCCACTCTTTATGTGGATGAGAGAGCAGAGGTCACAAGAGGAGTCCTTACTCAGACTTTGGGACCTTGGAAAAGGCCAGTTGCTTACCTATCTAAGAAGTTAGGCCCTGTTGCCAGCGGGTCACCTTCTTTCCTGAAAGCTATTGATGCCATAGCTCTGCTTGTCAAGGATGCTGATAAGCTCACTCTGGGACAACAAATAACTGTAGTGGCATCCCATGCTCTGGAAAGCACTATCAAACAGTCCCCTGACCAATGGATGACCAATGCTCATATGACACATTATCAGAGCCTTTTGTTGACTGAATGAGTGACCTTCGCTTCCCCTGCTGTTCTCAATCCTGCTACCCTACTTCCTGATACTGATGACTCTTCACCTACTTATCACTGCACTGACATTCTGGCTGAAGAAACTAGTACTCAAAATGATCTGAAGGATCAGCCTTGGCCTGGGTATCCAAGCTGGTACATGGGTGGCAGTAGCTTCATGGTTGAAGGTAAGCAGAAGGCGGGGGCAGCAGTGGTAGATGGGAAGCAAGTAATCTGGCCAGCAGCCTACCTGAAGGAATGTTGGCTCAGAAAGCTGAACTTGTGACTTTGATACAAGCTCTACGAATGACAAGGGGGAAGTCTATCAACATCTACACTGACAGCAGGTATGCTTTTGCCACTGCCCATATACATGGAGTGATATACATAAAAAGAGGGCTGTTGACATCTGCAGGGAAAGACATAAAAAAATTAAGAGGAAGTTTTGAGCCTCCTCGAAGCCATACATTTGCCAAAAAAGGTGGCAATTATACATTGTCCAGGAAACCAGAAAACTCAAGATGCTATGGCTAAAGGGAATCAGATGGCAGACAAACCTAACCATCAACCCCCAGCCCAAGGAGCAATGATCCTGGCAGTCAAGGAGCCTAAAGATTATTATGATGTCAGAGAGACCAGCTTTAGATACATCCCTGAGGACTATCAAGTTAGGGACAATTAGGACTGATAAAGGAAATCCCGTATGGGGCAGTTTAAACAGAAAAGGGAAAACTAGTCCTCCCATGGGAAGAAGGATGCAATTATGTTACCCACTTACACTATTTGACCCACTTGGGGGCCAATAAATTAAAAGGTGTGGTTAGGTCCTCCAACTACTATGTAATAGGACTCTCTGGCTTGGCAGAATAGTCAAAAGCTGCAAGGCCTGTGCTATGATTAATGCCAGTCACTCCATGTACAATCCTAGGAAGAAGCTCAGGGGCGACCAGCCTGGGGACTACTGGGAGGTAGATTTTACAGAAATTAAGCCAGCTAGATATGGCAACAAGTACTTATTAGTGTTTATAGACACCTTTTCAGACTGGGTAGAAGCTTTTCCTACCAGGACTGAGTCGGCCAATGTGGCAGCCAAGAAGATCCTAGAAGAAATCTTCCCAAGGTTCGGGATACCCATGGTAATCGGGTCTGATAATGGTCCTGCCTTTTTTGCCCAGGTAACTCAGGGAATGGCCACCCAGCTGGGGATTAATTGGAAATTACATTGTGCTTACCGACCCCAGAGCTCAGGTCAGGTAAAGAGGATGAATAGAACCCTAAAAGAGACCCTCACCAAATTGGCCTTGGAGACAGGCAGGAAAGACTGGAAAGCCCTCCTTCCCTTTGCCCTGTTCCAAGTTTGGAACACTGCAGGATGATTTAAACTTACGCCTTATGAGATCCTGTGTGGGGGACCACCACCGCTCACTGAGTTGGGTGGAGTACATGATCCTGATGCTATTCTCTCTATACCCTTGTTTGCCTGCCCAAAGGCCCTTGAGGTAGTGAGACATCAAGTCTGGGAACAAGTGAGAGAGGCCTATGAGACTGGAAGCCTGGACGTGCCCCACCAGTTCCAGGTGGGAGACACCGTCCTGATCTGATGCCATCAAGTAGAAAATCTGGAACCTCGCTGGAAAGGACCATATCTGTTGCTCTTGACAACTCCTACAGCAGTGAATGTTGAAGGTATTTCTGCTTGGATCCACACCTCCCATGTAAAATGGGCTTCAAGATCATTCAAAGATGAGTGGACAGTGGAAAAAACTGTGGACCCTCTTAAGCTGCACTTGTATTGCAGGCTTGATTCAGGTGATGGGTAGCAATCCCCATGCTCCCCAGAAGTTGACCTGGCAAGTGTTATCTCAAACAGGAGAGGTAGCTTTTGCCATCACAAAAGAAGCACCCCCAGAGACGTGGTGGTCAGTCTTGTCTCCAGACGCTTGTACCTTGGCAGTCAGAGTAGATACATGGGATATTCCTGAGGCTTCAGTAACTACCTCTAAACAACAGAAGCCTCCAAGCTTTGATTGTTCCACTTGCCACAATCAAGTCTCATATGGAAATATGGGGTGTTGTTATCCAAGGGCTAGACACAGGATGGGGGATTCCGATTTTTATGTCTGCCCCCACGATGCCTGAACTAGGACACAAGCCAAAAGGTGTGGTGGAGCAGACCATTTTTATTGCCTAGAATGGGGATGTGAGACTACAGGGACTACTTACTGGAAACCTAGCTCTTCTTGGGACCACATTACTGTTACCAAAAATTGGACAGGGAACCCCTGGGACAAGTGTTACCAATTAGGACATTGCCAACCAGCCTGGTCTACAAAGTGAGTTCCAGGACATCCTGGGCTATACAAAGAAATCCTGTCTTGATAAAACAACAATAACAACAACAACAAAAACAAAAACAAAAACAACAACCACAAAAAAAACAAAAAACAAAAAAACAAACAACAACAACAACAACAACAAAATAACCAGAACCAACTACAAAATTCAATTTACAGAGAGCAAGAAAGAATTTAATGATTGGGCTAGAGGGAGACACTGGGGGCTGTGGTACTACATTACTGGAACTGATCCAGGTTTCATTTTCCTTGTATGACTTAAAATAGAAAGCCCTAGTTCAGTGGTGGTAGGGCCTAACAAGGTATTAAACTGAACAAGGCCCCCCAATCCCCAAGTGACCGCCACTGGTACCACATCCTTCCCTGACTTTGCCCACCTCTCTTAGTTCATCTCTCACCACTTTTAGCAACCTTTCTGTTGCCCCAGCAAAGACAGGACAGAGATTAATCAATCTTGTACAGGGAGCCTTCAGTGTGATAAACTGAACCAATCCTGATATTATTGAGTCTTGTTGGCTTTGCCTCCCTTCAAGAACTCCTTATTATGTAGGAATTGCAGTGTCTGGAACATTCAATAATACTACAAGCCATGAGGCTTGTATTTGGGGAACCAGTCACAGACTGACCCTTAACGAAGTTACAGGTACAGGAACCTGCTTGGGAAACCCACCAGCTGCCTACAGACATTTGTGTAATGAGACCCTTGAGAGTCCTAGGACTTCTAATATTAGATGGTTATTTTCTGACCTAGATAAATGGTGGGCCTATAGTACATGTTTGACTCCTGTGTGTCAACTTCAGTGTTTAGTAACACCAAAGACTACTGTGTGCTTATACAGTTAGTACCTAGAGTCCTTTACCACCCTACTAACACTTTTGAAGATGAATTCAACAGGCGACTAATCCATTACCAGAAAGAGCCCATCTCACTGACTTAGGAGTTGGGCATAGGAGTTGCTGTGGGGTGGGGAGGGACACTGCTGCTCTCATACAACAGCCTCACTATTTTCAAGAGCTAACATCAGCTATGAATGAAGATTTGAGAGCATTGGAACAATCTGTAACTAAACTTAAAAAAATCTTTAACTTTCAGAGGTAGTCTTGCAAAATAGGAGGAGTTTAGATTTGCATTTTTAAAAGATGGAGGATTATGTGCTGCCCTAAGAGAAGAATGTTGCTTTTATGTAGATCACTCCGGGGTGATTGAAAACTCTATGAGAAAACTTAGAGAGAGATTAGACAAAAAGACAGAGAGAGAGAGAGAGAGAGAGAGAGAGAGAGAGAGAGANAGAGAGACAGAGACAGAGAGGCATAATATCAGGGATGGTTTGAAACTTGGTTTAATAAAACTCCATGGATGACTACTTTGATATCTTCCCTTATGTGACCCCATTTGATTTTGCTTCTGCTTTTAATTATAGGTCCATGTATATTAAATAAGTTAGTTACTTTTATTAGAGAAAGAGTGAGTGCTGTTCAGATTTTGATATTATGCCAACAATATTATGCTTTAGAAAGTCAAGAAAATCAATATTAAGAAGACACTGAAATCTAGTTCTATGATTAGAATAGGTACTAGAAGTGGGGAGATGAAAGAACATGAAAAATCCTGACCTCCTAGCAAACAGAGTAAAGCCAAGGATGTAGGTTAGCAGGTTCAGTGACCCTATTCCAGGAACTGGCTGATCACAAAAGTTAAATTAAAATCTTGAGAACAATCTTGAGAAGCAAGGAGTTTCCCCTTGTGATTTTTAGTTCCCCCTTATGATTTTTCACTGGTATTTTTGGTATTTTCCAATAACTCCCTCCCTCCCCCATTGGGTTGTGGTTTTTTTCCTTTAAATACCCCCTCTCCCAGCTACTCAGGGACAAACTCCTCTACCCCTGTGTGGGATGCAAGTCGGTCCCAGCACGCTGGTTCCTATCAATAAACCTCATGTGATTGCAGCAAGGATGGTCTCTAGTAAGTTCTTGTCGGGTTGCGTCATTCCAAGACTTGAGTGAGAATCTCCCCTCTTCTGGGGTCTTTCATATGCATGTGTGTTTCTATGGATATTTGCTTGTGGAAGAGTTTTTCTTTCTGCTGGTATTGCCTTCATTTCCTGTTTTGATAAAAGTTAATTGCTACAAATCTCCCTTTTATCTTACCAGTGAGAGGCAAGCCTTCTGGGCAAAAGAAAAAGGAACCTAGTCAATGAATCCTCTACCAATTTTTGCACTTCTATATATCATATGTCAATCTGCAGAGAATTATATAGAAAGTTCATGGAGGGAATAAGAATTAAGTTTTCCAGCACTTACTGAAAGACGGGACAGAAATAAAGATTTCAGATTTTAGCACAGAATAGTAAGGAATAATATAAAGGCCTGAGATCATCAGTCATTTGGCCTTTGTCCTGCTTCAAACTCATTGGAGGAAGGGCAGGGAAATGGCAATCAAAATAAAAGCATTAAATATACAAAATAGTGAAAGAATATTGAATACTGTAAAGAAAAAGAGCAAGTGACATATAAAGGTAGACCTTGTATAACTGACTTTTCAGTGCAAACCCCTGAACACCAGAAGTGCCTGGGCAGATGTCCTGCAAAATTTAAGAGACCCCATATTCTAAGCCAAAAACTTCACCAAGTAAAACTTTCAATTGCTATAGATGGAGGAAAAGAATGATTCAATGATAAAGTCAAATTTAAACAATATGTATCTATTAATTGCATCCCTCCAGAAACTAATAGAAACAAAACTCCAGGCCATGGACATTACCCACACCAATGAAAACACAAGACATAAATAACCTCCAACCAGAAAAAAAAAAAAGAAAAGAAAAGAAAAGAAAAGAAAAGAAAAAATGGAAACAATGGAAACTTTAAAAGCAAAAGGGACAGCAAAGGTTTTTTAATACCCTAAGAGACAACAGATACTAGTCCAGAGTATTGTAGTCAGGTAAACTTTTAATCACAATAGATGAAAAAAACCTACCTTTCCATAATAAACCAATACAAATAGTATAAAAAAACATAAAAAGGGCTGTTCAGCCCCACCTCACTCTCTTACTTCTCACTGCTCTCCTCTTACCTCTCACTTCTTTGTTCTCTTACCTCTCACTTTTCTCATTCCTCTCTCCTCTTTCCTTTCTCTTTATCTTCTCCTCTTCTCTCTCCTCTCTTCCCCCCCTCTTCTCTCTTTCCCCCTGCCTTTCTATAATAAAGCTCTTAAACCACAGAGAGTCTCTGCTCATCAGGGCTGCACACACTCTCACAGGTGTTGGGAACCTCTTCCCTCATCCCTTTCTCGATAATATTGGTGGCTTTAGCAAAGTAGCTATAGGTTTTCCAGGTATGGCTGCCCCTTAGCCACCCCCTGAAGAGTGGGTTAGAAGCATGATTGCCCACCCGGGGATGAGTGGAAGATAGCTAGCAATCCTCGCACCCCTGACAGACCAGAGAATAGGTAAAATTCTGGTGGGGCATGGGTCTTTCCTCCCTCTTCCCCAGGGCCCCCCCTTATTAGTTCCCAACATGTGGGTGCATGAGAAGTAGCAAGAATACAAACAGTCAACAATTGACCACAGTCTATATAAAGTATCTTCTGTTCACAAAATTCCTCTACTTTCTGCAAAGCTATTTGTCCCTCATCAGTTAATTGTCAAGGGAAACCAGGACTTGCACCCCCTTGAGAACTTCAGAGATTTAAATTCTCCTGTGGTAAGCTTAAGGTGAGTTCTTAGCAAATCCTAACAGCTTTTGAAAAACATTTAAAGTAAGTAATTATCTTTTCTTATTTGAGTTTTCTGTCCCACAATTTGTTTAGAATATAACTGATATTCCAAATATTGAAAAGGATATTACCTTTGAATCTTTTCTGGAACAACAACTAATCCTCAAAAGAGTAAATCTTGTATAAGAGTAAAGGCTTATAGCAAAAGGACTTAAGGTGACCAACTAATAAAATACCGTCCATTTAATAATATACACTGATGGATACAAAGTCCTAACTTTTTGTATTAAAGCAGCAACATATTTTTGACATAATGTAGAACTATTGGCTATTCCTTGAGGCAAAAACGTTCCAGTTATATTGCTGAATGGGCTCTTTAAAATTGCAAGCAGGCAAGCAGTCACACTAAATGTAAGCCTTTTGTAATCATTAGGATATAAAAGAAGAGTTAAAACTACCTTTTAAATTTATTATATATATATACATATTTATTATATATATACATATATATATATTATATATATATGCTTCCATGAGTTCCACTTTACCACTAATTTTTCATAAATCATGCAATAATCTCCACATGCCTGATATTTGTCTTAATTACAAATATAGGTGTATTAAAATCTTGAGGTTTGTGATTGAATTGTAAATGGCAGCTTGTGAAACATTAGCAGATAATGTATAATTTTTAAGTTTCTTTTGCCATATCAGAGCATAACCATAATTTTGGAAAGCAAATCCTAATTTTATCAGTGTAAACAATCTATTTTCTCTAAAATCAATACCAAGTACATTGCTTTCATGTTACAAAGTTTGACTGCCATTTCTTATATATGAATGCATGAAGGTGTAGCTTTTAATACCTCATTAAAGAGACATTGTTTTACATCCTATCTTCTATCAGTCTGCTTTCTATGATAAGAATTACATAAAATATTATCCCAATTTAGAGGTATCTTTAGAGACCTGGTTCCCTGGGTTGGCTCTTATCATGTGCTGTTGTCTAGAATGACTCCAAACCTAAGTTACCAGTTTTAAGCTAACTTTCTTTTACCAATGTTACAATTTTTCAATCATACCCAATAACTTCTAAACCAATAATCTATAACCAAGACATGGTTAACATATTTATACTTTTAAAATCAGACAGAAACAAACATGAAGTTGCTACATAAATCTTATATATTTAGACTGGACAAAATGTTCTTAACTTTTTCTAGCCATAATTTCAAGGGTGAAGCACCTTGTTACCTGATGAACCCAATACTCACAGTTACAAAGATTATTCTAGGAAAAGAAGCCATTAGCTAGCTCCCTTACCATAGAAGCCAAAAGCAGCTTGTGCAGATATTTAACCCCTGTCAGGGTCTCTCCAGCTCTGCTATACTCCTAGCTATGGGAGCAGGGCAACCTATCAGTTTTTGTTGCGTAAATTAGGACAGTTGCTTTTTGGAAATAAGTTAAAACTAAATTAAGGTGAGGACAGCCAGTAGTTAAATTTTTAACCATTTTTTTTTCTTTTGAACATAAAACACAGAGGAACAGTAAAGCAGCCAAACAAAAATACAGACATAAAGTGACAGACATGGATATATTGGCATGCCAAGAACAGACAATAGACAGAGAGGGAAGAGAACTAGATGTGCAAAAGGGTCCAGATATCCTACTTAAGCAACTCACAACCAGAACTAAGTATTGGAGCCAGAGAGGAAGCAGAACATCTCTCAACTTCCTCCTATTCATATGAGAGCTGTGGAAGAGCTTGCATGCATTTATCTTTTCTTTTGCTAAAGCATCCCCAATAGATGGAGAAGACTGCTTTTCTAAAACCCATTTTCTCTCATGTCTAAACTATCTCTAATCAGTGTACAAAGATTAAAAATATCTATGAGAATTGTATTTGCTCATCTAGATTTTAGCGCATCTCTTACAACGCACACACAAATAGCATTCTACCATTATCTTGTCCCTTTTTACAGGATTTATTCACCATTGGCCCAAAATTCCCTTTTCACACATTCCTTTTTCTGTGGTCAGTCAATCTCCCATACTGGGGCTCTAACACTGAGGTATCTTCTGACCAAGCCAGCTCAGTCAGTCAACCATTTCTCAAGGGAGGGGATGAAGATAGAAAAGAAAAGGACAATTAGACATAACATGTCTCCAGCCAGTGCTGAGGATGAAGTGGGCTTGTTTTTCTCATGTCTGATTTAAACCATTCTTGGTACATGTAAAGAATATGGTCAGTTCGAAGGCATAAAAAGAGTAGTTAAGGGACAAACAAAGCATAGGCAAAGGTCCCTTGGTTACTGTATTTAGAGTCTTAACAAGACCCATCAAAATACAAAGAACACATTCCTTAGCTCTATTCATCTTGAGCCTTCTTAGAGTCTTAGACCAGTGTCAAATTCCTGCCTGAGCCCTCTTCTTGTCCTAGTCTCATATCAAATTCCTGCCAAATTCCTAGAATATGGCCCAAAAGTTCTCTACAGGTATTCTAATATATTATAGGCCAAGATTAATGGACTATTTCATACCTAAATAATAGTTTTTATTGAAATTTGGTTTTGATTTATTATGAAAATAGTTACTGACTTCTATATTGGTTTCATACCTTTGGAAACAACACACTACAAGCACAATTTCAATTTTACATATTTAACCATTTATTTTAATTTTATATAGTTTTTAGCTGTAGCCAAATTAAAAGTAAAAAGCAAAGCAAAACAAATTTTACTTTACAGAATGTTATCTGTATGTTACAACAAATATCTATTAGTTTCTCTTATATTATGGAAAATGTTTTACACTGTATATATCCCAAGTGTTACATGCAGCTCTTGGATAAAAGACTCAGATGAAGGAATAGTTCTCATGCACCTTTAATTCCCTGGATGGATTTATATGCAGTTCTGAGGAGATTCAGGGTTCAACAGCAGGTACCTCACATTGACTTGGACTGAGAGTTTTGGGGGAAAACCTTATTTGCATGTGGGAAGGCTTGGTGCTGCTCCTATGTGACTGATAGCCACGCACCTCTCCTGTGGGGACTGTGGGTGTGGTAACTTTCAAAGGAGCCAGGGGTCCAGGAGACATGATAGGATGCCTTCTGTCCCATGTAGGTAGAAACTACCACCCACTGTGCCCCACCAGGTTTCAAGACTTCCGCTCAACTAGAGAACAGGCTATCTGTGCATAGCCCATTGCCTCACACTTCCCCTTTTATGCTTGGAAACCCATCTGATTTCAACCTGTAGAGACCTTGTGCACACTACCTCTGAGTTCATGTGTGTATCGGTTCTGGTTCTGTTGTATCTAGAAGAGACAATGTTTCTTTTGAGTCATTCATCACTTCTAACTCTTATAATCTTTCTGCCTACTCTTTTGCATATATTTCTGAAACATAAAGGGGCCTTTAATGAACCCATCCTATTTGTAAACTAGTGGACCAAATTGTCTCACTTTTTGTATTGTCTAGTTGTGGATCTTTATGTTAATTCTCATCTATGAGAAGAATGGACACTGAATGTCATTAGAAAATGAGTTCCTTTAACAGAAATTGAGGATTGTGCTCTATACTTTTTGTGTGTTTTCACGTGTAATGATAAATAATTTTACATACATTTTTATTCTCCAGTTTTGTTTGAGAACTTCATACGTGGGCACTGAGAATCTATGGCATGCATGTCTATCTAACTATTACTGTGTTCCTGGTCCAAACTTCATAATTTCTTATTATTGTTACATGTATACGCTTATTTTCTTACATTCTAGTATGTATAATTCTATACATTGCCCATTTAACTTTGCTTCCATTTACATATGTTAATGGCTGACCACTTGAGATTGAATAACCTAATTGAGAGTCTGTACTTGAAGGAGGATTCTATCTCTCTAAGTAGACATCAAAAAATCATGTTAGAGTTTCTATTTGTGGAATTCACATGTCCAAATGGTATACCAGTGATGGTTCCATACTTATCTTGTTCAAACAACCCTTTCACTAAAAGTTTAATCATAGGGTTTGAAGATACTATCTCAGCAGTACTTTGGGATTCTGGCTTTTATGCTCTTACTGAACCATCTTTCAGGATCTTCACTAACTATACAGTTTGCCTCGCAGATTCATCAGTTGGGGTTATACATCCTAAAGTCACTTATTAACTGCATTTTTGACCTGTTGTGGATCTCTCTAATAATTTTTATCTGATACCAAAAGACTTCTTTGATGTGAAATTATAGCTATACTTATATTAAGGACATAAATGTTTAGAATACGCTTAGAGATTACATTGGCGTCACAAAAGGGCAGTAGTAGTTTTTCGTGTAGTGTCTGTGACCTCTCTAGTATAAAGAAATTTGAATCCAGCAACATGCCTACATTGGCAATGGATCACATCCAAATATGTGATCAGAATGGAATGCAGACAAGCCACACATTTTAATCCCTCTAGCTGGAATGCAAACATTCCTTTAGTACACTTGTTTTATCCCAAACAATGATGTCAAATTCTGGGTAGTCAGAGTGATGAATCAGAGAAAGATGTGACAGAATAAGTCAGAGATAGTATATTTCCACTCTCACAAGCATAGGCAGGAAAGGGATGCTACTTAAAGTACGGTAAGTGAGAGACTCAAGTTCAGTTAACTTAAGAGCAGTTCAATTGCATGAGTTGTATTCAATTGAGTTCTAAGCAATTCAGTTCATGAAGTTCATAGACAGTGTTTCTAAGTAGAACAATTCAGTCAGAAGCCATGAGAAGCCAATTTGAATCCGTCTTCATGGAGAGGAGCTTGAGACAGAAGAGCTGAGTTGAACCAGCCAGCCAGAGTTCAGAAAGAGCTAGAAAGATTGTATTTCTTAAGCAGGAAGCTAAAACATTATAGGCCTAGTTTAGGCGACAGTGGCTGGAAGCTGAAGCCTTCTAGGTCTGGAATTGCTGAATATTAGATTTTATAAAAAATAGAAGCTTCCAGGCCTAGGCATAGGCATACTTAGAACAGAGAATGAAATACTCTGTGCACAGTCCATGCCAAGTATTTGAAAAGTTTATGTAAGGCTCTGTTCTCACCCTTGCCTCTGAAGAAATAAAAGCTACATTTTCATTTACACTCTAGATATGGGTACTTGCCTAGTTTTACTATACCAGACAAAAATCCTCTTCTGTTGTATTTGCATAAATTCTAAATTCACAAATATTGATTATATCTAGCATTAAAAAGTTGTACAACTCGTGATCGCTTCGGCAGCACATATACTAAAATTGGAATGATACAGAGAAGATTAGCATGGCCCCTGCGCAAGGGTGACACGCAAATTCGTGAAGCGTTCCATATTTTTCCTACTTAAAAAAAAAGGTTTTAGCCGGGCGTGGTGGTGCATGCCTTTAATCCCAGCACTTGGGAGGCAGAGGCAGGCGGATTTCTGAGTTC
>NC_034606.1:12672274-12685326 GCF_900095145.1 Mus pahari | reverse complement strand
TATATATATATATATATATATATATATATATATATATATATATATATATCATGAGATAGCATGGAATAAAATGTTTGACCTGAAAAAAATACCCATCAAGCTCCTCTCACATTTTCTGTCAATTTCTGTTGAGAGCCTGGCCTTAAGTATCCATTTCAATCTAGACTTTGATGTATATTGTTTTTTAAAAGGAAACTGAATTTTAACCATAGTCCCAAACAATTGAGAAATGTTTACCTACATTTTGTGGATTAAACATACACATTAAATCCACAAACACGTAACTAATTAACTTTCATTAATTTTGTTTATAATTATAATTATAATTTTGTTTGTTATAAATGTGACAAATTAACTATATTTTGTGATTCTTTTATAAGAAGCATGGGAATAGACAGTAAATTGTTAATTTTTTATTTTATTATTTTGAAATTCTGTATCTCCTTTAAAGACCAAGTCATATTAATTTTTTAATGATGCCTCCTAATTTGAATATTTCCAACTGTAAAGAAAAATAAACACCAACAAGACTGTACATTTGTTTATGAGGTCATAATAGTGTTAAACAGACTTTGAAGGAACAGTATACGATTAAATTTCATTTCTATTTTTGTTCTATGATTTGTGAAAATTCAGCTCACAAAGGTCACCAATGTCTTGCAATGTCTTTTTAGATATGTTAAGATTCTTATTTTTAACCTATTTTTTAAAATAACAAAATTCAGTGATATTAACCACTCTGTTAGTCAGAGTTTATAATCTATCATATCTACATATAGTCAACTGGTAGAAGGTCATACACCTGCCACAACATTGAAATATTATGCTCTAAGTTCTCCAGGGAAAGGGGATTAATTTGAACAAAGAATTCTGCCAGCACTATCATACTCTCCTGAGAGGATCTGTCAGAAAGAGAAGAATTTAGTTGACTGCATTCAAAGAGTAGGTATACTGTCTCTAAATTCATTCTCTAGTGACCATGAAAAGAAGCTGTAGACTTTCTAAGAACACTGACCATCGTGTGGATACCTCATTCCTCCTTAGAATAAGGAACAAAATACCCATGAAAGGATAAAGGTACAGAGACAAAATTTAGAGCTAAGATGAAAGGATGGACTATCCAGAGACTACCAAACGGGGGTTCATCCCATCATCAGCCACCAAACCAAGATACTAATGTGCATGCCAGCAAGATTCTGCTGAAGGGACCCTGATATAGTGACCTCTTATGAGGCTATGCCAGTGCCTGGCAAACACAGAAGTGGATGCTCACAGTCAGCTATTGGATGCAGCACAGGGTCCCCAATGGAGGAGCTAGAGAAAGTACCGAAGGAGCTGAAGGGGGCTGCAACCCTATAGGTGGAACAACAATGTGAACTAACCAGTAACCCCTGAGATCGTGTCTCTAACTGCATATGTAGCAGAAGATGGCCTATTTGGCCATCATTGGGAAGAGAGGCCCTTTGGTCTTAGAAACTTTATATGACCCAGCACAGGGGAATGCCAGCGCCAAGAAGTAGGAGTGGGTGAGTAGGGGAGCAGGGGCGGGGGGGACGGTATAGGGAACTTTTGGGATAGCATTTGAAATGTAAATAAAGAAAATATCTAATAAAAAAATCGCAGCAACAAGGCGATCCATACTAGGAAAATAATCTGATTAGCCTTAAATTTTCAATTCTTTTTTTTTTTGGGGGGGGGGCGGGTTATTTTGAGACAGGGTTTCTCTATATAGAGCTGGCTGTCCTGGAACTCACTCTGTAGACCAGGCTGGCCTTGAACTCAGAAATTCACCTGCCTCTGCCTCCCAAGTGCTGGGATTAAAGGTATGTGCCACCACACCCAGCTAAAATTTTAATTCCTAAATGATAGTTAATAAAAACAAATATGAAAATATGAAAATATGATTATGTCTGAAATTCCATGGTTAAGAATTTCTTATAGTAGTCATGTAGGTGGTTCATTTACTAAAATTTGCCTTAACATTTTTTTTGTACATAGTAGACAATATCAATAAAAACATGCAAGGCAGAAATAAGTGTATATTTACAAAAAATATTTTTTGCCATATTTGTTACAAATTACATGAAAGAACATGTAAATTGAAATGAATGAATAAAAGCTTCTGGTGCCTATCATATGAAAGTGAACAAGTGGGAAAAAAAAGATGTTCACCTCTAACTATAAAAAAATACAAAATTTATAATCTCAGCTCTGGGTATCCAAACAAATTCTCAGAAATGTAAAATTTCAAAACTGAAATAACTTTAACATGAATGAACCATAAGATCTTTAAGAATTTTCATGAACATATAACTGACCTCTATAAAACTGAGTGAGAATTATAAGGAACATAAAGGACTGAGACTGAAGAAATCTGCTAAGCAAAGGAAAAGGTAAAGACATTAATAATATGTCATTGACTGGCATGTGGCATGACCACTTCATTTTTATCAAAATGGCTAGGTAATACAGTACTTAAATTTTTAATGTTTGAAAAACTTCCATGTTATTTTTCATAATGATTCAACTAATTTAATTTACCTGATGATTGTTCTTATTAGTCACTTTCCATGCTTAAAATTTTGTTTTCAACATTTCTGCTTTTGTATATACTTAAAATGAACCATTAACTCTTGTGACATTAGACTGAGATGCTCACATAGTTTAGACAATAAGTCTCATGAGATGTGTGGTTCAGAAATGTCATTAGCAAACAAAACATAGTGAGTAAATATGATACAATTAAATTGTTTTTTCTCTGTAATCTAGAATACTGCTATCATTTCCTCAAGACATACTAATTATACCCTTGCATTATATGCAGTAAATCTAATCATGGAAAATATATTCTCAACAACATGAGGAAATATTCCATCTGAATATTTCAGCCATTATTAATTGTTATGGTTTAATAGACCAACAAAGTTTTGATGACCTAATACACAAAAAGAAAAGAAAATGAAGTCTGTATTACAATCTTTAAAATATATGGAGTTTGTACACCACTACAAAATACTATTGGATCTGTTAATTACATATCCAATACATTATTAGATAATCAAAATTAATGGAATTCTTAGAGTATCAAGCTTACATATAGAGTGTTTGATATGTTAAAAGGCTAAAACTTTGTATTTAAACATGGACTATGTTTGAAATATAGTGCTAGTTGAATAAACTAGATTAAATTAATAAATAAATAACAAAAAAGAAGGCAATAATTTAGAAAGAATAATTTGATTAAAAAAAGGAGGCAGCAAAACTATTCTTAAAAGTTTTGTGTATATAAAATGTTTTTTTAATATTATGAATATCAAATCATAATAACAACATGGACAAGTAAAGAAAATACATTTAAATACAATTTGGTTTTATTCTATAAGGCTTAAAATTGTTTAAAATTTAAAACTGGCATTGATCTTTTTCTTTACCAAAATATTTATCCTGCCTAAAAATTCTAAAATCTCAGATTTACATTACCCCTGAGACTTATTAAACATATACTTATTCCCAAATACTTGATATTTCAATGTTAGTTGCTGATGCTTTATTTTTACTTTATGTGTAATAAAAATATAAAATATGCTTTAATTGAAGTAGAATTATACCATCTCCTCCCTCTGTTTTCTCCCTCTAGTCTCTCTTACCTACCCCTTTTGAAAACCCTCTATATCTTTACTGTACAATCTCCAGTTGATAGTATTTTAAAATTGGTTAATGTACTTAAATATATGTATGTGTGAGTGCAAGTATGAATATACAGTCTGTTGAACTAAATTTTGTTCTTTCTCTGTATATGGTTTCAGGGCTGACTACTCACTGGATAATTAACCAAGGGTCTCAGCTCTTCTCCCAGCAGTCATTTTGATTTTTTGTGTACTGGTCAGTCCCAAGAAATTCTCTTTCCATGTTAGTGTGTCTTTTGATATTGACATGGTTCTAATCTCTTTATGCATCCATTTTCATGGAAGATTATTTCTGTGCATATTTTTTTTTGTATTCCAACTTTCATAATTTTTCTATCCCCCCCTTTTTTATGATGTTTTCTGAGGCACAGATACAGGAATCATGACAATGATATAACTGCAGGAGCCATGTTCCATAAATCCATTGGTCTCTGCACAATGTGTCCAATTGTGTATATCAATTTGGTGGAAAGAGGGTCTTCTTTGATAAGGTATGATAGCTATATTTATTTGAGGGAATAACAATAACATTTTGAATATGGTAAGGGATTATGCTGTTCTAGCAAATTGTTGGTAGTAGATTCTTTTCTAAGGACCATGATCTTATTATGTCCATGAAGCTGGGTAGATTTTTAATATTTGGCCTGATTACTTATCTGAGAAATGAGCCTTAAGTTCATTTAGATTGCTGTTGGTTACTATCAACATGTGAATGCCACTTATGTTGCACCTTTAAGAATATTTTTGTCAAACACATGAATGTATACTTAAAAATAGTATATTACTTAGCTGTATACTAAATTAAGTCACTAATTTGCAGGTAAGTTGGGGGACAAAAAATGTTATATTAGTGGGTTATACCAGATCCAGAAAGAAAAACACATGTTTTCTCTTACCCCAGGCTCCTAGCAACAAATTCTAAGACATGAGTATAAAATATGGAGAGCCATGAAATAGTGAAATAACCATAAATTGGGTGGTAAGTAATCCTTGTGTTTAAGAGGGGAATGGCAAGATATAGGTAATATGATGAGGGAAATGAAATAAGAGACAAAGGCTGAACTGCGGAGTAGTAAAAGAGAACAATACAGAAAAAGAAGGGAGAAGAAAGCAATGACATGAAGTTTGATAAAACCTCAAGGAACCATACTATATTTATTTAATGACATGCAAAATGCATATAAGTATTTCTGAATACATACAGTCAGTCATACATAAACACATACATGTATGGAGTAAAGAATTTTGTTTGTATATGTGCATGTGTGTGTGTGTGTGTGTGTGTGTGTATGTGTGTGTGTTAAAAGAATTTAAGACATTTAAGCTGACAGTGCTACCCACAAAGGCCACATATAAACAAAAACTCTAGTACAAGGCACATGAAACCTTTTCAATAGTTGGTAAGGGCAATACAATTGACTCACAAAACAATATATACTATTGATGTATTAATATACAGCCCTTAGTTGCCTCTCAAAGGTGTAAGGTAAACTTCCATTCTTGAAGAAACTGCATGCTTAGAACACAACTATGATGACTAAAAATGGATATAACAGGAAACTGCATCTTTTCTTGTCTAAACTCCATTATACCAAAGGGCCTATGCATATTGTTACCAAATAGGAACACTCAGTTCTATCTACCTGCAAACAATGAACCAAGAAAATGATCATTGACTGATAATTATTTCTCTTTATCTTTACAAGAGTTATTAAAATGTTTGCTCTACAATATTTAAGCAAGGAAATATGCATTTGTCACTATTATTATTGGAGAGAAATCAATTTTAACTTTTCAGTCAAGACATATTTTAAGTACTGTTGTAGGCTTCCTTTCTCTTTATGTAACTTTGTAACTTTCTTCCTTACATACTTCTTCCCTCCCTTCTTTCCTCCCCCTACCTCCTTCATCCTTTCTACTCTCTTTCTTTACCTCCTCCTCCCTGCCACTCCTTCCTTCCTTCCTTCCTTCCTTTTTTCCTTCCTTCCTTCCCTCCTTCCTTCCTTCCTTCCTTCCCATCATCAATTCTCGGCTCTATTTAGACTGATGTATAAACACCCTTATAAATATATTTAACAAAAATAAGTGACTGGATTTCAGAATAAATGTTCAGTATGACACCATGATTACCAGCTAAATGATAGATAAATATATGTGTGGCCATTGAATAATCTCCCTCTGTTGCATCATCCTTTACCATAATGGTTCTCAAACTCCCTGATGCTACCTATTTAATGACATTCTCTAAGTTATGTTGACTCTCAAACATAAATATCTTTCATTACTGCTTCATAATTATAATTTTGTTTTTATAAATCATAATATAACTATCTGAATTACAAGATATCTGATATATGATTCCAAGAGGCATTCTGATCCATGGGTTTTGAATTGTTGGTAGCATGTAGAATTTGCTCTATTTCTTTGATGTTACTAGGTTTGTTTGTTTGTTTGGTTGGTTGGTTGGTTGGTTTTTTTGATATAAGATTTCTCTGTGTAGCTGTGGCTGTTCTGGAACTCACTCTGTAGACAAGCCTGGCCTAGAACTCAGAATACATCCTGCCTCTGCCTCCTAAGTGCTGGGATTAAAGGCATGCACCACCACTGCCTGACTGACTGTTTTCTTATATGTAGAAATTATCCAAGTATATTTATCAATGGGATGAATCAGAAGTGTACAGATTTCCTTAGGATTTTCCATATTAATAAACATTTTTACCTAATATTTTGATTGGCAATTTTCAAGCTAAAGTCTGTTTGTATATTGAAATATTATTGCAGGATTTCTTTTTTTTATTTTTCTTTTTAATTATTTTATTAGATATTTTCTTTATTTACATTTCAAATGCTATCCCAAGTGTCACCTATACCCTCCCCCTGCCCTGCTCCCCTATCTACTCACTCCCACTTCTTGGCCCTGGCATTCCCCTGTATGGGGCATATAAAGTTTGTAAGATCAAGGGGCCTCTCTTCCCAATGATGGCTGAGTAAGCCATCTTCTGCTACATATGCAGGTAGAGACACTAGCTCTGTGGGTACTGATTAGTTCATATTGTTGTTCCACGTATAGGGTTTCAGTCCCCTTCAGCTCCTTGGGTACTTTCTCTAGCTCCTCCATTGGGTGCCCTGTGTTCTATCCTATAGATGACAGTGGGCATCCACTTCTGTATTTGACAGGCACTGGCATAGAGATAGCTATATCAGGGTCCTTTCAGCAAAATCTTGCAGGCATATGCAATAGTGTCTGTGTTTGGTGGCTGATTATGGGATGGAACCCAGTTGGGGCAATATCTGGATAGTCCATCCTTTTGTCTTAGCTCCAAACTTTGTCTCTATTACAAGATTTCTTAATCCCCCTTAAAAAAGTTTTAAAAAGTGTGATACTTCTATTTATAAAAGTAAAGTAAATTATTAATACTTTACTCCAACCTTTAATTGATGATGCATTTTGACAGTTTCTAGGTAGAATGGCCTGACATACATGTCCTATCTCAGTAGGAGCATGGATAGATCATGCTATTTATTTATGTGCTTCATTTCATTGAACAGATTTGTCAAAGTAGTGGATTCTTCTCTCCATTTAATGGCCAAGTTCCTTAGTGAGTGAAAGAAAACATGGACTTTTTGTCACTATTAATATTAATTCTCAGAATGCAAATTAAAACTTTGCCATTGTTTAAGAAAAATAAAATCTCTTAAAGTAACAATTTAATGTGCTCAAATATCTTCTTCTATACTAGTTTAAAAGCTCATTAGTGCAAACATGAGTTTGACCTTTGATTGTGTAGGAGTTAATTTTGTGCAGAAAAATAACAAGCAACCATTAGGTTCTCACTTCTAAATCATTGCCTTTTTCACTAGCATTGTGTTGAAATATTATTCAAATTCCTTCTCAGAGTAAAGGTGACATTTTTCATTAGAAAATCATTTGGTGGACATGAAAGCTTTATGAATTTAATGCCAATTATAAAAAGTACATTTTAATATTTTGAAAAGCCACCTACTCTTTTTTCAACAAGCTGTTACATAGCTAATGAATATTGGTCACGTTGCTGTAAATGGCAGGGTACATTTTATTTTACTTGTTATATCTAGTCATAATAGACCCACAGAAATATAATATGATATGTGTTCACAACCAATTCCTACATATAATATTTTGCATATTTAAAGGGCATGGAAAATGATTTTAAATGTACTGTTTTTCTGTATCCTTCTTATGAAGGTATTAAGTTTGAGGGGGAAAATTTTGACTCCAAAATAGTTTTCCTCAAAGCTAAGCCATTCCCCAAATTAATTTCTTTATGCTATTTTGTTTTATGAATATAATTGCTATGAGAATAAAGCTCCAAATACTTTCAATTATTTCTTGATGATCTTCACTAAGAAAATATAGTCTCCTGAAGTCTTCGTGATTTCTCAGACTAGAGGGGAAAATGTATGAAAAAAAATCACTGAATCTTCTCTTTAAATAATTTAAATAATAGAAGAGAGAAAAAAACAGGCCCATATATCTGAGTAATTGATGTATTATAGACTTAAAAATATAGGTAAAGATAATGAGGATGAGGAGAGGACACAAATTGTACATTTAAAATAATAAAATTGTTAAAAGAAATAAATATAATTTTTCACTGAAAAGAGAAAAGCAACTAGAAATGAAACTGATCGATGTAAACATGGAAAAAATGTACTGTCACTGTGTTTCAACAGTAAAAGTAAGAACTATAATCAAAAGTGATATTGTGATAATAAGCTTTATTTCAGAGGTTTGGGGGTTAGAGCTTTTCTATATTTCATAATTAGAACAATTTCGTATTCTAGAATCTTTCACACACACACATATGTACACGCAGAGAGAGATATAACACTTAACACATACATAAACACGCACATACATTGAATAGCAATTTGCAGGTATAATCATAAACAATATTAGGTAAAGAAATAAACATAATCCATCAGAATTTGAAGGATATTGTAAATTGGGAAAGGCAGACAGAGAGACAGGGAGATGAATGAAAATTGACAAATAATAGACATGATTGTGTGTGTGTGTGCATGTGCGTGTGCGTGTGTGTGTGTGATATGTGTTCACAAAAGATTCTTAAGAGCCACAGGCCAGCTCCTGGTATCCATGGACATGAACTTGGTGGACAGTCCCATGGTCCCCAAAAAGACTCTCCACGTGGTATTAGAATCACTGGTGAGTGGAACACAACATCTGTTCCAAATCAATTGTGAAGGTCCTGTGACATCAGGAGCAAGGACACTAGAGCCTTGCCTGACCAGCAGCTCGGGTCCCTTCTGATCTGTACTGGTACACCTTGGTTTCAAACACACCAGACAGCCCCACTGTCCTCAGAGGAGAAACCACTTCCAGGCACTGCAACATGCCCAGGATTCCAGGATCCCAGGATAACAGTATCTTGGTTACACCAGGATCTCAGGGTCTCAGAGGAAACTTGACTGCCAAGAACTCTGATATACCCAGAATCTCAGTATCACAGAGAAAGCTGGACTCTGAGGAGACCTGAATCAACCAGAATTATAGGAAGGGCAGGCTTCAATCAGGTCTGTTGAGGACAGTAAGCTCTTGAGATAATCAGATGGCAAGAGACAAGAGTTAGAACAGAAGCAACAAAAATCAAGAAAAGCAAGATAAGAATCAAAAGTCACTTCTCATGATGATGATGGAGGACTTTAAGAAGGAAATACAGGAAAACACAGGTAAACAGCTAGAAGCTCTTAAAGAGGAAACACAAAATCCCTTAAATAGTTACAGGAAAACACTGCCAAACAAATGAAAGAATTGAACAAAACCATCCACGATCTAAAAATGGAAGTAGAAACAATAAAGAAATCACAAAGGGAGACAAATCTGGAGATAGAAATCCTAGGAAAGAAATCAGGTACCATAGGTGCAAGCATCAGCAACAGAATAGAAGAGATGAAAGAGAGAATCTCAGGTCCAGAAGATTCCATAGAAAACATAGACAAAACAATCAAAGAAAATGCAAAATGCAAAAAGATCCTAACTCAAACCATCCAGGAAATCCAGGATAAAATGAGAAGACCAAGCCTAAGGATAATAGGTATAGATAATAATGAAGCTTGTCAACTTAAAGGGCCAGTAAATTTCTTCAACAAAATTATAGAAGAAAACTTCCCTAACCTAAAGAAAGAGATGCGTATGAACATGCAAGAAGCATACAGAACTCCAAATAGACTGGACCAGAAATGAAATTCCTCTCAATACATAATAATCAGAACAACAAATACACTAAATAAGGATAGAATATTAAAAGCAGTAAGGGAACAAGGTCAAGTAACATATAAAGGCAGAGCTATCAGAATTACACCAGACTTCTCACCAGAGACTATGAAAGCAAGAAGATCCTGGACAGATGTTATACAGACCCTAATAGAGCACAAGTGCCAGTCCAGGCTATTCTACCCAGCAAAACTCTCAATTACCATAGATGGAGAAACCAAAGTATTCCATGACAAAACCAAACTCACACAATATCTTTCCACAAATGCAGTCCTTCAGTGGATAATAAAGGGAAAACTCCAATACGAGGAGAGAAATTGTGCCCTAGAAAAACAAGAAAGTAATCCCTCAACAAAGCTAGAAGAAGATAGCTGCAAGAATAGAATCACAAATCTAAGAACAAAAATAACAGGAAGCAACAATTACTTTTCCTTAATAACTGTTAATATCAATGTACTCAATTCCCCAATAAAGACATAAACTAACAGACTGATTACATAAACAGGACTCAACATTTTGTTTCATACAGGAAACCCACCTCAGGGTCAAAGACAGACACTTCCTCAGAGTAAAAGGCTTGAAAACAATTTTCTAAGCAAATGTTCTAAAGAAACTAGATGGAGTAGCCATTCTAATATAGAATAAATTCGACTTCCAACCCAAAGTTATCAAAAAAGACAAGGAGGGGTACTTCACACTCATCAAAGGTAAAATCTTCCAAGATGAACTCTCATTTGTGAATACCTATGCTCTGAATGCAAGGGCATTCATTAAGGAAACTATAGTAAAGCACGAAGTACACATTGCAATGCACACACTAATAGTGGGAGAGTTTAAAACCCCACTCTCATCAATGGACAGATCCTGTAAAAAGAAACGAAACAGAGACACATGGACACTAGCAGAAGTGATGAAACAAATGGATTTAACAGATATCTACAGGACATTTTGCCCTAAAACAAAAGGATATACCTTCTTCTCAGCACATGAAGGTACCTTCTCCAAAATTGACCATATAATCAGTCACAAACAGGCCTCAAAAAATACAAAAATATTGAAACTGTCCCATGCATCCTATAAGATCACCACAGACTAAGGCTGATCTTAAATAACAATATAAATTATAGAAAGCCAACATTGACGTGGAAGCTGAACAACAATCTACTCGATAACTTGGTCAGGGAAGAAATAAAGAAAGAAATTAATGACTTTTTAGAGTTTAATGAATATGAAGCCACAACATACCCAAACTTATGGGGCACAATGAAAGCAGTCCTAAGAGGAAAACTCATAGCTCTGAGTGCCTCCAAAAAGAAACTAAAGATAGCACACACTAGCAGCTTGACAGCACACCTAAACGCTCTAGAACAAAAGGAAGCAATTCATCCAAGAGGAATAGACAGCAGGAAATAACCAAACTCAGGGCTAAAATCAACCAAGGGAACAAAAAGAAGTATAAAAAGAATCAAACAAACCAGGAGCTGATTATTTTTTTTGTTTTTTGAGACAATCAACAAGATAGATAAATTCTTAGACTAACTAGAGGGCACGTGGACAATATCCTAATTAACAAACTCAGAAATAAAAAGGAAGCCATGCAACAGAACCTGAGGAAATCCAAAACATCATGAGTTCGTATTACAAAGGCTATACTCAACAAAACTGGAAAACCTGGATAAATGGGATAAATTTCTACACGGACACCAGGTACCAAAGTTCAGTCTAGATCAGATTAATGAACTAAACAGCCCGATATCCCCTAAAGAAATAGAAGCTGTCATTAATAGTCTCCCAACCAAAAAAAGCCCAGGACCTGTTGGGTTTAGTGCAGAGTTCTATCAGACCCTCAAAGAAGATCTAATTCCAGTTCTCCTCAAATTATTTCACAAATAGAAACAAAAGGTACTCTAGTGAAGTCATTGTATGAAGCCACAATTACTCTGATACATAAACCTCACAAAGACCCAACAAAAGTAGAGAAATTCAGAACAATTTCCCTTCTGAATATTGATGCAAAAATACTCAATAGAATTCTCGCAAATAGAATCCAAGAACACATCAAAATGATCATCCATCATGATCAAGTAGTTTTCATCCCAATTATGCAGGGATGGCTTAAAATATGTGTATCCATCAACGTAATCCATTATATAAACAAACTCAAAGACAAAACCACATGATTATCTCCTTAGATGCTGACAAAGCATTCGACAAAATCCAACTCCCATTCATGATAAAAGTCTTGGAAAAATGAGGAATTCAAGGCTCATACCTAAGCAAAATAAAAGCAATATACAGCAAACCAGTAGCCAACATCAAAACAAATGGAGAGAAACTTGAAGCAATCCCACTAAAATCAGGGACTAGACATAGTACCCACTTTCTCCTTACCTATTCCATATGGTATTTGAAGTCCTAGCCAGAGCAATTAGAAAATAAAAGGAGATCAAGGGGATACAAATTGGAAAGGAAGAAGTCAAAATATCACTCTTTGCTGACGATATGAGAGTATATATAAGTGACCCTAAAAATTTCACCAGAGAACTCCTAAACCCGATAAACAGCTTCAGTGCAGTAGCTGGATATAAAATTAACTCAAACAAATCAGTGGCCTTTCTCTACACACAGGATAAACAGGCTGAAAAAGAAATTAGAAAAGTAACATCTTTCACAATAGTGACAAATAATATAAAATACCTTGATGTGACTCTAACTAAGGAAGTGAAAATTCTGTATGATAAGAACTTCAAGTTTCTGAAGAAAGAAATCGGGGCTGGTGAGATGGCTCAGCGGGTAAGAGTACCCGACTGCTCTTCCAAAGGTGCAGAGTTCAAATCCCAGCAACCACATCCATCCTTAAAAGATCTGACTCCCTCTTCTGGAGTGTCTGAAGACAGCTACAGCATACTTACATATAATAAAGAAATCTTAAAAAAAAAAGAAGAAGAAGAAATCAAAGAAGATCTCAGAAGATGGAAAGATCTTCCATGCCCATGGATTGGCAGGATTAATATAGTAAAAATGACTATCCTACCCAAAGCAATCTACAGACTCAATGCAATCCTCATCAAAATTCCAACTCAATTCTTCAC
>NC_034606.1:12667827-12672249 GCF_900095145.1 Mus pahari | reverse complement strand
GAGTTAGAAAGGGCAATTTGCAAATTCATCTGGAATAACAAAAAACCTAGGATAGCAAAAACTATTCTCAACAATAAAAGAACCTCTGGTAGAATGACCATGCCTGACCTCAAGCTGTACTACAGAGCAATTGTGTTAAAAAATGCATGGTACTGGTACAGTGATAGACAGGTAGATCAGTGGAACAGGATTGAAGACCCAGAAATGAACTCAGATGGTCACTTGATCTTTGAAAAGGGAGCTAAAACCATCCAGTGGAAAAAATAAAGCATTTTCAACAAATGGTGCTGTAGAGTTGGGGGTTAGCATGTAGAAGAATTCCAATTGATCCATTCTTATCTCATCGTACAAAGTTCAAATTTAAGTGGATCAAGGGAAAAATCCAGAGACTCTGAAACTTATAGAGGAGAAAGTGGGGAAAAGCCTCGAAGATAAAGACACAGGGGAAAAATTCCTGAACAGAACAGCAATCACTTGTGCTGTAAGATCAAGAATCAACAAATGGGACCTCATAAAATTGCAAGGCTTCTGTAAGGCAAAAGACACCGTCAATAAGACAGAAAGGCCACCAACAGATTGGGAAAGGATCTTTACCAATTCTAAATCTGATAGGGGACTAATATTCAATATATACAAAGAACTCAAGAAGCTGGACTCCAGAAAATCAAATAACCCTATTAAAAAATGGGGTACAGAGCTAAACAAAGAATTCTCAACTGAGGAATACCGAATGACTGAGAAACACCTGAAAAAATGTTCAACATCTGTAGGAGGCCACGGCCCCTCCCCTAGGCTACCCAAAGCCTTAAAAGATGGCACCTGTTGGCTATGGAGCTTGTGGTAAACAGGTCCATATTTGGTGTTGATATGTTCCTGCTCTTCTGTTGGCTAAGGCCATGCCTGGTGAAGTGATGTGGCCTGCTGCGATTGGAGTGGATAAGAGTATAAAAGGGCTTGTATCCAGGGGCTCGAGAGAGATGAAGAGGGAGAGGAAGAGGGAGATGAAGAGAAAGATGATGAAGATTGTTCAAGGTTCCTGAATAAACTGCTGAGAGAAGAACTGGTGGTTGTGTCTTTCTTGCTGGTCAAGAGAGGACGTGACAAACATCCTTAATCAATTAATCATCCGAGAAATGTATATCAAAACAGTCTGGAGATACCACTTCACACCAGTCAGAATGGCTAAGATAAAAACTCATGTGACAGCAGATGCTGGCAATGATGTGGAGAAAGGGGAACACTCCTCCATTGCTGATGGAATTGCAAGCTGAAACATATACTCTGGAAATCATTTTGGCTGTTCCTCAGAAAATTGGACATAGTTCTACCAGAAGATCCAGCAATACCTCTCCTGGGCATATAGCCAGAAGATGTTCCAACTTCTAATAAGGATACACACATCTATGTTCATAGCAGCCTTATTTATAATAGCCAGAAGCTGGAAAGAATCCAGATGTCCCTCAACAGAAGAATGGATACAGCAAATGTGGTACATTTACACAATGGAGTACTACTCAGCTATTAAAAACATTGAATTTATGAAATACTTATGCAAATGGATGCATCTGGAGGATATCATCCTGAGTGAGGTAACCCAATCACAAAAAAACACGCATGATATGCACTCACTGATAAGTGGATATTAGCCCAGAAATTTAGGATACCCAAGATACAATTTGCAAAACACATGAAACTCAAGAACAAGGAAGACCAAAGTGTGAATAATTTGTTCTTCCTAAGAATAGGGAACAAAATACCCATACATGGAGTTACAGAGACAAAGTTTGGAGCAGAGCCTGAAGGAATGAACATCCAGAGACTGTCCCACTTGGGTATCCATCAACCACCAAACCCAGACACTAGGCAGATTCCCACAATGAATTTTTGAAATTCTTAGACAGATGGATTGAACTAGAAAATATCATCCTAAATGAGAAAACCAAATCACAAAAGAAGACATATGGTATGTACTCACTGATAAGTGGATATTAGCCCAGAAACCTGGAATACCCAAGATAAAATTCACAGACCACATGATGCTCAAGAAGAAAGACCAAAGTGTGAATATGTTGGTCCTTCTTAGAAAGGGTTAGAAAATACCCATGAGAGGAGTTACAAAGACAAAGTGTGAAGCAGAGACTGTATGAAAGGCCATTCAGAGACTGCCCCACCTGGGAATCCGCCCCATATACAGTAACTGAACCCAGAGACTATTGTGGATGCGAATATGTGCTGAGTAACAGGAGCCTAATATAGATGTCTCCTGAGAGGCTCTACCAGTNCCTGACAAATACAAAGGCAGATACTCTCAGCCATCCATTGGACTGAGCACAGGTTTCCCAATGAAGGAGCTAGAGAAAGAACCCAAGGAGCTGAAGGGATTTGCAGCCCCATAAGAACGAGAACTTTATGAAGCAATTTGTTAGCCCAAAGCTCCTAGGTACTAAAGTGCAAACCAAAGAGTAATATATGGAGGGACCCATGGCTCCAGCCACATATTTAAGAGAGGATGGCCTTGTTGGCCATCAATGGGAGTAGAGGCCCTTTGACCTGTGAATGCTCAGTGTTCCAGTGTACGGGAATGCCAGGAGTAGGAGGGTTGGTGAGTAGGGGGATCAGGGAAGGGCTAGGTGTTTTTAGAACAGAAACCAAGAAAGGGGCTAACATTTGAAATGTAAATAAAAAATATCTAATAATAATTTTAAAAACTTCACAAGGATACTACAATTAAACTTTCAGAGGAGATATATTAGACATTAATGTGCCACTCAAATGATAATACATGTTTTACTTAGAGTTTTGTTGCAGTGAAGAGACACCATGACCAAGGTCAATCTTTATAAAGGGAAACATTTAACTAGATCTGGCTTATAGTTCAGAAGTTTAGTCCATTATCATCATGGTGGAAAGCATTGCACCATGCAAGCAAACTTGGTGCTAGAGGAGCCCAGAGTTCTATACCTGGATCTGCAGGCAACAGAAGGGGACTAATCTCTGATTCTACATTCTGAGGTGTCTAAGCATAAGACCTCTCAAAGCCTAACTGCATAGTGACATATTTCCACCAACATGGCCACAGCTCCTTTAATAAAGCAATACTTCCTAATAGTGCCTCTCCCTATGATCATTCATTAAAACACATGAATCTAAAGGGGGAAAACTTATTCAAATCACCACATTCCACTCCCTTAAACCCATAGGATTGTAGCTATAACATAATGCAAAATGCATATAATCCAACTTCAAAAGTCCCCACAGTTTATCACAGTCTCAATAATATTTAAATATTCAAAGTTCAGTCCCCTCTGAGATTCATCCAATTACTTAGCCATAATCCTCTACACAGTTAAAACTAAAAAGCAGATAATACACTTCCAACATTACAAAATATAAAACAGTTATGAAACATCATAATGAGGAAATACTGGACCACAGCAAGACCAAAACCAGTTGGGCAAGTTCCAAACCCTGTATCTGCATGTTTGATATCCAGTTTCTTTCAGATTTCTTGACTGTCTACTCCATATTAGCAGCTTTCTTCAACAGGTTTCCCATGACTCTGGCAACTCTAACATCTTGGAGTTTCCAAAGAAACTTCAATTTCATAGCTTCTTGCTCCTATATCTGGGATTCATGATATTTTGGGTTCCTTCTAAGGGCTTTGGTCATTTCTACAGCTCTGCCATATGTAGTATACTAGACTTTGTCTGACTACACTCCAATACTGCTGCTGTTCTGGGTTATCATCACATGGTACTGGCATTTCAGAAATTCTGGTTTCTTCACTGTAACTATGCTGCACTTTCACCAAGATCTTCTTGTAGAACCTCTCTATGGTACCAAGCCTCATCTTCTTTACATGACCCCCCCTTTTGTCCTGGACTTTAAACTGCCACTGAGGCTGCACCTTCAACCAATAGCCATTCTTGGCCTCTCATAGTTCTAAACCTCAGCTGCTCTCCATGACTCTTTCGTGACTTCAAAACCAGTAACACCTGGGTGATTCTTACACATTACCAAGTTTGAGTGTCAGGGAGAGTTCTATTTCTCTAATTTAGCTTCTTTGTGCCCTCAGAGAACACTTCTCAGAAGAAATAATCTCAGTGATGCTATTCTCTTCCTAATCTTTGCCAATGTCTAAGCCCCAGTTAAGTAGCAAAACTTGTCCCCCTAAACCCTTCCATTCTTGACCCTAAAGGCATAGCCACGAGGCTGAAGCCTCGGAATTTTGTTGCTTTTTTGGGAACAGAGTTTGCCCCTTTGTTCAGTTAGAGTTTACACAGAGATTTGCATGCCTCTTTTTCCTGCGTGCTGGAATTAAAGGCATGGACCACAAGGCCTGGACCTAAGTCTTTCTTCAACTACAACTTGCTCCGTAGCTAGCACTGAACTCAGAGATCTACTTCTCTCTCTCTCTCTCTC
>NC_034606.1:12660940-12667563 GCF_900095145.1 Mus pahari | reverse complement strand
CTCTCTCTCTCTCTCTCTCTCTCTCTCTCTCTCTCTCTCCTCTCTGGATTAAAGGTGTGTACCATTATACTTGTACCTAAGATTTTATTTAATTCATTTTCACAAGACCTTTAAAAGGATCGGTACTATGTCTCAAGATTTAGAGGAGAGGTGCACTCTCCCTTTTTTGGGGTTGTATCTCATTCCAGAGATTGTCAATCTGACAAATGAGAATAGCCATCACAATCAATCTCTTGTCAATTTAATACACAATGATATATTCTTATTTCCAAACCAAAACAATATTATAGTCATAATAATGTCGAATACAGTATAACATTTCCATGTTCAACTGAAAACACATTAACAAATAATATTTGGTGGGTGGAATCTTGCCTTAAAGTCACCACTCCCTTAAATGTTTTTCTCCTTGAACACAGAATTTAGCTCAATTCCGCATCCTGGCCCCCTTTCATCCTTGAATCATACATTTTGCATTCTTCTTTTCTAAGTTTCTTATACTTGATTAAAACACTCTTCATAAGAGTATACCTCAAGGCAGTTTTTGCTAACTTTTTGAGAATTCCTTTGTCAAGGCTATTAATCTAAATCTATTTATTTTACCGTAAGGCAGTTTTGGACAAGGTCATAAAGCAGTCACATTCTTTGCCAAAATATCATAAGAATCTCTAGGCTGCACATTAAAATTATTTTCCATTAAACCATCTTGAACCAGGATTGCATACTTCAAATCACCTTTATTACAACTATCTTCCATGATCCTACTAGTATGGCCCATTAGGATCCACTTAATGCAATCAACTGATTTAGTAACCTAAAGTTGCAATATCCATATTCCTTCCAACAACATGCTGGCCATGCCTATCACAACAATACCCCAGTCCCTGATATCATAACCTATATAAGTTAAGCTTTTATTGCTGTGAAGACACATCTTGACCAAGGCCCATTGTTGGTCTGTGTACCATGGAGATCTCTGGCCCATCCTGGTGTGAGAGTTCCTACAAAGGGATGCAAGTGAGGGCAGGAAGGGGAAGTTCCTTCCTCCTCTTCTGCTGATGCAGTTAGCTATACATCCTTCTCTGCTGTGAGTTCCAGGTTACTTGGTTATTCAAGCACATAAAACATTAATATAATATCTGACAAGATAGTATTTATATCCCAGAAACAAGTTGGACTACATGGTATAGTTTTTATGAACTTTTGGTTTATACTAACTTGCCTATTTTTCTTACTACATTCAACAACTAATTATTTAACTCATTAACATGTCTACTTATATTCTAAGATGGCAATGCATACCTACCACCTCTGGTACTGTGTCACTAAATTCTGAGGATTGCTGGGAGTTTAGAATTTTGAGATCAACCTGAGTAACATTTATCTCTCAAATATGAAAAAGAGAAATCTCTACTTCAAAATTTGATTCAATAAAATAGCAACAGAATTTTAGAACAGTTACTGTGATTACACTAAAATAAATTGCTAACAATAGAAAATTTGTAATGATATCAATATAGAAGAATAGATACTTTATTTATGAACTTTAGGTAAGTGATTCTTCAAGTTGAAGATGAAAAGATGTGGCACCTGATCATTCTTCTTGGTTTTAAAATCTCATTAAGTTTCACACAATCTGCTTTCAATCTCAATAAACAATGCCTACTTCAAGAACAGCAAATTACAATACAAAAATGAAAGCTTAATACTATAGTAAGATAGATGAAAGGTCTATTCCTTTTGCTGTTTTAAAGAAAGCTGTGGAAAAGTAAAAGGACAAAAATTCTGCATGCTTATAGTTTAGGAAGGTTTCAACTTTGTTTATCAAAATTATATCATATTTAACATAGTTTGGATTTTGAATGTATAATCAGAAACAAAAGTTTATAACTTGATTTTTAGTTGATTTTTTTTTAACTTAGAGGTATGAATATAGAAAATAATCCCCTTAGGGAAAAAAAAGAAAGGCATTGGTGCCATTAATTTGGAGATAATATTGTAAAGCCTGTTCATTCCTCTTTTCTGTGACTTTATTATCATGAAGGGAACAGGTCTTTTCAGTCATGTGTACTATAAGTGTAAACTGTCTAAAAAGAGATTTTAGTGAAGAAATCTAACTTGAACCTTGAGCAGGCCTATATTGATTCTTATTTGTAATCTTTGTGTATATATATATAAATATAGATAGATAGATAGATGATAGATAGATAGATAGATGTGTGTGTGTGTGTGTGTGTGTGTGTGAGAGAGAGAGAGAGAGAGAGAGAGAGAGAGAGAGAGAGAGAGAGAGAGAGAATGCCTTAGTTAGGTGTTTATTGCTAGAAAGAGACACCATAACCAAGGCAACTCATATAAATGTAAATATTGAATTGAAGCTGGCTTACAATTTTAGCAGTGCAGTCCATGATTATCATGACAGCAAGCATGACAGTGTGGAAGCAGACATGTTTCTGGGAAAGCTGAGATTTATTCATATTTATTCAAAGTCAGGCAGAAGGAGAATGTTGTCTACAGGCATCCAAGAGGAGAGTCTCTTCTACACTGGGAGGAGCTTGAGCTTAGGAACCTCAAAGGCCAACAGCACAGTCATACATTTTCTGCAACATGACCACATCTACTCCAAAAGACCACATCTTGTAATAGTGCCACTCCCCAATCCAAGCACATTTAAACTATTGCTGAGCAAGGCAGGAGGAGGTAAGTTTGACTGTCTTCACCCCACACCACTGGTGGGCAGGCATTGGGCTGTGAGAAGCCACAGGACCCCACTCCAAGGGTGGGAAGTACAGTGAGGTCTCCGTGGAATTTCTAGAATTGGCTTGGATTCTCAAGCACCAAGGATACTGCTGGGTGCCACAGAAGAGCTGGCCATAGGGTCCCAGGGCCTGAAAGTACACCAAGGATAACAGGTTCTCAAACTGTTGGGCACTGCAGATGCTGCCAGATACAGCACAAGAGCCAGGAATGGAGTTATGTCAAGCAGGCTGGCTCTTGCCTGCGGCCTAAGGGAAAAGGGCAAGAGGAGAGTTCTCTGGCTGGTTTCCTTGGAGAGGAGAGTCTTGGCAAGATCAGTAGTGACTTGGGTTGGTGAAGCCATGTCTGGGAATGCAGAGAGGCTTTCTGTGGGGGATTAGATATGGCTCTTTAGAGGAAGACCTGCTGCATTGTTCCAGCACAGTAGATCCTGATGAGAAGAGGCAGTCCATGGTTTTAAGGCATTTATTGTCATGGCAGAAAGGGGAGCTAAGAGGGTAGTAGAAGCAGAGAAGGGCAGAGAGATGGAGAGAGTAGAGAACTAGAGTCTGGCCATGGAGAGAGGGAGGAAGGGAGAGAGGGGGAGCAAGAGGTCAAGAGAGTGTGGCAAGGGTAAGAGAATAAGAGAGGGAGAAGGAGGTAAACAGTCCCTTTTATAGTGGACTACCCGGCTGTTACCAGGTAACTGTGGGGAGGAGCATTCCAGACTGTTGCCAGTTAACTGTGGGGGTGAAATCCAGACTCAATACCAGGAGTTTGGAACACTGCCCTATGTGACTGATGGCCACAGAATTATGGAGCTAAGGCCTTGTGTAAGGAGCCTACTGTCTGGGAGCATGGAAAACTTTCTTCAGTCCCTTGCAGAGTTATCTGCTGGGTCTCTGGGGTTTTAACCTAGCTCAGACAGAAAACATGCTGCCTTTCACAATCCCACAGTCTGCCTACCCTGACAATAGGGAAAGGAGAAGAAGAGGTGGGCTCCCAAAACTCCATCAGGACCATGTTATAGCCCCATTGTCCAAGAGGAAGAAGATGGGCTGCCCAGACACCATAATGACCACCCGGGGCTCCTTGCTGTTCAAGGAAGTGGTCAAAGAATCTCAGACCCCTTGTGTTAACCATGGGAAAGCCTGTGTGATCAGCTTTAGAGCGAACTGGGAGTGATGTCTCTCTGTTCCTAGTGGTATGAGGGTAACCACCAGTCCAATATCCCTCTTGGTGGCACTTTGGACATGTCCTTGGTAACTTATGGGGATTAGAACAAGCCCATGTAGTGGCTGGAGCTGGTTGTACAGAATTTGCCATCATATGGTATTTTTCTTTGAGCCATTTTCATGTCTTTCATTGTACACTTTAAAGGCCAGCACCAAAACTTCTACATGTAGAGTTATGAGTCCTCTCTCCAAGCATCTAAGGTTGGTCTTAATATCAAAGTAGCTTTGGAAAAAGAAGTAGGACATGAGGAGTTGTTTCATTTCTGGGTTTTCGGGAACTGAATCAGTATATTTTAAGAGTATACGGCACTCTAAAAATTGAGATGAGTTTTTCTATCTTGGATGACTTCTTGGAGTCTTTCAAAATTCACTGGTTTTTATGGCACTCCTACAGAAATTCTCTGGCACATTGTCCGTACCAAAAATTCAAAGCAGCAGAACCTTCAAAAATTCCACCCCTAGTCATGCAATTCTACCAATGGTGCATTTGCCAAGCAGGCCCTGAAAAAAGCACCTCCATGGCAAGTAGGCCCCATGAAAAAAGTCTCAAAGTAAACAAGGCAGAAGAGAAAACTCACACGTTTATACATAGTGCAAAGGAGGTTGAGGAAGAGCAAAACAGAGCTGGAATCTGAAGGAAAAAATAGATGAGTCAGGTGAGAGTCAGAAGGAAGAAAGTATGCAGATGGCTCTTATTGATGGCAAAGTCCATGATGTGAATGCCAGCAAGAAGTTCTCTGGAGAGACTTTGTGCCAGTATACCATAGGGAGTTCATTGAGACCACGTATCCTAAGAAGCAGAGACAAGACCACACAAGACCCTCCACTTACTTTTAGCTAATTATTTCAGATATTCTGAAAAAGTATATTAAAGATGCCCTTTTATTTAGTATTTAAATCTCTCTTAATAGGTTTTTTTTTAAGGTATACTTGAACACATGACCTTCTATTACCAAGACATTTATATTCTAGTTGATTTTGTGTCTTTTTGCAAACAAGCTGCACATTTGTACTTCCCACACAGTCTAAGGTTCTTCACAGCGTTTAGAATATGATCCAGGAAGTGTCGAAAATGATCTAGGAAGTATGGCTCTGCCAAAGATGAAAGCCATGTCTCTCCCACACCCCATGTACAAAGATCTGAGGGTGCTGCCATTTCACAAGCACAGCTTGAGTGGGATGATTCTAGGCTATTGTTCTCTCCAGCATCTTGAGAGGCATACATTTTGATGTGTATGGATACATTTTAATAAAAGTTTTTCAGTAAGCTAGTCTTCCTCTCTGATTTCTCCAAAGCTTACTGAGCCTGGGGCTACAGAGGTCTGTCCAGAAACACACATCTTCCACAGGCTTTTTCCAGGTACCTGAAAGCAGCAGGAGGAACAGTCAGACTACCTAGATAAAGGCCAGGTGAAACGCATTTCCCCTGCCCAAGCATGGCAAATGTCCTGACACTGCATTAGTTCTTTACAGAAATATGAATACTGAATGCATTTTTAAAAAAATAAAATAAAATAAAATAAAATGTTAAAATAGGAAAAAAAGAAAAATATAGAAAAAAAACCAACAACAACCCAGAATACAATTTATACATTTATAGGTTTTGAAGGCAGTGAAGTGAGTGAGTTTTTCTGTTCTTCTGAGTTCCTTTTACATTTGTCTTTTCAGAACAGCTGGATAGTTAGTATAGAAAAGATTTGAGAAGGTCTTCTCTACTAATTAAAAAAATGAGCTTTTATAGTGGGACCAGAAATTATTAAACCCACACTCCCAAATTTAACCCCAATTTTGCTGTGTGGGAAAATCTCCATCTGCTCTCAAGGAAGAACCTCTGGTATCTCATGAAGATGAAGACATTGCCAGTTTAGGAACCCTGTCATCATCAGGCATTAGATGTGTTTGGCACTAGTTTATGTGGCACCAAGATTTAGCATCCAGAGAACCATGATAATAGTTCAAATTTGACTTGTGACAGCAAGAGTATGTAGTTTCTTTCTCCCTCCTTGGGGAGAACTAATTCTCACCATTCACCATCTACCTAGGGACCAGGCTAGAAGCCAGGTGTAAGAACATATACTTGTCCCCAATACCCTTCCATCTCCCATTCTCATGATGGAGCCCATAAGAAAGTCTTCCCCACACTTTTTGCTAGCCAGGGTGGTTGACAGACTTGGAGAAGGATCTGACAAGAAGGTATAACTGTGATATATATATATATGATATATATGTCTTAGCTATATCTGTTTGTGGCTTAGCTTTGTACTTAAATAACAAAGAGAAAGTAAATTTGAATCATTTTGTCATCATAAAAATAAAGCGAAGCCAGGCGTGGTGGCGCGCGTCTTTAATCCCAGCACTTGGGAGACAGGCAGGCGAATTTCTAAGTTCGAGACCAGCCTAGTCTACAAAGTGAGTTCCAGGACACCCAGGGCTATAAAGAGAAATCCTGTCTCGAAAAAACAAAACAGACTGCCGGGGAGAGAGCGGACTGGAGAGGAGGGACCCGCATCTGGACCCGATCGCCCTGCGCCTCTCCTGCCCAGGAGGGGTGTTCGCCTGGCAGCTGTCCGCAGGCTGATCCAGCACCCAACACCTTTCCTCCCCGACCGAGGAGGGGTGTCCGCCTGGCATCCAGCGCCTTTCCTCACCCGAGGA
>NC_034606.1:12643784-12660929 GCF_900095145.1 Mus pahari | reverse complement strand
AAACAAAAGAAAAGAACAAAAAAACAAAAACAAAACAATAAAAAAAAGCAAAAGAAAAGTCCAAACTATTTATTCAAATTTGGAGTAATTTTTTTTTTTTTACTGTATCCCTTTGTAAAATTGAGAGGCAAATTGCATACTTCAACATATCATATATATTAATACTCCAAAATGTAGAAATAAAAATATACAAAAAATACTTGATCAGAGGAAGAATAGAAATCAGAAAGGCAAAGACCACATCTTGTAACTGTTTCTAATATCAAAGTGCTTTGCTGATTATACTGTTCAGTGAGGTACCTGAAAGATACATCATTATTTTAGTCTTCTTACACTCCTTTCATTCAGAAACCCTGGATAGATATCATACTATTCTGGTACTTTGGGTTTCCAACACAAGTCAGGCTTCCCTTTTACAGCTTCCCATAATACTCTCTTAGAACCTCTTGATGTCTCACAGCCTAAATAGCTGTCTTAAACCACAAAAAGTAAGATTCCACAGCATTTTCACTCTTGCATTCTTCATGCCTTTATAACAAGCTTGTCCATGATGACAATGCTATGTTAGGCAGTCAGCTTGAGATGAACACTGGCTTTCCAGTGCTCATTTTCTCTCTAAAAGGTTTTTTTTTTTTTATTTTCTGTTCTTCAACTTTTTTCTTTAATTTAATACTTATATAAGCATCATCAATTATAGCTAGGTCATAAAATAGCATTACATTCTTGAAATTATCCTTTCTAAGAAAATATTGCACTAATTATTTTTAGTATTTCAGCAAGCAATTTCTCAGAATAATGGGTAAAACAGCCAGATATTTTTTGTCAAAATATCATATAATGACATCTTTGTCATTATGATATCTTTGACAAAATATCACACAAAAGAAAAAAGAATATTAGCAATTATTCTAGGATCAGGATGAAAGTTTTGAAAAGGGATTGGGGAAGAAGGGAGACAAATTATGAGACAGTGAAACAAACTGATTCAGTAATGCTATTACAGTCAAGTCTAGTTCAATTGCTAATACTGACCATTCAAAGACATTGAACTATGTCTATAGCATTTTCATTGCATTTAGAACTGCTATACTTTACACTTCTACTATAATTGCTTTTAAATGTCTTCTTTCTAATTTTCTTGCCCAAATTAACATGCTACTCCTGGTATCAGCTGATGTATTAGTGACTTTTCTGTTGCAATGTTGAAATGTCATGATCAAAAAGGAAAATTATAAAATTAAAGTTTTATAAATACATATGTATATACTTATCAATATATAGTCATACATACATATACATGCAACAATAGTTCTTAAAAGACAAAGGAATTGCCCTCACCGAGGCCTTGGAAGCTTTGGAGCTGGCAAGAAAATTAACAGCTACACAGACGACATGTATGCCTTTGCCACAGCTCATGTCCACAGGGCTGTATACCAAGATAAAGGACTGTTCACATCAGAGGGAAATGAAATAAAAACACAAACAGGAAATATTGGATCTATTTGATGCCCTGATGAAGGCAGCAACTGTGGGTATTTTTCATTCCCCAGGACATCAGATGGGAAGAGACTCCAGTTGCCTGATGTAATAACCAGGCAGATCAAATGTCTCGAGAAGTGGTTATTCAGGAGCCTATCCCAGTTATGGGCCAGCAAGAGACCCTGGCTGGGATATGGGACTAGACTAAGAGATGGCCTCACTTAGAATATACTGAAAAAGAAAGGACTCAGATTGCTAGCCATCCTACCAACTACTACCTAGAGAAGGAAGAGCTGTGTCGCACACGGGAAGGAAAATCTATACTCGCCAGAAAACAAGCTGAGGACTTACTTGAGCAAAGGCATAAATGGACCCATTTATGGGATAAGAAGCTGATCCAAGCAGTCAAGGAATTTAAGGTATATGTAATGGATTTTGTAGAGCAGTGTAAATTATGTCAGCAAGTAAATGCTCATGCAGGCAAGAACAAACAGGGCAAGAGACCTAGGGGAGAGTGGCCTGGGGTTTATTGGGAGACGATTTTACAGAAGTTAAGCTAGGAAAATATAGTTACAAATATTTTCTAATGTTTGTTGATACTTTCTCTGGGTAGACTGAGGCTTTCCCCACCAAGCAGGAAACAGCTACCATGGTAGCCAAGAAAATACTAGAGGAAATTTTCCCCAGGCTCAGAGTTCCCAAGGAAATTTGATTGAACAACAGTCCTGCTTTCGACTCTAAAGTAAGTCAGGGATTGGCAGAGATATCGGGGATGAATTGGAAGCTCCATTGTGCATTCCATCCCCAGGGCTCAGGGCAGGTAGAGAGATGAACAGAACCCTAAAAGAGACCTTAACTAAATTGTCCTTGGCGACTGGCGCTGACTGGGTGGTGCTTCTTCCTCTGGCTCCATTACAAGTCTGTAACACCTTCTACCATTTTAACCTGACCCCTTTTGTGATCCTGTATGGGACCCCCTCCCTTGACTCTGGTTACACACACACACACACACACACACACACACACACACACACACCTGAGAGACTTTTCAGGATGACAGGGGTCTTATGACTTAACTGCAAGCTTTCCAGATCAGCCACCAGAAATTGGGGCCTAAACTTAGTGTCTTGTATAACACAGGCACCCCAGAAATTCTACACAAGTACCAAGTTAGAGACTGGGTATATGTTAAGAGGCATCATGCTGAAAACTTGGAATCAAAGTGGACAGGGCTGTTTCTGGGGTTGTTGACCTCCCTGACCTCTGTTAAAGTGGATGAAGTAGCTGCTTTGGTTCACATCAGACCAACACCTGCACCTGATGCCTACTAGATTGCATCCAGACATCCAAGCAGCCCGCTTCTGCAAGGCCAGAGAAACCATGAGACGGCTATGGTGTGTCTTCTGGTGCTGAACATCGGCAGCCCCACAACCCTATCTGGGTGACTTGGCAGGTAGTATCAGTCACTGGGGTTGTGGCTTGATCCACTTCAGAGGAAGACCTGCATTGTACCTGGTGGATGGAACTTGTCATTGATCTCTATGATTTAGCGGTGGGCCTTGACTCCTGGTGTGTCCCTGCTCTGGAGACACAGGGGGATGGATTGACCTATGTGGGGGACGAGGGACTTGTGAATCTAAACTGTGTCCCAGAAGTGGCCTTGGAGGGTAGGGGTTAGGGTGCAGACACCCAAAGTTGAGAAGGGTCCTGCGAGAAACCCCCATATATGTGTGTCCCCAAGAGGGGAGAAGACAGCAGCAGGCCCATCAGTATTAGTGGGCCAACCACTTTTTCTGTGCTACCTGGAGGTGTGAAACATCAGGAAGCACATACTGAAGACCCTTGTGGGACTAGTTAAAAATTCCATGACCCAGGTGAGGGAAGGGCTAGCCAAGAGATAGCAAGAAAGAGAACAGAGTCAGGGTAGGTTTTAGTCTTGATTTAACTCCTCACCTTGGTTAACCAGCCCCATATCAACTTTGTTAGGACCCCTAATTCTTTTCCTGCTATTGTTGACTGTTGGACCCTGCATATTGAACAAGCTTATAGCCTTCATAAAAGAGAGAATAGGAGCAGTGTAGCTGATGATCCACACCAACAATATGAGCCCCTGAGACAGGACCTGAAGACTATTAATTAGTTACCCAAGACCCCTGACTGTAGCTCCAGGACTGGAGCTTGTACAACAAAATAAGGAATGAGGTACCTTAAGGAGTTTTCCAGTCCCACACCCCCCTCCTTAAAACTTCCCCCTCCCACATCCAGTCAAAGCTATGCCAAGTCCTATTCTCCATCCAGAGGAACATTCTTGAGTAAAATATTCTCATAATGTATTGACTGATAGTTACCTGATTCTCTGCAAAGTCCAAGGTAGAGTTCAAATCTGTGTCATGCTTGCAAGCCAATAGACTTAAAGATCAATATGCTTAGGCAATATGTTTAAACTGTAACCTTGCTGATGTAACCTGTGCCCCTAAAACCTATAAACTCCTTCGAATAGCCATTAAGGGTTGCCTTCTTAGTAACTTGTCTTGAGGGAATAATTGAAAGTCAACCCCAACATGCCAGAAAATAAACCTCTAGTTTTTCATTGAAAACAAGCAAACAAACTAACAAAAAGACAGAAGAAAATAATAAAGATAATATGTGAAAGTAAAAGTGGTGTTAGCAGGGAGAAGAAATGGCAGAGGATGGATGAACCATGATATTGAAATATGAGACTAAGCATAATCAGCATACACTATATACATATGTGGGAAATAAAACCATGTCAGGAAGTTTGGAAGGTAGAGCAGGTTAAGATCTGTAGAATTGATGGGCACACATCTGTGGTATAAGTGACTTCTAGCTCCCTGCCATATTCCTGACATGTATCATGTGCCAGGCTTTTCACATAAAAGAAACATGTCCTATGGTCACATATGCCCAAAACAGAACTCTGTTCTAATAAGATACTTAGAGGCCTGGAGAGATTAGCCAATAAGCTTCCCATCCCAGCCATTTCTCCATGCAAAACATATTTAATCTCAGGCCCATCCTGAGAAGTGAGGTGTGGTTTTATGCATCTTCTTTCTACCATGACAGTAAACTATGTAGAATCATGGACTATCTCTTCTCACCAAGATCAAGCATAGGGAGTCATGAAGTAGGTCGTTTCCTATAAAGCCAGTCTCCTGAAGAAGGCCTCTCTGTGCTCCCAGTCACTTCTATCAAGATAAGGACAATTACTCAACATAAGACAAACCCCAAGCCAGAAAGACCTGCTCCCCTGTCTCCAGGCTAGATGTTGTCCCCATCCTGCAGAACCCCAATTCTGTTCTCTGTTCTTCTGTGACACATAGCAGCACCTGGATATCCAAGAGTCTGAGAACCCCACAGCCCTGGTCTCTTAGCAGGCCTGAGGGTCTCTGAGCCAGCTCAGATGGCACTTTCCCACCCCTATTAAGCTTCTCAGGGTTTCCCTATAGCCCAGTCAACCTCACTGAGTTTCACCTCCCCAAGAGGTCAAGACCTGTGGTGGAGAGAATGTGGGTGTACAACCCTTCATACATATATGAAATATAGGGAAAACAATTATTTTCTATAATTAACAAATGCTAATAAAATGAAAATAAGAACTTGTCATTTTTGTTTAAGATGTGTTTCTACTCTTTGTAGTATCAAAACTGAGTAATTAAGAAGTAAAATAAGGAGCAAAAAGTAAAAGAAATAGTATATCAAGAATAATTATAGGATCAAGATTCATATTTCCTAGTGACAATGAAAGGGAGTAGACAAGGTATGAAGGTACGAGACAATGGGACAAACTAAGAATCTTTCAAGTGAGTAGCAGAGTAGCATTATGCTGTTTGTTCTATGCTAGACATGAATGAATGATCTGTGCAGAAGATATTTTAGCAACAAGCAGATCTGAGCAAAAGTCAGGTCCGTATATAAATAGATTAAAGGTAGGAGAAGATTTCATTATACCTCTGAATAGCCAAACACTGTGCTACAAACAATAATCGTTCTGGAAAACGCACTTGGATTTATCAAGAAATATATTTACAGACATTGAGACATTGGTTATATATTTGGGAGATATATATATATATATATGTGTGTGTGTGTGTGTGTGTGTGTGTGTACACAAACATACATAAATGATATCAATGGATGAAAGTACTTTACTTATTCCCCTACTCCAGTATGTAGACTGACAGAATGTTATGTTCAGTCGGATTGACAGCAGGGTATACTCAACAGCATGTTATGTTCAATAAGAAGTTATACAATGGATACAGCAATATGTGAATATTATTTTAATCATCTGGTATAACAATTATGACTTCCTGTATTTCAAATCTTCTGTAGTTTTCTGATAATCACATTATGACTGAATGTTAAGTAGTAGAATGAAATGTATGCACTTTGTAATATCAGCCAACATTGACACATACCTTGTATCAAAATCTGGATAGCTAAAATATAAGTAGTTAGCTCTTCACCTGATATTGGCATATTTACATATATAATTTGAAGTGCATTATCTTTGAATATGTTTGTTTTCCTTTAATTTGACTACCTTAAGGAGATTTGTAAGGTTACTGCAGTTACGTTGCGGAGATTTTCAATGGTCATAAAACTGATATTGTGAATTGGATTTTGGATGTTCCCAGGGTTCTTCCCCCAACCCCTTTCTTTTAAATTGCTTTTCAAATGGGTCTTCATAGAAAAATATTTTAAATCAAGGTTAAACACATACTTAAGGTTATTGATTCAACCTAAAATTTTAGTCTGTGAATACCAAATATAATTTTATGTAGAATCATAAAATATTTAACTTCTTTAACCTCTATAAAATTCTTATGAGAATTCAGAATAAATGATTTGAAATGATGGGAATTAAACAGAACTGAATCAAGAATACTAAGTATAGATGCAAATAGGACATGACATTTTCAAATATGTTTCAATAAAAGAGGAAAGGATACTTGCTGTCCTATTTTAAATTTAATAATTTATTTTTAAATTATTAATTAGTCAAACATACGGAAGAAAGAAATAATAGAAATGAATTAAGAAATGAAATAAAATAAATTTGTATGCTGTCATAGTGTGTGCAAATGTCATTTCATCATATTTACCTAGTTCATATTCAATATCGTTAAAGATACTGGCTTTTATATGTCATGCATCTTCTCTTGTAATGTAAGGTATTAAAATATACAAAAGAAAGTAATATTTTATAAATCAATAATGGATAATTTTATTTGGTATAATTTATTTTACATATGGACAGCAGTAGTTAAACCTGTTGATTTATCAAAACAATAAACATAAATTCAAGAGATGGTATGTGTACAGGAAAGTAAAGGTAATTCAGAAGAAATAGGGATAAACATCATACTTAATTCTATACATGTATATATTTCTTAAAATTAGAGATTTTGTTTAAATATGTAAGATATAACATAGGCCAAATCTGCCAGAGAACCAGGTAGGCTGTCCACAAACCTTCTCCCTTCTCTCTGTTCGCCCAGATCCTATACCTCAATTTTGTCCCTAACACTATGACAGAACAGTAAATGCCATCTTCCTCTCCCCGCATCTCCTGCAGATCCTACAGAGTGTTTCCTCCAAAATACATCCCCTAACTCATTGCAAGGCCTTACCACAGCCAGGGTCTGTGGTCACAGTTTTCTCCAAAGGCAATGTGGATGTTTGTGATCAGTGCTGACACCTGAAGCCATATTGATGTCTGTGGACTGTCTGTTTTGCCTTTGGGGGTCATACTGACTTCAGTGGATGGTACTGTCTGTCACATGAGGCATGTTGTTTAGGTCAGTGCTGCCATCTATTGCCATGTTTGGTTCTTTGGCCAGCCTATGGTCAGGGACATGTTCATGAACTATACTGCCACCAGAAACCATGAGGAAACTTATGATCTGAGATCCAGCTGACTAAAAAGCAATGATGCTATTTTGGCAGTGACATTGATATCTGCAGATGCACAATTAAGAAAGAGAGACTCTATGTCTTCTATAGACTTCTGTGATAATTCCTGTTTCCATGCCAACCTTCCTCATCCCCACCCCACCCCCAATAGCAGTCTAAAAGAGAAGCCATCATCAGAACTCTTAAAAATTGTGATAAGGATCCTATTGTGTAGATTTCCACAACTGATCAATTCTGTCACAGGTGCAGGTGGGGAACTCTGTTCTCTTTAGGATATGGGTTACTGGGAAATTAACCATGTTCCAATAAGTACATAGACAACAAAATTGAACAGGACTTTTTTCTTTTTTTTTTTTTAATCACCTTTAGGTGGGACATGTCATGAGTTCTGCACCAAGTGTGGCAGACATGGAAGGACTGGGAAGTGTGTGTGATGGGGTACATGAGGTGAAATTCCCACAAAGTCAATAAAATTATTATTTGGAAGAAAATACTCAAGACATTGTGACAAATATATATATATATATATATATATATATATATATATATATATATATATATAAATTTTTGTATACACACACACACATTATTATTGTAAGCTAGCCAATGACAAAATTTAAATGAACTTAAGAGTGTCTTGCTCGGGGTTTCTATTCCTGCACAAACATCATAACTAAGAAGCAGTTTGGGGAGGAAAGGGTTTATTTAGCTTACATTTCCACATTGCTGTTCATCACTGAAGAAGTCAGGACTGGAACTCAAGCCGGTCAGGGAGCAGGAGCTGATGCAGAGGCCATGGGGGGATGTTCTTTACTGGCTTGCTTCCACTGGCTTGCTCTGCTTGATCTCTTATAGAACCCAAGACTACCAGCCCAGAGATAGCGCCACCCACAAGGGGAACTCCCGGCTTGATTACTAATTGAGAAAATGCCTTACAGCTGGATCTCCTGGAGGCATTTCCCCAAATGAAGCTCCTTTCTCTGTGATAATTCCAGNTGTGTCAATTTGACACAAAACTAGCCAGTACAAGAGGAACAATTCTGGGAATGCTTGTCTGTATATGTGAATGTTCACAATGCCACAGACACCCTAGCAATTTCATTCTTCTAATTGTGTAACAATGATCCAGAGACTACATATCCCAGAAATCTAGGGTAAAATGCAACACAACTGGTCAAAAACTCAATAAACAAAAAGTAAAATGATAACTAATGAGTCATTCTGCTGTACTCACAGATCAGTCCTTTATCCAGTGATCATCAGAGAAGCCTCATCTGTGCCAGATGTGAACAGATCCAAAGACCTACATCCAAACATTGTATAGAGTGAGCGTCTAAGTTGTAGGTTCATGTCAAATCCCTCCCCTCAGAGCTTGGTGAATCCTGTGCAAGAAGAGGCAGAAAGATTTTAAGAATCAGAGGGAATGGAGAACAAGACATTCTAGATGAACTTAGGAAGACCCATGTGAGCTCCCAGAGACTGAAACAGAAAGCTCAGGCTCTACATTATCCTACATGAGGTCCTATATCATATACATTATAGCTATTAGCTTAATGTTATTATGGGACTCCCAATTGTATATCTCTAATTCTTTCCTGCTCTTGGGACTGTTTTCCTCAAGTTGGGTTGCCATGTTCTATTTTTATATGAAAGTTTTTGCTTCATCTTATAATAGTTTGTTTTGTCATGTTTTCTTATTAACTTTTATAAGTATTTTCTTTTTAAATGAGAGACAGAAAGGAAATAGATTCTGAAGGGAAGGGAGGTGAAGAGGTACTAGGAAGGGTAAGGAGAAAATATAAACAGGATATATTGTATGAAAAAAAGTTATTTTTTAAAAGAGATATAAAACTATTTGTGATATAGAATTATAGTTTCTGTATATTATATCAAAACATAACAATACAATAATTCTTAAGCTTCAAGGAATATGAAAAATAGAAAAAGGAAGAAAGTGTTAATCCAAATGATGAATTGTCTTAACAGATCACAAAATGACTTAGTTCTTTAGACCAGTTTCTGTCCATGCAGAGGACATAAAATTCAGTTCCTAGCATCAACATCAGATGGCAAACAACTTCCTGTAACTGGAGTTTAAAGTGATCAGAAACGCATTTCTGGCTTCTGTAGGAGACATCTCTGTACATATGCCATACATATACATACCCCTCCACACACACACAGACACATGTTCACAAGCACACCCATGTGTGCACACACATACAAGCACACATACTAAATAAAGTAAACCTGTTTAAATCTGCATGTATTTTACCTTGTTGGTAGAATATACTCAGAGGGATATTTGTATCCAAAATAGAATACATATTAATATATGTATGTGGTCTTGAGAGTTAAAATGAGTTAAAGCAAATATTAGTACTCTGAAGTGTTAGGCCCAGAGTTCATCTTAATAAATATAGTCTAATTTAGTAATGTTGATATTATATTTGTTTACTTTTAAATTTCTATGTATGGACACACATGTGCCTCCACAGCCATTCAAAGATCAGAAGGCAACCCACAGGAGTCACTGTCACCATGTATGTTCTAATGCCTGAACTAAGATCCGGAGACTTGGGGGCAGTCACCTTTACCAACTGAATCATTTCAATTGCCCAAGAAATGTAAATGTAGGTAAAAGTAAAGTTAAACAAAAATTGTAAACAAACAAACACACGAGTGAATGAAGAATAACTAAATAGAAGAAAATATGTGATGTACTTTCATAAAGAATGTTGGAAAAATAGTAATGTTTCTTTCTAATAAACTCTCAGTACTAGATAAATGACTTAGGGGAATGAAGTGGTCTTCATAAACATGAAGACCTCACTTTCAATTTTTCAGTATCCTTGTAAATATGAGTGCGGAAATACACCTCTATAATCATTGGTGTACATGTCAGCATTCAAAGTTTCACCCTGTAGCAATATCAGGAAAGTCTGTTTTCAACACGATTACTTATTTCAACATTTCTGTTGTTATTGAAATGTCAAGCACACAAAAGGTCTCAGAAGAACAGTCATAGATGTACCCTGTCTTCAACTGGTAGATACGTTAGATAACTAGAATTGCTTCCTACAAAGATATCTTCTCTAGATTTTTCACCATTTATAATCAACTTTCTAGCTCAGGAGGGAAGAAAATCAATTCTTATATGCTGCTTCCTTTAGGTGTGTCTGATTGTTGGTTTGACTGTGCTTAAATCAATTATTCAGACTAAATACATTAAGTGGAAAGTGAAAGTCTCTACTCCCAGCTTCTGAGTAAGTGAGTAAAACTGCTTCAGGGATAGTTTTCCTAAGGAGGGAATAAAATTAACAGTGTCTATATTTGTCTTCTTACTTTCTATGCTATCTTACTGAATTTATCGCATACAGTGAAGATGAAAAATTCACAATATATTTTCTACTACGTAGAAATTGTTCTACATGTGTGAAAAGCAAATACTAGACTTCTTTCAGTTATAAGAATAGTTTCAAACTTTAAAAAAAGTTCTTATTAATTAATTCAGAATTTTACACCATTCACTTTAATCATATATAGCTCCAATTTCTTATTTCCATTTTAGATTTACTTTTAAACCTTTTTATCACCCCATAGACAGGAAGTCCTGTTTACCCTTGTTTCCTTAGTATCAAAATGTGTTAGTCTCATTCTTGAGACTTCTCAAGAATAAAATAACACCATTTGTTTATTTTATTTTTGTTCACATTTAGGTCCCCACAGTCATTTATCTTCCTTTTGAAACTAAGATGTCATCAACTATTAAAAATAAAAAATGTTGGACAGGAAAATGACTCAAACAGTCTTAGTTGGAATCTTCAAATACCAAGGAAACTTGGTTGTGGTAGTTTGAAAATGTCATCACAGACACAATAAAGATATTGTGATTTAATATTTTAAAAAAATATCATATAAGAAACTGAAATTTTTGCTGGACCTTATTGCCAATGTTAATAAATATACCTTGAAGTCACATAATATTGATACCCTACTGTTTAGCCCATATGTTATACTTGCTTTTAAGTGAGAAATGTAATAATTGACCTTATTTGCCTTAGATTTCCCATTCTATAGTATAATTCATCTTTTACAACCCAAGCAAATGCATAGCTGTGATACTAACTTATGCCTTCACACATGCATGCCCCGACCAAGAAATGTGTGTGTATCATTTTCTGAAAACAGTAAATAAAGCAGCTTTCTAAAATCTGCCATATTGGTCAAAAGCAGCAAATTAAAGACATTTGGTGATAAACAATGAAGTATGTAGTACTGTATATTGTTTTGGTCAGTTGGGATTAGTTGGAGAATTTGTAAAACATTTAAAGATTTCATTAAAGTATACAATTCATTCACCATGTGATACTTCTACTCCTAAATAAAGAGTGAATGAAGCCTTTTGTGTAGGACAAGCATAGTCATATGATAGACATACACAGATACAGACAGAAATATTCATAAGACAAACAAAAAAAAGACAGTCATATACAGGGACACAGGCACAGATTCAGATTCATGCAAAAAAAGACAGAGGAGCATTAAATAGAAAATTCCAGAGTGGTTGTACCAATTTCCAATCCTACCAGCAATGGAGTAGTGTTCCTCTTTCTCTACATCCTTGCCAATGTGTGCTGTCACTCGAGTTTTAGATCTTAGCCATTCTGATTTGTGTAAGGTGGAATCTCAGGGTCTTTTTGATTTGCATTTCTCTGATCACAAAGTAATTTTAACATTTCTTTAGGTCGTTCTCAGCCATTTGAGATTCCTCTGTTGTGAATTCTCTGTTTAGTTTAAACTCCATTTTCAAATTGGCATGTTTTGTTTATTGATCGTTAGCTTTTTGAGTTCTTTATACATTTTGGATATTAATCCTCTATCAGATGTGGGTTTAGGGAAGATTTTTTTCCCAATCTGTAGGTTGCCGATTTATTAGTTGCCTCGGACCTGCCTCAGTCGGCCCTCCTCAATCTGTGGGAGAAATCAGGGTTCTGGTTACAGGTGGGCAGGGAGTTGGCAAGAAGGGTGACAGACAAGGAATGTAATTTTTCAAAGTGAGCATCAGTCTCATATACTACAGAAAACAAAGAAGTTAAGTGATACAATAGGCCATCCAAGGTACATTGAAGTTATCTGATGCAAAATTACTTTTACAACAAAACAGAAGAATGCTGGTGAAGGCTAATCTAACTTAGCTATATGTCAAAATAAATCCTTAGAGGCTCTTATAATAAAACAATACTGAAGGAAAGCACACAGATCCAAAAACCTGACTAAAGTAAGGACAGATTTGAAGCATCTGTTATACAGGATGCCACGGTTCCAGGAGACTAAGTTTCTCTGAACTTTTTGCCCAGGTTTCTAGGCCTGTCATGCCAATCACTACTGGAGTGGATGTAGCAATTGGTTATTGTCTTTTGCCTTAGAGAAGCTTTCCTGTTTCATGAGGTCCCATTTATAAATTCTTGATTTTAGAGCATGAGCCATTGGAGTTCTATTTAGGAAATTTAATTTCCCCCTCTGGAAATCTATCTGAGAATCCTCAGAAAATTGGAAATAGATCTATCTGAAGATCCAGTAATACCACTCGAGAATATACCCAAAAGTTGTCCCACCCTGCCACAGGGGCACATGTTACACTATGTTCATAGTAGACTTGTTTGTGATAGCCAGAACCTGGAAACAATCCAGATGTACCATGGCAGAAAAATGGATACAGAAAATGTGGTTTATTTATACAATGGAATGCTATTTAGCTATTAAGAATGCGGACATCCTGAGTTGATTTTTTTTTTTTTTTTTTTTTTTTTGTTTCATATTTTTCAAGACAAGGTTTCTCTGTATAGCTCTAGATGTCTAGATGAAACTCACTCTGTAGACCAGGTTGGCCTCGAATTCATAAATCTGCCTGCCTCTGCCTCCCAAGTGCTGGGATGGAAGGCATGTACCACCACTGCCTGGCTTGTTAATTTTTAAATACATGTTTTTTCCTTTTTCTTTTTTCATTGTTTACTTAATTTCTGCTTGTATTTATTTTTATATATTTTTATTAGATATTTTCTTTATTTACATTTCAAATGTTATCCCCTTTGATAGTTTCCCCTCTGAAAATCCCCTATCCCCTCCCTCCCCCTGCTCCCCAACCCACACACTCCCATTCCCAGTCCTGACATCTTCCTATACTGGGGTATAGAACCTTCATAGGACCTAGAACCTCTCCTCCCACTGATGGCCAATTAGGCCATCCTCTGCTACATATACAGTGAGAGCCACAAATTCCACCATGTGTTTTCTTTGATACTTCTATCTTAAGTCTTTGGGATATCTAGTTTCCTGTTCCTGTTCCTGGTCATCTATGTAGTCTCAGGTGTAGTCTCCATTTGCTGATTGCCTCTACCATAAGTTCTGTGTCTCTATTCCCTCAGCACACAGCATATTTGGCACGCAGGGTAGATTGTTGGTTGAAGGTTTTGTGACTGGGTGATGTCCCAATCTCACCACTGGAAGTTGCCTGGCTATAGAAAATGGCTGGTTCAAGCTCCATACCCTCCACTACTAGGAGTACTTGGTAGTTTCACACTTGTTATACCCTGGGAGTTCCTACTGTACTGGGCTTTCAAATGACCTCCCCCCCCATAATGCCTTCAAATTCAGTCATCTCTTATAGCACACTATTCCTTGATCACTCCCTCAAACCAGCTCCCTCTTCTGCCCCTCTCCACCCTCTCCAAGTCCACCTGAGAAATCTATTCTATTTCCTAGATCTTACCTTGCTACTTAGTTTCTCTGGGTCTGTGGATTGTAGCATGATTCTCCTTTACTTAAAAGTGAATATCTTGCTAACTTTGGCGGCACATATACTAAAATTAGAATGGTACAGAGAAGATTAGCATGGCCCCTGCACAAGGATGACATGCAAATTCGTGAAGCCTTCCATATTAAAAAAAAAAAAAAAAAAAAAAAAAAAAAGCTAATATCGACCTAGAAGTGGCTACATTTGTCTTTCTGGGTCTGGTTTTCTCACTCAAGACTTTTTTTTTTTTATTCTATCTACTTGTCTGCAAATTTCCTATTGTCATTGCTTTTGTACTGCTGAGACCAACACCTTTTTTTTTTTTTTAAGTTTAGTCTTCTCTTAAGAGACATCTAGGTTGTTTCCAATAATGGCTATTATGAATAAAGCAGATATAAACATTTGAGGGTGGGGTGTCCTTTGGGTATAGATCCAACAGTGCTATAGCTAGATCTTAAGGTAGATCTATCCACAATTTTCCAAGAAATTGTCATATTGATTTTTCATAGCGGCTGTACATGGTTGCATTCCTACCAGCAATGGAAGAGTGTTTTTCATGCTCCACGTCCTTGCCTTCGTGAACGCTATTCATTCTTTATTATATATTACAAAATCTGCCATCAACTCCAAAACAAATGCCATCACATCGACATTCATTTTTCCAGTAACTATTTCTATGTAATTACCCAAAAACGAAGCAGAGACATGCGTTTTTTTGGTCTGTTTCTAGTGGAACTTATTAGCACATTCTATTTCCTCAAATGAAATAGTGTCTAAACCTTTACTAAATTAAAAGAAGAATATTAGAATATACTTTAAAAGGCAGTTTAACAACTCTCATTCATATCAAAAGGTATGCTAAAGGCTGGAGAGCCCAGAGAGACATTCAGTTCCCTGAAACTGGAGTTCCATGTGTGAGTTACCATATTGTTAGGGGAACTAGACTTCCATTCTCTGTAAAAGCAAGTTCTCTTAACTACTGAGCCATCTCTTCACTCCCATTATCCCAATAGCTTAAATAACATTTAGGAAACACCCATCCTTCATTTGCAGTTGAAAAATTAATGATTAATGGAGATAATTTATTATCTCCATTCTTGTATATTTCAGGATTTCCTGTCTAAATCAAAACAAATGAACAAGAACATTCAGATTTTCTTAGGAACAGTGCCCCATAGAGACTGTTTTCAGGTAATTCTGCACTGTGCAGATTTATAAAACCAGCTATCAGATTGATCTATGTTAACAACCTTCAGTTCATGAATTGGTTATATTATCCAAACAATATTACCAAAGGTAAAAATGAAAATCTCCTTACTACCCCACTAATACCACTAAGGTATAGGATTCTGATTTCTATGTTGCAATTAACAAATGTAACACAGGTATTTGGTTGACGTGACAGTTTGAATGCGATGTCCTCCATAGTCTCAAGCATTTCAACATTTTGTTCCCAGTTGTGAGCTCTAATATTGATGTTCCATCCACAATGCCTGCCATCAATCTGGTATTACAATTCCCCATAAATCCTTACTTCTGTAAGTTGTCTTGGCCATGATGTTTTATTATAGCAACAGAAAATATAAGGAATGAAAAGTCATACAAACCAACACTTTTTGAAATAAACAACCTCTATAATTTAATTGTACCACATATTGAAGAATATGTGCACAAACAGTTCCCAAGTTTTGTTTAGTTTTTTTTTTTGGGGGGGGGGCAATGGCAGTCAGAAAGGAAACAGAAATTGCATTCTCTTCTAACCAGCTAATTATAGCATAAGTTTCATTGTTCTTACATTCTCTCTATAACATAGAAAATGTTTCCCAGTTTTTCCATAATCACCTTTGTCTGTCTATCTGACTGAGTGGCAGGTAGGTAACACTCGTGTTTCCTCTGCTAATTATTTCTCATCATTTTGTACAAGCACCCCTTGCACTTCCTCCACCATTCAATTTATTCAGTAACTATGCTCAACTTGTAGAGTCCATGTTCAGAATATAAATCATGTCATGGGTAATTTTCATTCAGTACATGTCTGCCCTTTTCCTTTCATGAATATCTTTACAAATATGTCTCCACGAATTTTAAGAGGCAGTACTTATCATGGTTATAATCAACTACCAGATTTCTGCTGTAACAAAATCTCTAACAAATTTATGTCCCAGAATTAATGTTATTTTATTTGGTTTTCAGAGTCCTAGAAAATATATTGAAGGATCACTACTTCACCACTGCCAAATTCTACATACAAGCAGATGATAAAGAAGTAATGTTAAAATACTTGATATAGAATACCTACAAATTAGTCTTACATAATACGGGCCTCTCTTGTACAATTTAGTTTGTAGATCTGATAGGTTTGTAAGACCAGAAATGCTGTGTAGTCAGCAAAGAGAGTCCAGGCATTGCTTGTGACCTGAGGGGGCAGTATCATTACATAAGCTATAAATCCAAGTTCCACAGTACCTCAGTACTGGGTGCATTAAAATAAAAAAGGAACAACAGAATGAAGTACACATATACACTAGTGTCTAGGAGTAAACTATTCAATTAGAGTCCTGGTATTTATGTTGTTTTTTTCTGCCTGCCTACTCTGCACCAGCAAGAACCCAGATGTTTACTCCAGAGCTTCAGCAATCAGAATGGAGTTTTCAAAAGCCAACCTCTAGAGATATCAATGGATGAGAGCAGAATCTGTATTCATTTCTATGCTTTGAGCCTCAGGATATGGTCAGGAGATTAATATAGCAGACTCTAATTAATGGATATCACATTTTACTTAATAGTATTCAATATTTATTTGTGTTCGGTCACACTACTATATTTGGAAGCATAAATTATTTTTTTTATTATTATTATTTTCTTTATTTACATTTCAAATGCTATCCCGAAAGATTCCCATACCCCTCCCCCCACCTCTGTTCCCCTACCCA
>NC_034606.1:12600965-12643773 GCF_900095145.1 Mus pahari | reverse complement strand
CCAGGCGAACACCCCTCCTGGGCAGGAGAGGCGCAGGACGATTGGGTCCAGCTGCGGGTCCCCTCTCCAGTCTGCTCTTTCCCCGGCAGTGCACCGGAGCTCGGAAGCATAAATTATAATGAAGTTACATAACTGAGATTTTCTGTTCAATGAAATTTGACAGTAATAACTATCCGTTTAAGTATAATTAAGACAAATTATAGAATATTCCTATTACTTTAAATATTATCTTTTTCTTTCTTTTCATATAGACAAGAGTTTTGCTTTATTTTCCTTTTTAAAGTTCACTATAAATTTTAATCTGTATAAAATGCTAAAGGCAAACATATTAAGAAATAAAACATTATGACTGGGCTCAATTCTTAAAGGTTTTAAAAGTTTCACACCAACATTATTCATAGCTGTTCTGTCTTCTGACATCCAACCTGCAGGAATCTAAATAAACCTGGAAGGTTGTCACAGATGTGCTGTTTATTACGTCAAAGATAATTTTCATCACCACGAATCAGATTTTAAAAATATTTCTGATAGGCCAAGATGTCAATATTTTATCCTTTAAGAGATATTTATGTTTTATATTTTTACCATTTAACAGTCTTCAAATGCTTTATTTTGTGCTTATATTAAAATCAAATCAAGAGGCAGAACAGATATGGATTTATGTTTAATTTGCTAGGCATTTATAACTTGTGGCTATTTGTTAAATGTATAGAAGTAGGATAATGCAATACAAGATCTTTTGTTTCTGCTTTATTATCTTAGTTTATTTTTTCTGAGTTGTGTATTTTGTTATACCCATCAACTGTTTATTTTTAATTTGTAATAGCATGGTTTAAGGTTTTATTTGAACATTTTAAATGAAATATATTTGAGATTTTATTTAATAGGAGTCTAAAAGAGACTATTAAAGGTCATTCCAGAATTGACAGATATCTGAAAAATTTTTGTTTGCATTTTTACTTTTTGTGGATGTATTTGTGGAATACTTTACTTTCAATTCTACATAATGGATGCATCTCTTCATACTACACTGATAATCTTCTAACCTCAACTTCTTGGCTAAGGCTTTCATATTAAAAATTCAGATAAAAGCATGTCTGAATCTGATTTCTTCTTAATAATTAGCCAAATGACAGTCTTCAGTGAAAATATATCAGCAAGTGAAAAAGAACAGGGAAACATCAACAAGATTCACAAACTTGGTCAAATGCATCATCGCAGAATGGGCCATATACTGCAATGTTTTTCATGACTCACATATGTACTACTTTATGTTTTACTGGCATGTGGGACTCTTTAGCACCAGAGAGAGTAAATAGAATAAATATCAGAGTCATCTAAAACTGAAAAGTTGATGAAGCACTGTGAAAAAGCCGGCATGTGGGGCAGGGAGTAAAAATCTTTGTGGTTTTGTCAGAATTTTATGTATATAGTATTTTGAGCAGTGTGTGCATTAGTAGAAAGTTATGACCTAATATCCAGAGAAGAGATTATACCTGATCTTTCTGTACTTTTATTAATTTTATCTTGAGGTTCTGGTTTATCTTATCACAAATTACCTAGGCTCCCACGTACAAAAACATACTGAGATATAAGCATAGAAATAGTCACATGAGTGTACGTGTCCATGTATGTTTACGTGGGCACACAAACACACACACACACACACACACACACACACACACACATACACACACAGAATTGATATTTACAAAACCTACATCACATTGTATGTGATAATAATCTTTCTATCCCAAGAATTCATAACTAAAATATAGTAAATTTTTGTTAATCTAAATATATTTTGTTAATTTTAAGGAATTTTTTTTTTGGTTGGATCTGCCCAATATTCTTAAGGTAAAATCTACTTTTAAAATGAATCAGTAGGAAATTAATTAGAAAGTTTAGCAAGAATATCACTAGAATGCTCACAATTGTAGATATAATAACCAAACTTTTGGAGTTCAAATGGAACAGATATTTGTAGGGCAGCAATCTCTGCTTACATTAATTTAATTCCGTTGTCTTTCCCATTTAAAGAAGCACATAGGGACACCAGACTACTAAGAGTTATACTCCAAGATGAGTTTGCATAAAGATAAGACTGCTAAAATGTGACTTCTTAAATATACCTAACACTTAAGACAATTAATAAGCCATTATGCTGATTTGAAATATTTTGAATGTCCAAGAAGATGGTACCAACTGGAGTATGGGAAAATCTAGTGTCACTTGGCTCTACTGACTTATGCACGCAGTAAGTGTGGATGAACTGAAGAACTGTAGCTTAAAGGAGTAACAACACTGGGACTTACTTTTTTTTTTTTCTATTATGCTAGAAACGGTAATTTTCTGGTGATATATCTAAGGGGTAAAATAAATTTATAGAAAAATAGTACACTTTAGTTATTAAATCTTTCATTTCAATTAATTATTTTAGTGACCATGACATTTGAAGTACCTTTTGTGCACTCAAATCCATAAATTGTGCATTAGTTTGCAGACAGCATATAGACAAGGTACGATATACTGAACATATCCTGTTGATCAGGGTGGTGTATATTAACAGCAAATATTAACAAGATTATATCCACAATGAATTTGACAGGAATAAAGTTTACTGATTCCCTTCTTTCACTATCTTCCACATACTTTATGTTGAATGATAGGTTTGGAATCAAACAATTGGTTTTCTACATGTTAATGTGTAATAAAACATATTATCTGGATTTTCTAATGCTAATTGATTGTGCATATGCAAGTTTTATGTCATTTTTTTCTATCAAAGCTACAACAAATTGCTTTGCTTTGTATGTTGTTAGTATTTTCTAACACCAAATAATATAGCATCAAGAAAATTATCAACGGATCAAAGAATAAACTGTACTAATGAAGAACTACTAAAGCTAATAGGTACGTGCATTCTTATTTATGTACTGTTGTGGAAAATGGTGCTGCCCTCCTTTAAGCCTCTGGTATAATACTTAACAATAAAATCCTAAATACTTATTTTATAGTGAAGTATAACACCTACAGAGATTTTTCATCTCAACTAATATTTGAATCCCACCTCATGTTCACCCTTACAGTCATACCTCTATAAGACTGAGCCTAACACTAGAAAATATAAACAGAATAGACGCCCCCATATTCCTCTTTTACCTACACATTCTAAACACTAGTGACATATAATTAAATTTGGGGTGATATACTTTAAAGCAAAATTTAAAAGGAGATAAAGCAATGCTATATCTATAAGTTTTAAAAGTATATGTGATTTTGTTACTAAACCATTAATATAACCTCAGGGTTAGTTTGGCAACTGATTGAGTTTTAGATCTAGCACATATAATAGGTATGTGTGTTGTCCTAGCACTCTTTTCAAGATAACATGAAAGATTACTAAAAGACACATTGATGAGAACAAGCACAACCTTGGACGTATGTCCCCAGCTATATGAGCCTTATGATAAAGCAACCTCAAATTATATCAAGATATTTATGTAAATAAAGATCACTTAGGATTTAGGAAAGTAAAATTGCATAATTATAACACAAAAATCTTGACTTTATTTTAGGTAAATTGATATCTTTTTTTTCTGGATCAAATTTTTTCTTAAAGAGTAAATATCACCACTTACTGAAGAAAACTGATTAATGCTTGTCTACCAATGATACATTGAGTAAGTTTACTACCTAAATTTCTTTCTTGCTTCTCAAAACCTGTATGGACTAATAAGCAGTGGTAGTTGGTATCAACTTCTTTGTCTATGTGTATGAATATATAAAATCAGACGAGAAAATTTTGCTAGAATAAGCTATGAGAACAGGTGGTCCAATTCCTCATGAAACATCATCTTGCTGCATTAGCACTTCATCTTCCACATACATGTTTTGAGAGTTGTACATTCTTCAGGAAATGAATGGGAACTTTCCAAATGCCATCTCAGAAGAGGAAAACTATTCAGTAAAATTCTGGAATAGTACTTCTAGAGAATTTCAGCTGTTCCCTATGATGTCACTGACGGACAATATATGAGATTCTACAGATAAGAACTCAATCTCTCAATATCCATTTTTCCTGGAAGTAAGGTGTATTAGTAACTTTGCTCATCACTGTGACTCAATGTTTGCCAAAATCCATATTTAAGATAAGAAATTAATTTTTTCAACTCACAATAGAGTCTGACAGTTCATCATGTTGGAGAAGACAACTAGAGTAACTGATTCCATGTCTATGGTGTGTGTGGGTACAGATCCTTCACTCAGGATAGATACTCCTTTGGTTGGTGGTTCAATATCTGAATTTTCTTTCCAGCAGCTCATAGTTTGAATATTCGATCCCAGTGGTATGTGTTGTTTGAATGTAGCGGGACTATATCTGTAGTGGTAGAACTTGGAAGGCTTACCCTACTTTAGGTTTTCATCTATCAGCATAATGCTGTCAAAAATATTCCCATTTCCTAACAAAAAATATTGACTATGATATCTGGCAAAAGGAAATTGGCAGATGTGATTCAGTTAAAGATCTTGAGGTGAGCATATGTGTTGATCTTTCAGAAGAGAATATTGCCACCACAAGCATCCTTACAAAGAATGGTCAGGTGTCATAGAAGAGAAGCTGCAAAACTAGACTAAAAGATGGAAGACTAGACCATAAGTGGCCCTAGAGACTGAAAGTGTCAAAGAAAAAACATTTCATTTTTTTCCATTAATTAATTATTTATTCACTTTATGTCCAGGTCACTGCCCTTCTCAGGTTCACCCCTTCAGAAGACCCCTCATCCCATCCCATCCTTCCTCTATTCCCCATCTATTTCTCCACTGAGAGGGTGGAGGGTCCCTGTGGGTATCTCTCAACCCAGGTACCTCAAGTCTCTACAGGGCTAGGCATATCCTCTTCCACTGTGGCCAGACAAGGCAGCCCAGTAATGGCAATAAAATCCACAAACAGGTAATAACTTTAAGGATACCGCCCCGAACACACACTTTAGTATATGGAGGAATCACATGAAGACTGAGCTGCAAATCTGCTACATGTATGTGGTGATTCCTACATCCAGTCCCTTGGGTTGGTGATTCGATATCTGAAAGGTATTGAACTTTTTAAAGACTCTGTTGGTCTTCCTGTGGAGGCTGTATCTCTTTCACAGCCCTCAGTACTTCCGTCAACTATTTCATAAGAGTCCTTGAGCTTTGTCCAATGTTTGACTGAGGGTTTCTGCATGTGTTTCAGTCAGCTGCTCTGTGGAGCAGCTCAGTGGACATTATGCTAGGCTCCTGTCTGCAAGAATAATAGAGTATCATTACTAGTGTCAGGGGTTGTTGCTTGGCTACGCAGTGGATTTCAAGACTGGCTGATTATTGGGTGGCCATTCCCTCAGCTATCTTTTTACCTGACTTTCTTGTAGACAAAAAAAATTTTGGGTCTAAAGTATTAGGGGTGGGTTGGTGCCCTTATTGCTCCACTGGGGGTGCTTCCTAGCTACACTAGTATCTCCACTGCTAATAGTCTCAGCTAAGGTCACCCGCACAGACTCCTCAGAGCCTTCTGCATCACAGGTCTCTGGAATTTCCTGGAGATATCCCTCTTTCCTGTGCTCCAGCTACAGATTTCTATTCATTCTCCTGGCCCTTTCCTGAACCCCCCATTCCCCTCCCTATCTCTTCTCCCACCCAGTCTACTCCCTCCTATGATGATTGTATTCTCCCTTCTAAGAGAGATTCAAGCATTCTCCCTCAGGTTTTCCTTCCTTGTTTAGATTCTTTGGGTATGTGGAGGGTATCATGAGTATCCCATACTTTATGACTAATATCCACTTATGAGTACATACCATTCATGAATTGATTCAAAGACCCTGAAATAAATCAAACCACCTATAGACACTTGATTTTTGACAAAGAACACAAAAAATATACAATGAAAAAAAGAAAGCATCTTCAACAAATGGTGTTGGTCCAACTGGATGCCTGCATGTACAAGGATGAAAATAGATCCTTATCACCCTGCACAAATTCAAGTCCAAGTGTATCAAAGACCTCCTCATAAAACAGGATACATTAAATCCAATAGAAGATAGAAAGTGGAAAATAGCCTTGAACATATTGCTACTGGAGACAATTTCCTGAACCAGTGGCTCAGGTGCTAAGATCAAGAATTGATAAATGGACTTCATGAAACCAAAAAGATTCTATAAGGCAAAGGACACACTCGATAAGGCAAAAAGACAACCTACCCATTTGGAAAAGATCTTCAATAACCCTATATCTTGTAGAGAGATAATATCCAAACTACATTAAGAATTCAAGATGTTAGGCACCAAAAACCCATGTAACCCAATTACAAAATGAGGTACAAATCTAAACAGGGAATACTCAAAGGAGGAAGCTCAAATGACCAAGAAGAAATGTTCAACATTCTAGTCAGGGAAATGTAAATCAAAAGGACCCTGAGATTCTATCTTGCACCTGTCAGAATGACTAAGATCAAATACTCAAGTGGCAGCACATGTTGTCGAGGATATAGAACAAGGGAAACACTATTCTATTGCTGGTAGGAGAAAAAGTTTGTACAACAATTCGAGAAATCAATTTGGTAATTTTTCAGAAAATTTAAAATAGCTCTATTTCAAGACCCAGCTGTACCCATTCATGGGTATATACCCAAACAATGCTATACCATAATACAAGGACATGTGTTCCACTATGTTCATAGAAGCTTTATTTGTTTTTTTAATTTATTATTATTATTATTATTATTATTATTATTTTCTTTATTTACATTTCAAATGCTATCCAGAAAGTTCCCTATACCCCCCCATCGCCCCTGCTCCCCTACCCACCCACTCCCACTACTTGGCGCTTTATTTGTAATAATGAGAAACTAGAAAAAAATTAGATGATTCTCAACTGAAGAATGAATACAGAAAATGTGGTTCATTTATACAATTGAATAACATTCAGGAATTTAAAAGTCATTATTATAATTTCAGGTTGAAAAGGATCAGCCATAGTATTCAAAATAGCTTCACAAGATTCAATTTGAACTATTATAAGAGATATTTATGATTCTGACTTCTTAAACTATAATAGAATAAAACTGTTGTTTTACCTTATTTCATTTGGAATAAATTGCATCAGTAGTAAGGAAACTATACTTGCTTTTAATGGTTGTTAGTAAATTGCAAAAAATATGTTGATTATTTGTAAGTTTTATTATTCTTTTTATCATTGTGTGTGATTTTTTAATGGATTTGCAAGTTTGGAATTTGTAATGTAAATTTTTACCTTTACTCTTTTGAAGCTGAAGTTGATTTTATATTATTACTTGTGTTCTTGGTATTTTCCCTTAGATATAATTATAAAAATACTTTCTTCCTTTTGAAAAATTTAAGCATTTTATGTAGAACATAATAGTCCATTTTGTAGCTAATTTTGGCCCATTTCCAGAGTAGTACCTTTTTTGTTCTTCTGTCCCAGGCCTTATGAAATTATCTATTTGCATTACTGAAACACATAATGTTGCAGGTCTAATAAAAGCTCCACATGTTTTTTTTTCCCCTCTACATTTGTGATTTCCTCTATGTTCATGTAATTTCACCACATACATTAAGTTTTCATTATGAACATGAAAACTAAAAAGAGGCTTCACATAGTCCTTCCGTTTCTTCTAAAGCACCCTTCTATTCTTTGATATTATCACCTACAAACTCAAGTTCCCTTAGTCTCCACTGATATTAATGCTGATCTCTCTTAAACACAGTAACACCATAAGCTTGGTCTGATTTCCCTTTTTTCTATGTTGTTGATTGGATACTGGCATATTAACTAAGGGTCTTCCTAATTATGAAAGCTTTAATTACGTTTTTAGAAAGTTGCATGTTTGTTAAGGAGAGCTTGTATGTGCATGTGAGTGTCTGGACTATCAGGAAATTTGAAAATAATGAATCTATTAAGCTAGAAGACACCAAAAGACATGGAATATATCAGGGCAGTATTCATGTTCAGGAGTAGTTGACCAATATAAAATAGGCTCCATGTTTATTTTGTTTGTTTGCTTGCTTTACTCTTTTATTTGGTTAGAGTTTAGTGGGCTTTTGGTTGTTGTTGTGGTTGTTTTGCTTTCCTTTCCTTTGTTTTGTTTCTCTTTTGGGGTGGTGTTTTATTTATTTTTTTCTTAGGTTTGGGGTGTTTGTCATATTGAGTATTTGGATTGTTTTTGAATAATTTATTTTTCATTCACTTTACATCCTGATCACAGCACCCCTCCCTCCTCTCCTTTCAGCTCTGCCCTTTCAAATTCTTTCCCCTATTGTCCCCTTCCTATCTCCTCAGAGAAGAGGAAAACTCCACCTTGGGTAGCACCCCACCATAGGACATCTAGTCACAGCATGACTAAGCACATCCTCTCCTAGTGAGGCTCAATCAGCAGTCCAGTTAGGGTAAGAAGATCCAATGACAGGCAACAGAGTCAGAGACAGCACATTCCAATTTTTATGGGACCCACATGAAGACCCAGCTATAGGGGGTCTAGGTCAAACCACTGTCTGTTCTTTAGTTTGTGGTTCCTTCTCTCTGAGCCCCTGTAGAATGAAGTTAATTGACTCTATAGGTCTTCTTGTGGTGTCCTTGACCTCTTTGAGTCAGTAGTTGATGAAGGTCCCATGAAGCCCTATGTCCGACTAAGAAGCTATTAGCAGTTGATGGCATCTTGGGAGAAGGAGAATTCTTTTCATTGGGACCGTGGATTCTAGTAAGTTGAACATTCACCAGTCAATGGCCCCACACTCATGTACATATGGGCAGCAGTAACTAAACTCAGTGAGTTACTGGGGGTAGTATATGAAATATGAAATTGGGAGGGATAAATGTTAACTGGTGTACCAGGGAAAGTTTAGGTTAGGGAAGTGAGGGGTGAATATAATAAAAATCCTATGAGTGCCATTTTCAAAAGTAACAAGTATTTTTGAAATGAAAAAGCTAATGAGAATAAGCCAGGAAGATTTAGCAAGAGAAACTTAATAGGTGTCTTTATTGACAGATTAGATAATTGCCTGTTTATTGCAATCTAGAGCTTGATTTTGTTTTCTTAAGAAAAAATTTAAAATTGAGTGTCTAGGGAGGGTGAGAGTATCTAGAAGGGCTGGGAAGGGGAAGAGTAAAATCAAATATATTTAAATTTTCAAAATTGTTAAGAATAATACAAATATGACAAATACATAAATATATAAGCAATAACAAAACAACAATAAAAGACCTTTAAAGAAAATTGAAAAAAAAAAGAAAATAAAATTGACCTGCATTGGTATAAAGAGTAGGCCATAACATTTCAAATACATATGGATTTCATTATGTTTAATCATATATAAAATTGCTTTTTAATAGGTCAAGATGATTGAATCTTATCTCTCATGATGTAAGTCAAGAAAGAAAAAAATATTTACTCTAAGCAGGAAAATACAAAAAGACTAAAAGATAAAAACATAGAAAAATAATTTGTTCTACAATGGTAAAAGAAACCAGACTCCTGCTGTCTATGATGGAAGATTGTTTTTAAGATACTTTTATAGTAAATATTAATTTTAACTGCTAAAAATAAGAAAGTACAAGAATATAGTTAATTGTACAATAAATACTACCATTAAGAAAAAGTAAAATAAAATAATTTCATGGGTAAAAATATACTTGAAACTTCACTTTGCATTTATTCCACTACTCTGAAATATTCATTGTAAAAATGGTTCAAATTCTAGTTCCCCTCAATTATTTTGACTATCATGTAAGTTTCAAAATTTATTTATGATGATGTATAAACATAAGAAAATATTTTAATAAAACTTCTAGTAATGCAAAATTAACATGTGATAAGGGTATTAGAATACTTTCCTAATCTTCATTTCTGATTTCTAAAAATTTAAATCAATATATCACATACAAGTTTATCTTATTGATGGAAGGAAAATCATTTTGCCAATATATATCCAGGCTATAAATTTCCTTTATTCTTTTCCTGCATTTCTTCCACTTCTTTGCAAGTAGATCTGAGTTATCTTGCCAAAATAAAGATGTATCAGATGTCAATGAAGGTGTGACTTTACTCTCCTCGACAACTACTGAGATCAACAGAATCACACTCCGGACTACCAAAATAGGAGGGAAGTGTCCATTGTACAACAATAGCTAGCAGAAAGTTTTAACTCAATTTTTTTGCTGTTATCAGTTTTTCACAGACTTTACCATGAAATGCCACATACAGTATAGATCCACATTTAACTTACCTTGTTTAAAATTATTAAGATTAGACATTATGGTATACATATAAAGTATTACTATATATGTATGAGTGTTGAACTAAATTTTTGTGTATATTTCTCTCAAACTTAAATTCTTCTTCTTCTAAAGGATATAGCTAATAATCAAAATCTAAAATAAAATCATGGATAATATTTTTTAAAAATCTAAATCTGAATATTGGAGACCAATTTTATATTTAAATAATAATTTTTTTCATTATCTCATATGAAATTTCAGTAATATTGTACAATATGAACATTCATATTATATAGAAGCATTTAGTAATACAATAAAGTTTCTCAAATTGATGTCATATATCAAATGATTAAGGATAAATACTAATTATTTTTTCATTCTAAATATCAGTCTTAAACAATTATTCTTACCATTATCTTGAATAAATAGAAACAAAATTAGATCAAGTAACTAACATGAGGTTTTTCCTCTGTGGTACACTCCTGATGTGGTGGTGGTGTGTCCAGGATGCTAATAAATCAAGCTCTGGAGCTTGAGATGAACTGATACAACTTTCAGAAGAGAAGGTATGCAGCTGTGTATAGAATCATGGTTTTAGGTTGCTTTGTCCCCTTCACAGTTGGAAGCGATAAATGATTAGACATTCACATTGCATACAGAGAACATAAAAATGCTGTGCTTATACAATTAAGTTATATTATTTAGTTTTCTATGAGTCAGTTCTAGCCTGAAATTTGTCAAAATATTAACATGATTCTTTTTTGAAATATATAGTTTTATTTATAAAATTTTTACTTTTATGTGTTTTACCTGTGTGTCTGTACCTTGAGTGTCTGTACCCATGAAGAACAAAAGAGGGTATCAAATCTCCTTGGAACAACAGTTACATATGTGTGCTGGAATTGAACCTAACTCCAAAAGTTCAGCCAACCATGGCTCTTAACTGCTGAGCATCCCTCTAGCCCTAAACTTCAGAAACTCAGAACTGTCCAACCTATGGTTGAGAGGTCTGATGTCCCTAGGGAAGTGAGGTTTATGGTGGTATCCACTTGGTGTCCTTGCTCAATATCTGCCATGTGTTTTCTGTATATCTGTAGCTGGAATTAGCAGACAATCTGTGTGGTTTAAACTACCAGGTATATATCTCATTGCACTCAAATGCCCTTTAGAGAAATGAAGCAAATTTGAATTTAAAGAGAATTTCATAATTCTAAGTAAGAGTCTTGGACATATAAACCAGAGGCAAACTTTATGTTCGCCTACAGTGTAAAGAGCTGTTTCTCTCTCAGACATGAGCACAATAAATTTGGCAAGTACAGGTCTGGAAGTGGTAGGGTGGGGGCTACAGTGTATCCCTATTTCAACTGGCAGACACTATTCAGGAGTCAGAGTCAGACCCCCAGCTACTCAAAATCCTATTAACATCTCTGGCATGGTCAGTGAGAACCAAAGGGCTCTCATTTGATGACAGCAATAAAGTCTGATCAAGTGGAAGAGACTATAAAGGACTTAATGTGACCCACGACCTAGCCAATTCAAATTCAAGAATCTCAATCTAAGGCCTTACCTCCTACCCTTCCTCAGCTCACTGCTCTCTAGTCTCCAGTAAATGATTGTCCCTTATCTCTAGTTTGTTTTTCCCCAAGGAAAAGCCAGTGAAATTACCTGACAGCGAGTAAAGCAGACAATTCTGACAGTGTCCCTGATCTGCAATCACCTGGCAGCATGACCTACTTTGATCCCTTAGACTGCCCCCCTTATAAACAAAAGTGTAGACTGTTGCAAAGAAGTCCTACAGTTTGGTGCCTCCCTAAAATTAACCTACGCAGATAGCAACTAGGAAATAGAAGCCTACCGCCAACACTTAGGAATCTTGTGAATTGTAGACCTTGTTCTTCATTTCTCCCTAAATGGTCAACCATAATGGGCAAGGGACCACATGTCACTTATAATCCCAGCACTCACAGAATAGGAACAGGACAAGGAGGCTGGGTGGAACTAGATGGGTTACCAACAGACAACCTCAGAATCAGGCTAATGACCTTATACAGATGTCTCCATATCTTTATTATTGAACCACAAGTGGAACCCTGAAAGCTTCCAAAATATCTGGTATACCAACATAAGGCACAAGATCCAGACTAAGGTCAGAGTTGATATCACCCCAGATAAACAGGCATGGAGTTGTGACGTAGAGCTGAAAAAAAGAAGCTGAAATTCCAGACCTCAGAATTGATAATGTATGGTGAGTGTGGTCAGTTACAGAACAAAGTTTAGGGAAGATTAAGAAAAGATATAGTAAATTTGGAAACAGCAAAAGAGAAATAAGTAGAAGTGTTTGTAAACGTTCATACATGCTGAAGGAAGGAAAGAAAATTAATATAGACAGTTAATAGAAAGAAGCAATGTGTTTGAATGTGATAAAGACTCTGAAGTAAAGAGAGAATTAACAAGATTTAAACAGAAAATAGTTTCCATTTTTTAAAGGAAAATGCTATAGCAGAGGGCACTAGGACCCTGTATAGTTCCATTTTAGTATTCATGGAGCATATAGGTCACAATAGGTTTAACAATAACAGTTTTTATGCCCTCTTTAAGATCAGGGTAAAGAAGACAGGAATAAATCTTTCCCTCCTCTCTAAAATTCACAGGAAGCCGACTTAGATAAGGACCTGATTGAGAGGAGCCATAAAACATTATAAGCTATAGAATAGAAATTAGAGGGTATTTTAAATCAAAATAAAAACTTTTCCCCACTTAGGTCAGAAAAATTTAATCTAAATCCTACAACACCAACTTTTGACAAGATTGTAAGATGACAGTCCGAGCCTATTAGAAAGCCCACAATGACTTTCCCATTCACTGTAAGACAGTTGCCCACAAGTGAGAGAAACTCAACAGCCCAACAACATCACAATGGATTTGATCACAGAGTGATACAAGATCTAAGGAGGTTTAAGGAGACTGTGGATGTGTGTGGAACCCATCTCCTCTATGCAAAATTAGTATTAAATAACTGGGTGTTTATAGAGGTTAACTAAAGTGTAGATAGTGCAATATCAGATGCAGGTGCTAGAGAAATTTTAATTAGATATTTAGCTATTGAGAATGCTAATGCTGAATGCAAAAAGGCTATTGGACATTCAAAGGCATGATCCACACTTTGCCTTCATTTTTTTGTGAATTAAAACTACTGTGGGTATTGCATCTAACATTTACAATTCAATTAAGATTGGACAGCCAATTGCAAAAAGCATAAGAGGTCTAATACCCAATGGTTTGGATATGGAAGACACTTTCTAAAGGATTGGAGACAATTCCATTTTAAGCAGGCAGCCATGTTAAGCCTTAAGCTTCAATTTCTCAGAACAGCCCAGGCTTCTTGGAAACCATCAAAGAAGACAGCCAATCAGAAACTGCTCTAACATTTGGTCAGGGTTTACAAAAAGGTATGAAAGAGTCTCTATAAGGTAACCCTCTCGAGGTAAGAATCAATCAGAAATGTACAAATATGCCATACCGTAAGCTCAACCAATACTGAAGGTGAACCAACCACAACTGAAAATTACTGACTGGCTTTAAAGGGAGCTGCAAGCTGTGCCATGATGTTTGGATAGTTGACTCCCACATATTTCTGAAGAATAAATGCTCCCTATGTTTGAAAATAGAAAGAGAGAGAAAAAGAGAAAAACTAACATGATAGTATCCATGTATCCCCCCCTCTGTGTGTGTGTGTGTGTGTGTGTGTGTGTGTGTATGTTTATGTATGAAATTGTCAAAGAACAAATTTCATTAACAGAAAACGGAAACTACCATTGGTAAGTACTAAATAGTTATTAAATGAAGCAGAAAAATACTTGAGTCTGACATTGGAGGTTTGAAACCTGACTTCTTGTCCAGTAGGCCCCTTCTTTCCCAACAAAATTTTAATTGAGGGCATTAGAAAGTCAATGATAAAAGATGTAAAAATGATACAACCCTTTCATTTTATAAAATAAAATCCTCTACTATATCAAACAACACTGAAATAGGTACCTAGTAGATAAAGCTATATAATATTAAATAACCTAATGTTGAGTTTTTATAATTCCATAGATTATTGTAAATCAATGGTACAAATATCTTATTTTTAAGATGAGTTTTTGATATTCTACGTTGGGCCAGATAGGCAGGCCTGATACCCTCCCACACTCCATAGTCTGCCTGTCTCCCAAGAAATCTACAGCAAACAGGAATATTAGCCAAAAAGTACAGAATACTCTGGATATCACCAACCAACAATAAGAAGTTTAACAAGCAGGGAGGCCCAAGTGAGGTTTCTACAATCCCAAAGCCGGAGCATAATAATCACTGGAGGCAAAGGGAGGGTGGGACCTGGGAGGAAGAGGAGAGGGCAAAAGGGGATCAGGATAAGGTATGGGGATGGGGACAGGAGAGAAGCACTGAGAACCAGGAGTGGAATGAATGAAAATACTCAGCCTCTGGGTAGTTGGAGATGGGGATATCCTCTAGAAAGTCTCAGACATATCCCCTAAAAAGTCTCAGACACCAGGGAGGTGACAGACTCTCAGGACTCAATGGGGGGTGACCTTAGCCAAAATGCCCAACAGTGGAGAGGGAACTGAAAGAGTCCATGTCCAGTATATAGACATGGCCTCGTGTGGAGGGGCTGGATTATCAGCCCACAGTCAAAAGTCCTGACCCCAAATTGCTCCTGTTTAAAGAACTACAGAGACAAAAATGGAGAAGGGACTGAAGGAAAAGCTTTCCAGTGAGCAATCCAACCTAAGATCCATCTCTTGGGGGTGTTGCTGATGCTATGGTGTGCTTACAGAGAGGATCCTAGCATGGCTGTCCTCTGAGAGGTCCTACCTGATACTGACTTAAGCAGATGCACATACTTATACTTAGCCATTTGACTGAAGTTAAGGACCTCTATGGTTGGATTATGAGAAGAATTGAAGAAACTGAACAGGAGGTTGACCCCCAAAGAAGAACAGTCATCTCAATTAACTTATACCCATGTGAGATTCCAGAGACTGAGCCACCAATGAAGCAGCATACACTGGGTGAACCAAGGTCCCCAGCACATATAAAGCAGAGGACTGCCTGGTTTGGCCACTAGGAAAATATCCACCTAATCCTCAAGACTTTAGGCAGACTGAAGGATGATGCCTTGTAGGGTGGAGAGGCGAGATGAAGCACCCTCTCAAAGGCAATGGGTAGGAGGAATAGGATGAAGAATTGTGGGAGGGGTATCAGGAATTGGGGGCATTGGTTGGAATGTAAATAAATAAAATAATAAAAAAATGAAAAAAGAAGAGATTTTATTTCTTTCTTTAAAATATTTTTATTATGAGTTTTATGATGCTATCATGTTTTTTTATTTAAAAGCACTTATATGAGTAAAAACACTTAGTGTTGATAGTTTTGCAAGATGACATTGATTAACCATTTTTAAATAATGAAAAATTTAAAGAATGAAAAATTTTGTGAAATTTATTGAATTTTGTCTTATCTGTTTTTACATTGATGTAACAACAACAACAATGAGCTATGACCAAGCAAATTGTAAAACAGCCAATTTATTGAGGCTCACACTTCTAGAGGGTTAGAGTCCATGGTCATAATGGTAGGGAACATGACATTAGGCAGGTAGGCATTGGTCTGGAACAGTGGCCAAGAGCTTACACATTTATCAACAATTTACAACCAGAGAAAATTGAAATGGTATGATCTTAATTTTTTCTTTGAGATTAAAATATAAACATGCCATGTCTATAATCATGTTTTGTTCCTTGAAGACCTCCCATAGAGCCCTCCCTGTTGTCTTTTAAATTTATAGCCTCTTTCTCATTAACTATTGTTGCATATATATTTGTTCACACACACACACACACACACACACACACACACACACACTCACACACAGAGCGGAGGGCCCAGCACACACTCACTTCTAAATATAATCTGCTGAATCTGTATGTCATTTGTATGCACGTGACCAGGGCTGATCATTTGACAATGTACGAACCACTGGTGTGCTCCTCCATGGAGAAGGTCCTATCCCTACATTTCTTAGTGTAACATTTAGATCTTTTGTGGGCTTTCCTGTCCAAGTTGACATGTGTATTTTTGTTCTTGTTCAGTTTACATTTGGGCAGTCATATCAGTGATATTTTATGGATTCCCTTCTAATATTACTAGGAGACACAATCTCACAGAAAACTCTGTGATGACATAGGATACTTCAAATCTGACTCATGGTAAAACACTACCTCCAAAACAGCTGTACCTCCTAAACATTCCTAAAAGAGCATTACTACTTCAAACCATAAGTGGATGTTTGAGAAAAGAAGTAGGTATATTACTTATTTTTTTCTTTTTCTTTTTTAAGTGGGGGGTGGGAAGTGAGACATAGTTTTTCTGTATAGCCCCGGCTGTCCTGGAACTCACCCTGTAGACCAGGCTGGCCTCAAACTCAGAAATCCACCTGCCTCTGCCGCCCAAGTGCTGGAATTAAAGGCGTGCACCACCACAGTATATTTCCTAAAACAGGATTCATTTTATTCTCCATCAGTGGCAATTGAACATTTGGCTAACAGTATCATGAAAATGATAGCATAAAAGCTATAAAATTGAATTCTAGTATTAGAAAAACAATAATCTGTGTACTTTGTTTATAGTTTGGTATTGTCCCAAATTTTATGATGAGTTTTCCAACTCTTCCTTTATTAAGAGTTTTATTGTCCTTGGGCTATTTTTTACTTTTCCAATTTGGCATGAGAAATTTCTGACTTACTTATTTCAGCCCAAAGTTCTGAAAACCTTGACAGGTTTTGCTGACATTTGGGGATTCAGTCCAACTTCACACCAAGTGAAATGTAAGAACTGCAAATCTACCCAAACTGCAACAGCAATGTAATAGTTCCTGGGCACTAAGTAATTCTAACAGAGAAAATTAAGTAATTCTTCCCCTCATTAAACAAAGTAAAAGGTTATAAGTTAATGTATAATGCCACTGGGCATTGTATGGCAACAATATTTAACCTCTATAATAAGTAACGATATAGTTTCACTATATGCTATTGACATATAATCTAAAAATGTCAATAAATGAAATTCAAGAATAGTTATCTATTCCTTTCTGTGATTTAACAGTGTTCTAAAATAGTTATATACTAAATCAAAACACTCATTTTGTTAAAACATGGAAATTGTGACTTGATTTGCAGTAGATTAAAGTAATTTAAGGTATATAACTAAATGTTGCTTATTGAAATATTAATTAACAAATGTTCTGCTTCAATGGTACAAGTCGGGCTGACAATATATATATGCATATTACTATTCTGTGGTTACAGAAAATGTGAAGTGTGACTTGAATCATATATATCAGATAATTGCAAATTACTTTATATATTTGATTATCATTTCTTCTACTGTTGAAATTGAAATATAATTTTAAATATCTCTTTTCCCTGTCTTCCCTCCAAAACTTCTCATGTACCCTCCTTACTTTCTTCAAATTAATGGCCTTTAAAAAAATTTTTTTTGGTTGTTAAATTCATGTGTGTATATGATATATACGCATATGTATGTGCTTTTGTATGGGCACATGTACATGTATATACATACTTATTGCTCAGTTGAACTTGCCCAGACTCTATAATATTACTCATATGCATGGTTTCATGACCGACCCTTTGGTGGGATGACCAATTGGTATGCTACTCAAGGAGGAAGATTATTTCTGGTGTTGCCAGAATTCCTTGGTGTATGGTTGATGACTGGGTGGTTTTCATCCACTATGTCATGTCTTGTTCTGCTCATATATAGGTGGTCGTACTGATGAGAATTTACGTGTGTAACTTTTAACATTGCTAAGAGACATATTCTTAAAGCAAACTACCTAACCCTCTGGCTCTAAGAATGTTTATGTCCAAAGAGCCTGAGAACCTATACCAAGAACAAGAAAAAAAAAAAGCCTTAGAGAAGTTTCAGTAATTCAGTCTATTAAGCTGGCATTCATTGGCTTAGTTCTCCCACAAAAGCAGCTCCTAGCTATAAGATATGAACTAGGCGGTGCACACCTTTATTCCCAGCACTTGGGAGGCAAAGGCAGGCGAATTTCTGAGATCGAGGCCAGCCTGGACTACAGAGTGAGTGCCAGGATAGCCAGGGCTACACAGAGAAACCATGTCTTGAAAAACCAGAAAAAAAAGAAGATATGAACTAGGTCCATCATGTTTTCACAGTAAAACTTAACATCTCTCTGCAATGATAATGAGTTTAAAACAATAGAAGTTAAGTTATGCATAAAATATAAAAAAACTAATTTATATTTATTTATATCAATTAATGTCAAAGAAAACTATCAAGAAGTTTATTGGTTATTTTTCTTTTTTTAAAACTGATACAAGGTACACCTTCTGAGAGAAAGAATCTCAGTTTAGTAATTCTGTGTATTAACAAGTCTGTAGGATATTTTCTTGATTAATTATTTGGATAGAAGGAAGCCACATGCAGAGGCCCTGGTGCAGACCCATGAAGGCATTGAAATTGCTATTTCAGTCTTTTTGTGCTCTCATATGCATTTTCTTTAGTTGATTCAAAGGGCTTTATTCCCCTCATGTCCTCAGTACACTATGGCACTTCTAATTTTTCTGCCTCCTCTTCTGTGAATTCTCTGAGCAGAAGGAGGGCTTTGATAGAAGCCGCCAATGTAAATTCTCTCCACCTATAAAATGGCTCTCTGCATCCATTTGAGAACCTACTGTCAGCGGAATCCTTTTTGGATAGAAAGGCACAGTATAGTAGAATGTCACTGGGGGTTTTATATATATATATATACATATATATATATATATATATATATATATATATATNATATATATATATATATATATATATATATGTATATATATATATATGTATATATATATATAATTTTTTTTATCTAGACTTTAATTCTAAGTCTCTATTTCTCAGTTATGGAAGCTGAATTTGATATGGCATCCTTCTTTCTTATTGAGTGGTAGACCTTAAGTGAAATAACACATTGATTAGCTAGTCCCACAAGTTCTCAACCTCATTTCTGTAACACAATTTTAAGGCAGGTCATAATGTCAGTTGAAAGTTTTGTGGCTGGATTGGTGTCCATGTTTCTCATTCAGTAGCCTGAAGAGTATATTCCTGCACTAAAAACTACTAGAACTTAGAGGTGAAGTCTTCATTTAGGGAGCAGATTGAATTCTCCATGTTTTATGAAGTGTTGTGCTAAGCAATGGGTTCCCACTGTTAGTTTGTGGAGAGCAAGCCTTTGAGCTAGCCTCAACCTGAGGTCTGAGGGTATTTGTGGGAGACCAACTCAGTGAACAAATTAACTGAATTCTACCCAGTGTTGTCACTGAGCCTGCCTGACTGTAAGAGGTGTCCAGTTGATACTGTATTTCCCATTACTAGGAATGCTCATAGGATAATTTTCACAGATTACAGGAGGTTTCTGATACACTAGGTTTGCACACCATAGTGTAAAGTTCCTAAAATTCCAGCTCTCTCACCCAAGTCTCTTTGCCTTCCACATCATCTCCTTCCCAATCTGATACTCTTCTGCCATAACCACCTTCTCCCAGTCCTCCCATAAAATAGAATTCAATTTCTCCCTACGAGAGAGAATCGTGTTCCCCTAAACCCTCCCTATTTACCTCTATGGATATTTAAATTGTAGCTTGATATTCATTTACCTAATGTCTAATATTCCACATTTACGGGGATATATACCATATTTGTATACCATATTTGTCTTTCTGGGTTTGGGTTACCTTACTCAGGATGATTTTTTTCTCGATCTAACCATTAACTGGCATTTTTGTTTTTCATAACACTAAATAATAGTCTATTCTGCAAATATGCCATGTTTGGACATCTAGGTTGTTTGCTGTTTCTATTTGTAAGTATTCTGAATGCAACAACCATATCAATAAAGTTGAAATGAACATGAATGAGCCGGACATCTTACATTAGAATGGAGCATGTTATGGGTATATGCTCAAAAGTTGTTTTGCTGTATCTTGAAATAGATTGATTTATAACTTTCTGAGAGAGCTCCATATTGATTTCCATGGTAGTTGTATAAGTTTGGACTCCTGCTACCAATAGAGAAGTGTTACTCTTGCCCTAAATCCTAAAGCATGAGTTGTGACTTATGTAATGGAATCTACAAGTAGCTATGATTTTCATTTCCCTAATGGCTAAATATTTTGAACACTTCTTTAAAACACACACAGAGAGAGAGAGAGAGAGAGAGAGAGAGAGAGAGAGAGAGAGAGAGAAGGAGACAGAGAGGCCCATGAAAGGCAGCCTGCTTCCTGGTAGAGCTAAGGGTAGAAAACTTGGTGACCCTAACCGGATGGAAGACATTTTGCCTGGTTCCAGGACACCAGGCTTCTGACAGGAGCTACAGCCCTCCACAGATTTGTGACCATCAGTCACATAAGGGCAATGCCCCAAGCTCTTCCACAGCAGAGGACACGACCACAGGTCATGTAGGTTCAAGACAGATCTCCATTTTAATGAGGTACCTAAAGGCCCAAAGGGCTTAGCCAATTAAGGTTTCCTTTCCATACACTCCTCCCTAAAAGTTATTTAAGCTCAGGCCTGCCACAGAGAAGTGGGGTACAGTTTTACTCATCCACTTTCTGCCATGACAATAAATGCCTTAAAACCATGAAATGACTCTTTTCATCGTGATCTGCCATGGGGACACATGGATGCCTGTGTCTCTAGAGCCACTGCCTAGTCTCCCCTGGAGGGCCTCTCTACACACCCAGCCACCTACCGCCTCGGCCCCAAGCTAGATCTAACACTCGGGCCCCAATTTGTTCCCACATCTTCCCTGGCATCCAGCAGTGCTTGGGTGTCCAAGAGCCTGAGAACCAGACAGCCCTGGTATCCTTGCAGGTTCAGTGACTCCCAGGTCAGCATTAGCTGTACCAAGCCTCAGACTGCTCTCTGCTCCCTAAGTGGTGACCCGTAGCTTCTGCATAGCATGACATTGGCCACATGTCTTGCTTCCCCTGAGTGGCCCGAGCCCACTAACCCTATACACACACACACACACACACACACACACAGAGAGAGAGAGAGAGAGAGAGAGAGAGAGAGAGAGAGAGAGAGAAGCTGCTTGTTTTACAAATGCTAAGTATGTTTTCCCCAAAATTGTTTGCACAAGAGACTTCTGCAAGTAGCTTCTGGGATCCTGCCTGAAGTTGTCTCTAATTCATACATAAAGATGGCAGCACCCAAAAGCTGAGGAAGACAAAGTCAAGACTTTGGGACCAGGAGGAGAGGAGAGAGAGATTAGTGTTGTAGAAGAGTGTAGAGAGAGGGAAGACAGAGGCTATATTTTTGTGAAGAAGCAAGCAGTGAGTCATGGGTTCTAGGGCTCTAGGCTCTAAAGCAAGGCCCAGAGGATGCCACAAATGGGTCTGGAGAGGCCAAGATGGAACAAAGCAGCTAATAAGTCTTAACTCAGAGTTATAGGTGGGAGGTGGATTCTAGTAGTATAGAGGCAGGCAGTCACCCAACTATTGTGCTGCTTAAGACATATTAAAAAATAAAGGCAATGTATGTGTGCTTCATTTTGCAACATAAACTTTTGAGGTGACCTGTAACCCCATGACTGGATTAATTAATAAATATGAATTCTACAGATGGTGACCAGCATGGGGCAAGACACCACTTTTAAAAATTAATTGGAGACTCATGCATGGAAAACATATACCATTTCTTTAAGATTAGGAGGCAGGAAGAATTGCTTTCTTAGCTGAGCGCTTAAGCTGCAGATGCTGACACCTCCTGCTCAGAAAAGGTAGGCCACAGAGAGAAAACTTTAATAAGATGGGAATGAAAAGGTTGATGAAACTTTAAGAAATCAGATTTCAGAAACCACTAGAGTCTTGAAAATTTGGGGAATTTTTGGATAGCTTAGCATGACATCCATCCATAAATCAGCCTGACAATAGGCTCAACAGAAATATAGAAGGGAAATTAATTGAAGTTAAACACATAGAACAGGATGTTGAGTAAAGTTATATAGAGAGAAAGGGGATATAATTTTATATCCACAGATACTAATCTCCTTAGAATGGAGGAAAACGGGAAAACTGCATTGTTTTAAAGATAGATGGGAGAAATAGTGGTAATTGTTTAAGTGTTTTTAAGGATACATTGAAGAATAAGAAAACCCAAGCAATTGAACTCAAACGTAGGAAACAAAGACACAGAGATAGATAAAAACTCTATCTCCACAAATAATAATTAAAAGATATTAGTCTCCATAAAAAGAAGAAATAAAGGAAATTATATTACTTTAAGGATAGAGGGGAGAAATAGTAGTAACTTTTTGTTTTTAAGCAAACATGGAAGAATAAAGATATCCAGGCCGTTGATCTCTAATGTAGAAAACAAAGACACAGAGATAGAGAAAAACCATATCTCAAAAGATAATAATAATTGCTTAATATTGTTTTAATTGCTTTGATTTATTTTAATTATCAAAATGAAAGTGAGTATAAGTTTGATCATATTAATGATATTACTAATGCTTTAGGAGAGAACTCAGAATAGAACAGGCCATAAGACAAAAGAGGATGCAAAATTAATCCAATAGATTTTGGGTTGCCAGACCAGAAGTGTGCTACTTTAGGAGAGAGGCTCTGTATTTGTGCTAAGAGGAAAGAAGAAAAGCTTTTGGGCCCTTTCCAAGGTAATGTAGATTAGATATGGTAGTGAAAGGCCCCCTAAAGGTATTGGTTACAGAAAGAAAGGAAGCCTCAAGAAGAACAAATAGGACAGGTAACATAAATTGATGATTCTTCCACATGGGAAGAACCCTAAAACTGGCTTAGACATAGAAGTTTGTCTAGTCAAACTTCAGCTAAAATAAGCCAATAAATCTTGTTGGTTACAGAGTCCTTAAAATTCATCATGCATCTTTCACATGTCATGAATTGTGGAGGATCTGCGCTGACTTGCATAGCAGGACTTGCTACATCAGCTGTTTCTGCCATCACAGGTGGAATTTCCCCTTCAGACTGATGTGGGAGTTCTGCTTTTGACCTGATAAGAGAAACTTGTGCTGAGAAATGGAAACCTATGCCATTGGCTGCCAGCATGAAGTGATATACATTATCAGTTACATCTGGGGGTCGGGCTTATGGCATTTGCTTTATAAGCCTGTTACTTTGCAATAAAGTTGAACCTTAATCAGAACTTTGTCTTGGCTCCATTCTTCTCTTGTCCCTATCCTGTAATTCCCAGACCCCCCTTTGAGGCACCTATGTTGACTGGTAGGCACTGGCCAACTACAATGAATAAAGATTTATTACAAATGGTTGTTTATCAAACTACCTCATAACTAAGACAGTTGTCTTTCACTTGCTCAAACAAGGAGTGAAAATTCATCATTAACTAACATCATAAATATATTTATAGAGCAAAAATTTGGTTATAGGATTCGTATATTACAAAATGCTACAGATTCATATATTACAGAATCATCAAGACACATCTCTGACACAATTCATCACTGGGAATGCTGAGATGACCAATTGTTCCAGCTCTTTACATAATTCTGCCTCACCTGATGTTGTCTCCAAAGACTTGCTTCCAGAACAGCTTCAAGAGCGCTGACTGATCCCCAATAACTTTGGTTCATCCAGCCTTTCATCCAGTCCTAGTCAGGACTTCAGTTAGCCCTGAATATTTTAAATATGCAGAAACTAGATAGCAAATGCCAAAATAAGCTTTCTTATGTCTAACCAATTTTTCTAATATTCCTACCTTTCTTTACCCCCATAAAAGAAAACAAAAATAAATTTTCATCCCAATTCAATAGAAATAAATTGTAGAGTATCATTTTCCCAATTTCTTGGGTTTTGGTATCTTGTTGAAGTTATCTTTATAATTATAGATATTTTGTCTTTTTTTGTTTTTGTTTTTTTGTTTTTTGTTTTTTTCGAGACAGGGTTTCCCTGGCTGTCCTGGAACTCACTTTGTAGACCAAGCTGGCCTTGAACTCAGAAATCAGTCTGCCTCTGCCTCCCAAGTGCTGGGATTAAAGGCGTGTGCCTTTGTCATTTTAAGAGATAATTTGGAAATGATTATAATTTTGTACAAGGAGAAAATGCAATAGAAAACTTATACTTGGATATTTCTATATTTTATTTTTCCTTCTCTATCCTTTATTTCTTAGAAATAGGGAGAAGGATTGAAAAATAGGGGAAAGGATAAAATAATATTAAAAGAAATTAGATATATAGGAATGCATTACTAAATTTACTCTTAAACAAAACATTTTATACTCATAATCTTAGATTACTAGAAATCTTTAATTTTGATTCAAAATTTTAATTATATTTTCTTCTTTTTTTCTACATCTATTCTTTTTACTTTTTTTTTAAATATTATTTAATCAGGTTTTTTTTTCACTCCAGGATTTATCTCCTTTTTAATATAATTCTTTTGATTATTCCATGGCGAGGCAACTTTCTTTTCTTTTCCAACCTATTTGCTGTTCTGTGTGCTTCTTGCAACTTTATAGGCATCTCCATCTTTAGGTTAGAAAATCTTTCTCCTTGTGATTTTTTGACCATCTTTTCAAGGCCTTTGATGTTTGTTTCTTCTTTATTCTGTATTCCTGTAATTCTTAGGTTTAATCTTTTCAAGGTGGTCCATATTTTCTGGATGTTTTGGATCAGAAATTTTTAGATTTAATATGTTCTTTGATAAAGTCTTATATCACAACTTTTATACCTGTTATTTGGTCTTCCAGCCCTTATATTTGGTTGGTGAAACATCTTTCTGCTTTTTCTGTTTGGATTCCTAAACTTTTCACACCCAGAATTTCCACTGTTTTTTGTTTTATTACATAGATTTCTGTTTTTCCGATCTTGAACAGTTTTATTTTTTCATTTTTTTCAACTATTTGTATTTTCTTTCCTTTCTATGAGAGATTTATTTATCTCCTACAGTTTGTGCTTTTCTGTATTTTTTTAAGTTGTTTATTTATTTCCTCTGTGGAGAATAACATCATATTCATTGAGGCTATTTCTGTCTTTTTTTTTTTTTTCTTGTGCTTCAACAATGTTAGATATTGTGGGCCTGTTATAGGATAGTTGGACTCTAGTGGTTGCATAATATTCTGGCTTTCATTGATTGTGTTTTTATGATGAGATTGTGTCATCTAGGTTTGAGATGACTGTAGGTCTAAGTACAAATATATGGATTAGTTGGATAGATATTTTTCCCTTTGTTTCTTTTAGTTCTCTGTAATTTTATACAATGTTATAACTGTGAGTGGTCTGTTTTCCTGGCCTGTTCACTTGATACATTCACAAAACCTTATCGTGTTGGAAGCTGGGGTGCTGGGACAAGTTGAAATGAAGAAGGTTGGAAGAGAAGGTCTTCGTGACAAGTTTAGGATGGGATCAGTGGGAAAATAGAGACCACAACAAATTTCCTACTACAGAGCTGCAAATGAATCTGAGGGTTTGGATCTCAGGAGCAGTAGTAAATGTTTGAATCTGCCTTCAGGATACTTGCTACTTTTGGAAAAGCAGCCCTTAACCTATCAAAATGTGTCTGTTGGACTTGGAGTCTGGGAAAAAAAGCAAAGAAGAGGAGGGAAGTCAGGAGGAAATGGTCTATAGGATCCAGAGACAATGTAGGAAGGACTGAAGGCTTCATTGGGATTCAGTTGCAGAATTAGGAATGGCACAAGGTGACTGGTGCTAAGAAAAATGAGAACATAAATTATCATATTTTAAAAATGTTACTTCTTAATATCTCATTTTATTACTTAATAACAAATGACATACCATTTAATGTAATGTGAAACAGCTTATCTTAAAGACTTGCTTTTTTCTATTCTCCAACTATTTCACAACCCACACCTCTTCCCCTTCTCTCCAAGAGGATGTCAGCCCCTCACCATACCACCACACCTTCCCATTCCCTGGGGTCTCAAGGCTCTTGAGGGTCAGGTGAATTTTCTCTGACTCAGTCCAGACCTGGCAGTTCTCTGCTATATATGTGTTGGGGAGTCTCATATCAGCTACTATATGCTGTCTGGTTGGAGGCTCAGTGTCTGAGAGATCCCAGTGTCCAGGTTAGTTGAGACGGCTAGTCTCCACATAGGGTCACATTCTTCCTCAGCTTCTTCCAGCTTTTCCCTAATTCAACCACAGGGGTCACCAGCTTTTGTCCATTGGTTGGGTGTAACTATCTACATCTGACTCTTTCAGCTGCTTTTTGGGACTTTTAGAGGGTAGTCATGATAGGCCCATGTTTGTAAATACAACATAGTCTCCTCAGTAATAGTGTCAGACCTTGCCCCCCCCACACACACACACCCCTTGAGCTGGATCCCAATTTGGGCCTGTCACTATATTTCTCAGGGTCTTCTCCATTTTTGTCCCTGCAGTTCTTTCAGAGAAGAAGAATTCTTGGTCAGAGTTTTTGACTGTGGGATGGCAAGCCCATCCCTCCACTTTATGCCCCGTCTTTCTACTGGAGGTGGACTCTACAAGTTCCCATTTCCCACTGTAGGCCATTTCATCTAAGATTTCTCCTTTTTGATTCCTAAGAGTCTCTCACCTCCTAGGTCCTGGTACATTCTAGAGGGTCTCCGTACCTCCTACCTCCCGGGTTGCGTGTTTCCATTTTTTCTGCTGGCCATCAGTCAAAATAAGTCTACAGCTAGCCTCCTTCAAGATAAAATTGTTATCAAATGGAAAATTCACTGAATGTTGTACATTATTTGCATAGGAATTCTGGGCAGCTTGGAGTCATATTTCCTAAGTGAAAAAGTTTGATAAAGTTGTGAAGATAAGATATCAAATGAGTACAATGGCACTAGCTATACCAGGAAAACAGAGGATATTGTGCCATGTCATAATTATGTTGTGAAAAGCTGTTACCAGGAGACAGGCTGAAATAGACAGATCTTTTTACATTAATGCATCAGTCTAGAAGAACTTCACTGAACTTCATAGTTTTATTCCTATGCCACTATGTGTATATTTTGACAAATAGACAAGGTATATTCAAAGTTAATTTGGTAAATTTTATGACTGATCTAAAATAAATGATGAGTATAACAAGGAATACAAATGGAGAAGTGGTCCAAGATGTCTATTCATATCTGTGTATATATAATTATCTGTCTATCATCTATATTATCTGTAACAATAACTTATCTATACATAATTCTACATCTCTTTATCTGTATATCTAGATATAGATGTAGATATCTATCTAGAAATAGCTATAGATGATAGATATATCCAAATATCTCGATATATAAGTACATGGATATTATAGGAATTCATAGATACGAATGAGAGACCAACTCAAAAATGAACTATAGGCTACTAAGGAATACTGAAATACAGTATCCCCAGAGAAGTGCACATAAGAGAATGAAATTAAGGAAGGACAGGCTTGGAAAGAGGAAAGGAGGTATAAATGATGTAATCATGTTAAAATAATAAGAAAATAGATACAACAAGGACATAGAAGATAAAATCATATTCAATCAAGGTTTAAAAACATTCAGATAGCTAAAGACATTATAGTTACATTTTGTAAACTACGGTTTACAGTCTGATCATCAAGAAATCTTTGTATCTAAATTGTATATGATATGTAAACTGTTTTCTATTCTTTAAAACATTTACGTATCACTCATAACACATTCTCTCATAAACTATCTGCTAAGTATTGGTCAATTTAAAATTATTTAACAGCTTAAAATAAGTTAAATTTTAAAAATTGTAATAAATTTATTTTGGTCCTGAAAAAAACTATTTTTTTTATTGTTAAAACAAGGCTAAATTTATTCGTTTACCATATGTTAAGTGTATTTTAACTAATTTAAAACTTATAAGCTGGACATATTAATGTGGTAGCATGAGAAACTTCAGTATAGACATGCACATACATACACACAAACACACAGACAGAGAGTTATACACATATGTGTCATGTTGAACACATCTATTTCTCTAATAATTATCAATGCTTTCTTAAGTTAATGTTAAACAAATTTTGTTATTATTTTTCAGGATACTAAAATAGTAATACCTTAGGCAACCCTATCATAATCCAATAACATACATAACTATATTCATTCACATTGACAACTATCTCTCACTCTCTAGTCAAGGTGCTCCATTTTGTGTGTAAGAATTTAATTCTATTTGGGATATCCAAATAGGAAATATTCAAAACACAGGAGTGGAATAATTTTACATTAAGTATCTTTTCTGTGTGTGGCTTTCTGAGCATCTTGCCAAGTATTATGTTATGCTGACTCAGTTAAAAAGCTTATCTAATTTTGAAAATGGAAAAAGCACTATTCTCGAGGACTCTTTACAATGTTTAAAAGCTCTGAATTCTAAGACTGCAAATCATTAGGAAACAAGCAATGAAAAATAAAATTAAAACCAACAAAACTGTTATGGTTTATTTATGAAATCATTTCTCAAAGTATATCTACACATGGGATTATTAATTCATAGTCATGAATTTTGTCATATTTTTAATGTTTTAAAACCCATAAATCAAAAATGGTGACATACTGATTAAAGGTGATCAAAGAAGGTAACATTTCAATATTATATATAGAATTTCAATTTCTCATGCAAACAAAACATCACCAAAATTGTTAAGTATATTTTTATGAAAAGTATCAGAAATTTTGAGAAATCGTTTTTTGATAAGTATATTATACAATTATTCATTGAAATTGCATAGTAGAGTTACCAGGATGTATCCATTTCCTCACATGCTAGCAAATTTAAGAAACTAATGAATGTTTTGTACTATTGAAACTTGGAGTTTCTTTGAGAAACAAAAACATAATAAGAAACAGATAATGGATGTTTCAAAGATAAGTTAAAAGTCCCATTGAAACTTAGAACTTTTAATAATAATGGTATAATATGAATATATCTCTCAGAAAGAGAGACATAGACAGAGAGAGACACAGAGACAGACAGACACAGAAAGAAGAGAGATGAGGAAGGTATTATAGGTAAAGAATTCCAATACTCAAGAATTGGTAAAATTAATATTTCAAAATGAGCATAATACCAAAAGCAATTTGGATCCAATGTAATGCCAACAAAAAAAAATCCTACAACATTGTTTTAGGGGGAGAAATGCTTAAAATTCATAAATCAAGATAGCCAAAGCAAACCAACAGAAAAGGACCAATGCTTGATGGATTACCATACCATATTTTGTTCTAAAGCAAAGAACGAATGCTTGAGTGATTCCCATACCAGACTTTGTTCTGTTTTATTACATATTATCTTGCTATTTTCATTGATGAATGTGCTGCATTATCTGTCAGTTGCCTATAAGAGTAAACACTCACCCTGTTTTAGATGATCGTTTGTAACTGCTATCACAAAATGGAAATATCTCCTTTTAAAGAACTGGTGTTATGTATCTTAGGACATTAAAGAATCATAGGACACTTGTGGAGCTCAAAAAGCTATAAAATAAACCAGACTGTTTCCATTATCAAGCTTATCAAATCAGTAATCATGTTCTTTTTTTGTTTGGTTGGTTAGTTGGTTTGGTTTTTTTCGAAACAGGATTTCTCTGTGTAGCCCTGGCTGTCCTGGAATGCACTCTGTAGACCAGGCTGTCCTTGAACTCAGAAATCCTCCTGCCTCTGCCTCCCAAGTGCTGGGATTAAAGAAGAGCGTCACCATACCCGGCTAGTAATCATGTTCTTGATAGATGAGATTCTGGAGAAACTGAATGAAAAATTTTCAATATGTTCCCAAAATGCAGGTTTGATCAGCTACCACTCATAAAGGATGGCTTTCCCAATGACACACCAATCTTTGTTGTCACCCATGCTTCTGTAACTAACTGCAAATTGACTCAATGCTTCTCCAAGCTAGCCTTACATGGATTTGTTTCTTGGTTTTATGGATGATGCCTTATCTGAAATGTTTTACCAAGTGTTTGTAGGAAAAATCATGCAACAAAATTATATAATCACCATTAGAAATCTCATCATTAATAAGTAAACCTTCCCTGTTATTCCAAAGTCAACTTCTCAATTTCTTTGTAAAACTATGTTCTGCCTATTTATTAATCTATTTCTTTACAGCTACACTGTCCTTTACATGTTTCACTTCCTATGGTTCCTTCTGTGTTATAAAAAGGATCATTAGGCTTGTGCTATCAATAAGTGGCACTAACATGTCATTAATATCCAACAGCTGCTAGATTTTCAGGACTATGTAAATCACTCTTACTACTGATGATCTAACCAGCCTCTCAGGGCCAGCAAATTAATAGACCTTAGTAAAGAATCTACTACTGCCCCTTCGCTAGAACAGCATAATTTCTTAGTACTTTCTAAATCTTATCCGAACACTCACAGATTAAATGAGGCTACCACTCTTCATTAAAGAAGACTCTATCTCTAGAAAAAAAAAAAATGGAGTCCATCCAAGATACTACAACTGGACACAAAGCATATGTAAATAGATAGTAGAAATTTCTGTTCCAAACATCTATATTATAGCTATTGCACTTATGGCTCTAGGAGCACAGCAGGAAAGGATTTGGAAAGATTTTAAAAGTCCAACCCACAGGAAGTCTACTGTGAAACATACTTTCCTGGAAATGGCTGGATAAACAGGAGCAGAAACATAACAATATCAAAGGATATGTTAACATAGAAAATATTTCATTGAGTCCCATCCTTAGACAAAGAATTATAGGCAACTTCTAGGACAATAATTTTGTTCCCACTGAGTCCTCAGCACTTGAACTATACACAAATAAACAATAAAAACAGACTCAACACACTACTTACTTATTTGTGCATGCACATCTATATAAATATATATTCATGTAAATACAATAATGAAATATGATATCAATTTTAGAATAGAGGAGTATAGAATGTACTGGAGAGATGGTACCTGGGAAGACCTGGGGGGAGAAAGGGTGGGGGGAAATGTTATAATTTATTTTGATTTAAAACATTTTAAAAATTAAAATGAATTTATAAATGACTTAATAATTATATATTGCCTCTTACCATGTTGGATCCTAGAGTCCTCAGAGTAGATATTGTCACGTTCATCTCCTCACAAATCCCCCAGACTATGCTCTACATTAAATGCTTTTCCCTGGAAGATCATCATTTAATGTTTTTGATGAAAGTCATCTATAGCAATTCAACAGGTACTAAAAAAATAAGTTTATTTAATCACATTCAATCTCTGATGGTTTATACATCATAATCAACCTCCCCTTTATGAAGTAGTTTCAATATTTATGGTGACATACTGATATATCTTTTTGAAGTCCAAATAACATACAGTAACTTCTAATTAGAATGTTTACTTAGTGCTTAGTCTATGGAGTTAGCTTCATGAATCAAATGCAATCCTGGCCTTTGATCAAGATTAAATTGAGAAACATAAAACAAATAAACACAAACAAGCAAAACAAAACAAAAAAAGAAACAAACAAGCAAAAAATAAATGGACTCAAGATGACCTAGCAATGGACAAAGAGACACCTTTTTGGGGTTTTTATATCATCCAGGGCAGAGCATGTGACAGTTCTTTGTCCTTCCTCATTAGAAGCTTGGTGTTGTAGCCAAAGCTGTTTTATGCCTAAGACACATAAAAGTCAAATCAAATCAAATCAAATCAAATCAAATCAAATCAAGATAGTGCATCATTGAAGGAAGAAGAAAGAGACCTGTGAAAAGTTTTCTAGTGCACTGCACAGAAACACCATAGACACTTGCTTTGCTAACATGCTACACAACATGGGTGGAGTCGCCCAGCAGCCTGCCAGCATATAGTAAGCCTACAGTTGGAACCACCACAACATATGACAATGTGGTGGTCAGATGGAAGATAAAAAGAAGTGGAGCAGGTTGAAAATTTTGAGGAAAGATGAAATAGAAGACTCAAGGATGGAGAATAGTAGTCTTATAAGTAACTAGCTCTGCCACCTAGGGCCACAGTGTAATCACAGCTGAAGCTGCCACTGGCTGCCATGTCTGAGTCCCTGACAATACAGTTGCTTGGGTCAATGTCAATGTCTGTGACTCATTACAAGAAAAGATGGGATGTCCTTGTTGTGGGCAACAGCCATGGCCATTGAGATAACCAAGGTCTTTGCAGAACTGGCCCTATTCCTCACTGGATGTGGTTCTCTGGAGAGTTGGTTCCATTTCTTACCACTGGCAGCACTAAAAAAGTTGTCCCTGAACCTTGCCCAGGCCACAGAAAGTGGAGCTATCCTTGATGCCAGGTGTATGTCTGAGCCAGCAAGGTGAGCATAAGTGTGAAATAGCTGATCCAACACCCATCTGCTGTGAGGTAGCCCTAGGGAAAATGTGAAGCCCCCATTGCCATGTCCACAAGAAGGGAAAGCTGCGTACAGGGTCATGAACTAGAGAGCTATACCTGACCATTGTCAGCTGCAACCCTTGTGAGAGCAGGTCCTGTAACTTGCCTAGGCAGCACAGCAGATAAAGTGACTCAGGAGAGCCAGTCTCCAGTGTGAAAGCTTGGGAGTGCTGTTCCTGCCACTAATTTGCTGTGGGTGGTATTGGTGTAAGGTTGATTCCCTACCTCTTATCCTTCACACCCTTATGTATTCAGCAGAACTGGCACTCTCCCTTACTGGCATCAGAACCCCGCAGAAGGGTTCCTGTGCCTCTCCTGGGCAGCACAATGATGCTGGTTCTGATCAAAAAGGTGTGGACGAGCCAACCTGGTGTAGGAGAGTAAGGGGGAGCTGGCCCTTCCACTACTCTGCCATATTGTAGCATGCGTATGAGGGGTTATACCCTCTCCCATTCCCCCTGGACACCTGCTGCAGTTGGTGAATCTGGCCCTGACCTCATGAGAGTAGGTGAGCTGGTCAGGAGGGAGTAAAAGCAGAAGGGCCAGCCCATCCCCTCACAAACTGCAGTACTTTGGAGACTGGGCCCTGTTCATTGACTGGGAAGCACAATGGAGCTGATTCTGGACATGTGGGTGTATGTATGCCACCCTGAGGGCATGAGAGAAGGAGAGTTGACTTTACCTTTTGCCAATAGTGACATTGGGTGGCTTAGCTAGAGCAGCTGGTTATGCGGGTACAGGATAGCTGATATGCTGACCAACTCAGCTACCACAAAAGTACAAATTCAAAGCTCTGAGATGGCCTACCCCAACATCTATACCATTTGTGAGCAGCTGGGATTTGGGAAAGGTCCAGTCCTACTATTCCAAAGCTGCAGGATCTTGTAACACAGGGAAACAATAGGGTAAGTGTGAGGAGTCTTGATGATGATCCATTATTGATGGTGTCATAGAAGCCAGAGATCTCAAACTAGATCAGTGACTTATTGCAATGAACATCTTCAAACTGAGATGTGTGGACAAAGGGATATACTGTGGGGCACACTGAGACATTACAGCTCCCATGATGAGATGTTTTCTTATGCCGTGTGTGTTTGTGTGTGTGTGTGTGTGTGTGTGTGTATGTGATTTAGGGGGAGGACTGAAAAGGGTAGATCTGAGGGAACGGAAAGGTGAATGGTACTGGAGTACATGATGTGAAATTCAGAAAGAATCAATAAAAAGTACAAAAAAAAACTTTTTTAAAAGTACAGAATAGAGAATTTGGAAAACAGTCAACTCAGGTGCTAAGTTTGGGAGAACACCTTCTACTATTATTTTCTTCTAAGTATTTGTTGGATTGGGAAATCTGATAAGAAGTTTCTGCTTTCAGGCCAAGTTACTCAAAGGACAGCCATACAGAGTTGAAACGTTAAAAATAAGCTGATCATGCCCTTGGCTTTTAAACCTCAACAGGAAATTGGATTCTCAGCTGTGTCATTGAACTTAGTTCCTGACAAAGACTTCTTGTGTGTTCGTCCTTTGTGGTTCACAAAAAGTTTCATTTTTTTTTTTTATAGAAAAAAAAAGAAAAGAAAAAATAAAAAGAAATATCAACTATCAAATGAAAGTCATGAGCAAAAGGATAAAAAATTAAGTTTAAGAGAAGTAATCTCAATATTAATATTAATATTGATAATTAGTATCAGTGTTCAATGGAAATGTGCTTTAATTCTCAGCATCATTATTCTGAAACTTTATTTTAGGATATTTGAAAAAATTAAATATTTTTATGTAACTTTTTAAGTGCCTTATAACTTCATACCTAATTTTTATTTTTATGTGCTTAATTGTGTTTGATAGAAAGATCACATGGATTGTAAATAATCCAGATATTTCAATCACATATTTTTTATTAATTTATTTTTATTCACCTTCCCTGCTTTTCAGTTGCTACCACTTAGTTGTATGTTCAGAATATATTTCTTTTTCCCATTTTATTGAAAATAGATACTTTCTCATGCAATACATCATGATTAGTTTCCTCTCGCCTTTCCCATTCCAGTCTGTGCTCCCATTTGTCCTATCCAGATCTACTCCCTTTCTGTTTCTCAGTAGAAAATAACAGGCTTCTAAGAAATAACAGAACATTATGAAATAAAGTATAGTAAGATTAATTTTAAAAAAAGGTAGATTTGCATGAAATTTGTGGTGTTCTGCTTGAGAACACCAGCTAAGGAAGAGAGGAGGTTTTAAATATTTTCTTTTGTTAGTATTAGGTTTATAAGTATATGTGCTATAGCATGTATGTGGAGGCCAGAGCACACCTATGGGATCTGGTTTTCTCTTCCTCCTTATAGAATTTATAATGACTAAAGTCAGGTCTCCAGGATTTTATAGTTATTATCTTCAATACCTGAGTAATCTCGCTGGCCCAAGATATTAGTTTTTCTTAATCATTTCTCTATTTGCATCATTTTTATTTAGTAAGAACTTTTACTCTTCTCTGCCTCTATTATTTTATATTAATTGGCTTTTATAGGACTTATTCTTCTGATATTTTGTACCCATAATTCAAGAAAAATAAATTCATACATTGAAAACGTATCTATGATTAATTCAACGTTTATTTTAAGATTTTAAATGTGATTTGATTAATAATAGGGCTGAACCTTTTACATGCTCCAACAATTCATAGATGAGGTAGATTTTGGGATGGGCAAACTCAGTGCTTTGGTTTTGGAACTGTGTGGTAGCTGAGTTGGGAGGCCTACCAGTACTCCAGCACCTATCCCATCAGGGTGAACTTCCCAGCAATGGAATTGCTAGCTAACCCAATGCTTCAGCCAGCAAGGGGCAGAGTCAGCTCTTCTGCTTTTATTCCCTGGGAACTGGATCACCTGCCTAGAGTGGATTAGCCTAATGCTGCTTGTAATCTAATTTTAATTTGCCACCCCCCCAACTGCTTGCCCCACAGTTGAGCGAGACAACATTGCAAAGTGTAGGAAAGTTACTCTGCCCCCAGTTAGCTGTGACTGGCAAATGAAGATCCCGACAAACATATTGTATGGGTTTAGGTTTCTCAGGTTTCGGCCACAAGAAAGAATTTTAGGAGGGGAAGAAGGAGAAGCCACCATAGGTTTTATATTTGTTATAGCACACAGGACATTTTAATCACGATCACCCTTCACCAAATTTCTCCCAGGTCCTCCCAACTTCCACACTCACACAATTCCTGTTTGTCCTGTCTCTTAACAACAAATAAATAGGCAGACAAAACAAAAATTCCAAGGAGCCCAGTTTTTGTTGGCTGACTAATTCTGAGAATGGATTTGACTGTTATTTGTATATCAGGTGTACCTTAAATGAAGAATATGGTGAAAATCTATTGGGCTAGGGGTGGGACTTTCAAACCCAACCCAACCCTTCAATGCTTGGATTTTGACTGAATTCAGCCTCTACCGGTTTTATGCATGTGGTCAGTTTCTGAGTATTCATCAGTGCATATGTAATGTGCAATGACTGAAACATGTTATTTTCTTGATATCATTCACTCCCTCTGAGGTTTACAGTATTTCCCCCCTCTGTTCTGCACAGAGCAATTAAGTCTTTTGTGGTGTGAAGTAGCCGCCTGCGGCCATACTAACTGGGTTCCTGAGTGGGAGGCAGGAGCTGAATGGGAGAAAACAGCGAGAGAAATAATGGATGTTGAGACATGATTTTCTGTTCAAGGGTTCTTAAATTTTACTAAGTCTGTGCTTATAAAGAGGGGGAGGCCCATCCCCCACCAATCCATTCTTGGTGCCTGTCCTACAGGTGCGAGCCTGTAGGCAGATCTTCAGGATGCTGTCTCCAGAATACCTCAAGAGTCTCTCAGCAGGTAGTAGTGTCTTGGAGAAGAGCATGCAGGTGTAGAACAACAGAGCCATCTAGGTCGGAAGGTCCCACTCCAGGTGGTCTCAGGCTCAGTGGCAGCAAGGTCAAAATCAGTCTTTCCAGGCTGGGGGATGAAACAGTGTGATGTTATAAAAACATGCCACTTGGGACAAATAATCCAAAACCTCTTATTCACTACATATTGACTAGTTGTATGTTTCTGTGTTATAAACTGTATTAGTCAGGGTTCTCTAGAGTCACAGAACTTGCAGATAGTCTCTATATAGTAAAGGAATTTATTGATGACTTACAGTCTGCAGTCCAAATCCCAACAATGGTTCAGTAGTAGCTGTGAATGGAAGTCCAAGAATCTAGCAGTTGCTGAGTCCCACACCGCAAGAAGGCGAAAGAGCGAGAGCCAGACTCCCTTCTTCCAATGTGCTTATATGGTCCCCAGCAGAAGGTGTAGCCCAGATTAAAGGTGTGTGCCACCACACCTTTAATCCCAGATGATCTTGGACTCGGAGATCTCCCTGTCTTAATCTTCTGGATTCAATCACCACTGTGTCTCAAGATCTCCATACCAAGATCCAGATCAGAAACTTCTATCTCCCAGTCTCCAGATTAGGTTCACTGGTGAGCCTTCCAATTCTGGATTGTAGTTCATTTCAAATATAGTCAAGTTGACAACCAGGAATAGCCACTACATAAACTGTCTATTGCAAGTAGAAGCTTTTCTGATGAGGATTAAGAGAAGCATTGATCTATGGATATAGTAACATGCCATTAGAAGTGATTTTATTGATTTGTTTATTTGTCAGAAAAAAAGTTGCAGTAGGTTTCCCCATAGAGAATATGTTATATCAGTCTTCAAATTTTAGCTTCAACAATGTCAGGTTTAACTTCCATCTCAATGTGCAGACCTTAAATCTAATAAAAAAGTGGTTGATTACTCCCATAATATGCATGATATTATTGCACCAGTGGGGATATCCCAGGGATTATAGCTGGTGGATAGCTACTTTTTTTTTCATTTGTTAACATGCACCATGAATGCTAGCCATTTGAGGTAAAGCTTCAGGTTGAGTGACAGCTATATTTATATGTTGTGACATAATTATTTGGCATCTTTAGCAATATGTCTCATCTTCAGGTTGTGGACATTAAACTATAGTATTAGTAGTATCAGATCAAGTTTGGTATATATATATATATATATATATATATATATATATATATATATATATATATCACGTGTGTGTGTGCACGCATGCAAGCGCACACATGCACGCAGTGTATGTATTTGTATTCTACTCTTCATAAACTGCCACTAAGGCTTTACTGTTTAAGTTTAAGAGCACACCTTCAAAACTTATCAAATATGTAAAATTTAAACTGGTTCCTAACAAGAGCTCTCATCCTTATAGATTAATGTAATTGGTACTAGAAGGTATTTTCCACACTACCAAAGGGGGAAAAAATGTAAATACATACCTAGCTACAGAGCTTTTGATCTACAATGATAACTTCCCTGCAAGATATGCTATTACACTAAGTGCTACAAAGCTTGAAGGAACAACCAGTGAATGACTGATAAGGCTTAAGGCTCACTCCATGAGATGTAACAATTGAAGAAAAAACTTACTAGCTGTCTGTGAGAACATGAACTTTTCACCCTCGGACCCTAGTCCCTTGCTATACAATTGTTCCTGGAACATTCTTAAGTAAAAAGTTTCCTGGAATAACCACAATGTTCCAACGCCCTCTGTGGAATGCCCCAACACCCTCTGTGGAATGTCCCAATGCCCCAGGTGTGTTGCTCAATGTAGGGCATGNCCTAACTGTTGAGTAAAATTGTGGTTTTGGACTTCCCCTATCTCCTCCACTTGTCCTCCCCCTCTTTTGTGGTTTCTGCCTTTATAAGCTTGTAAAAAGTTTGGGTTGGGGTTGAACTCCTCTACCCCTGCGTGGCGTATGAGTTTCGACCCCAGCATGCTAGCCTGAGCTCAATAAACTTCCTTGTGAGGTTACAGCAAGTTCAGTCTTAGTGTCTCACTGGGTGCATGGTATTCCCGAGACTTGAGTGAGGGTCTCCCTCTGAGGGGTCTTTCACAATGTAACTTATTTCTGGTATTGCTCTGATAATCAAGAACCTGAGATCATATTGATCGGGGAACAAGAAACAAACCAATTACTATTTTTCCTACTAAAGGAATATTAAATGACTCCTAATAAAATTCTGCTATTTATATTTATGATTATTGATGCTCACTCATTATAAGAGAAGCTACTCTTGTAATAGATGGGAGTGAATATGAGTACACACAGCCAGATAATGTATGAGATAGTAAGAACCTTTGGACAACCCAGTTCTAAATGAGAAATCTCCATCAAATCTATGCCCTCAGGGCTCAGATCACTGTATAACTTGAGGTATAACATTGTAAAAGTCAAGGAAACATAGTCTTCTAAACATAGCAGAACTTATGCAGAGAGGCTCATGACATGCACAGGGATTGTACAGGTCTATAGGAGACGAGTTCCAAGTACGGAGATATGAACGTGGCAACCATAACACAGAAACTATCTCTAATTAATAACCACTTACAAAAGTGTTGCTTTAATTTTAGTATAGTCCCACTGTGGATGTAAACCTTTCTTGAGGATAGACCCCATACCTCTTTACCTAGCACTAGAGGGTCAAAGCAACCCAAACTCAATATCTTGAAGGTTCTTTTTCTCGGAGTATATCATTGTGGAATTTGTTTACTATTTCTTTGTTTGTTTTATAGGTCCTTGGCTTATCTTTTAGAGTACCTGGTTTTGCTTTTATGATATTCCTATGCATGTGAACCTATCTATCTAATTTCTACATTCATTTCTTGTGCTTTTTCTTTTCACTTTTTGCACAATTTTAGATTATTTTTGGGTTCTCTTATTTAACTGTATTGTATTTGTTTATTTTATTTTATTTTATCCTTTAGATCCTGTTTGCTATCTAAGGAGAGATAGAAAGGTTGCGGATATGTAGGAGTGAGGAGGTATGAGGATCTCATAGGAGTTTGGGATTAAGAAACGGAAATTAGCAATCACAGGGGTCAAAGAAACCATGAGACCATGGTCCATAGAATCAACTAACAAGGGCTCCTAGGGACTTACAAATACTGAAGCTGCAGTCAAGAAGGCTGCATGGGTCTGTGCTAGCTCCTCTATATATGTTATCCTGGTGTAGATTAGTGTTCTCATGAGGCTTCTAACAGTGGAAATGGAAGCATCTCTATCTCTCCCAGCCACATTTTTTTCTCATACTTGGCTGCCTTTTCCAGCTTAGATATGAGGGTTTGTTTCTAACCTCATTGCATCTTCTTATATCTTGTTCAGTTGACATCCCTGTGAAGTGTGTTCTTTTCTGAAAGAAAAGAAAGGAGGGATAAATCTAGGGTACAGATGTGTCTGTGAAGGAGCAAGGAGGAGTGGTGGGAAGAGAAATTGAGTTTGGATGTATAATATGAGAGAAGGGTTTAAAACAAAATAAAATAACTAAGAGAAAAATTCCTACAAACGATTTACATAGCCAACATTGTATCTACCTCAAATTATTTCTATCATTATGTATTTTTGATATTTTACTTATATAAAATATGTATTATATATAAACAATCTATTTTCAATAAAAATACCTGAACAAAATATTATATGTTATGTATACAGTGTACATACATGAAATTGTATTATTTTGTTGCAAAGAAATGAAACTCCAATATGTTTAATTCCTTGTCATATGGCTTGACCCAGTATCTTTAACTAGTCTATAGAAGATTTGGAAAGTTAGAATACACCTCAAATGAAAGAAAGGAGTAATGAATTAAATATGAATGGTGTTCACAATGTACGTGAGTGTTTACATTTTAGTAAATAAGAGAAAGCAAAGGCAAAACTTATAATCTAAAGAGGAGGCAGGTTTTTCCATGTAAGCTACCTGTGTCCTTTTATATCAAAAATCCTTCACTGTAGTAATGAAATGTCAGGGTGATGGTGACAGTTAAAATAGCTGACACTGGAGAGACAGTTAAGTAGGTAATAATGTTTTCTGTTACTGTGTGAGAGTGTCAAATCAAACACCCCAGTTTCCATGTAAAAAAGAGGGCCTGCACAATTGTGCTTGAAACATATATGTGACTGGAGGCACAGGAGGATTGCTGGAGACAGAAAGATTGCACCAGGAAGTTCACCTTCAACATAGCTCCAAGTTCAAGATGAGACCTTGTCATAAGGGAATAAGGCACACTGTAATATAGTAGGACAGAGAATGTCCTCTTCCGGTCTGATCACTTTTCTGAATATGCATAACCTTCAGTGAATAAAAGCACAATGTCAGATGTCACAATCATGAATAAATCATGTCAATGTCCCTTTTTCAAGCTACCAATTTTGAGATACTTTCCACTATTATCAGAAGTAATTGGGAAATTTTGTAGAAATTAGTTAGAATATAACCACTTTAGTGATCATACATCTTTGTCTTCTGCTGTCATTGTGAATTTTTCCACTCAGAGCTCCTTTTCATTCACATGAGGGTTTAGGCATATGTGTAATAGTCATATAATAAATCATAATGAAATTAATTTTAAACAGTACTTTGGTTCATATACATTATCATTATAAAAGAAGAAAGCATAGTTGTCTGCTAATAAGAAGTACTAGTTTACATTTACATAAAAATCACATCTTGACTGTCTAGTTGCTACTCAGGAATGAACATAGCACAATTTTGTGGTTTGTTGGTTGATTAGCATTTTTATAATGACAAATAGAGCAGTGTCCTAATTTTGAATTATAAATGTATTTTCCTTTCTGTAATATTATCATTTTAGAATCTTTCCTTTATAACTTTCCAGGCTATTCCTAAATTATTCACACACGTAAGAAATATAAATTAAAATTATAAACTAATGGTATCACTGGAAGACCTTAATTTTATGTAAGTTCTAATAATAAATAATACTTGCTACTGATCCATAAAATTATACTCTGCCTTAAAAGGGAGAGGTACATTAAACTAACAGCATATACTAAATAATATTTAAAAACCTGAATTATCCAAACAAAATTAGAATTATAATATAAATAGAATTGTATGTAGTCTTTGTATCAAATGTGTGCCAATTTGTTCTCAGGTGCAGTTAGGTTAACCCTAAACCTAACCCTAACTCCTTTAAGTAATTAATATAAGTAAAAAATAATTACTTCTAATAAGTCTAGACATAGACTCACTTACTGTGACTTTAAAGTTACAAAATGTTAGTGAATATATTAATATATTAATAACACATTAATAATATATTAATTAATAGATTAACAATAATTTATTAATATGCTTGTTAAAACTCACAATTTAGGATGATATATTCTGATTATGTGGTTCTTTTTTTCTCAACCAGATTTATTACTATTTTGTATATCTTAGGCCAAAATTTAGACTTAGTATATGAAATTTTTGTTTTACAATTGTTTTTTCCTATAGTGTAACTGGAAATATTTTTAAATGAATTTCCTTATATGTCCTTCTTAATATGTATTTTGTTTAGTTTTATTATAATCTGAAGTTTTATGAAGATGTGCTATATCCTTTCTGAATCCTCAGTGTTCTTAATTCATTTTGAAATCATCTGTGCTCAGATCATTGATACAATTGAATTACTTAAGAACGTAATTTCCAAAACTAAAGAAATATTTAATCTAAAAACAGGTATCTGAGTGGCTATATAGAATACGTTATTTATAGTCCATGAAATTCATAGCCTTTGATGACCTTTCTTACAATCTGTATTTAGTGATACCATCATCCTTTGAATCTTACTACAACTTTCAACCTCAATATTTTTACATGTGATACAGCTACTGTGAGCTTTATACCTGAGATACGTGTGAGACATTTTACACTGTATTACCAGTTATCTCAAAGTATGAATAGAATTAAATTAGAATTTGATGTAATAGACACTGATACACTCAATAACTTGCAATTTATATTTTTCCTTATGTATGTTTCACAGTAGGTTTTTAAATGTTAAGTGATAAAAATAAATCTTGTTTTTATATTTAGATGTATACTTAGTTCCATTTTTACTCATATATAACACATAGTTCAAGAAACTGGCATCATGATCCAGCGCCTTTCCCCACCCGAGGAGGGGTGTGCGCCCGAGAACAGTACT
>NC_034606.1:12581211-12600954 GCF_900095145.1 Mus pahari | reverse complement strand
CAAAATTTTTGATGAGCTTTAAATATGTTGACTTGCTTTGTTTTTTTTTTTTTTTTTTTTTTTTTTTTTTTTTTTTTTTTTTTTTTTCTCCATGCCTTTCCAGTTTCTGTAGTGACTGTAAAATATCCCTCCCATCGCTAAGCATCTCAGCCTTCAACTGGATGGCAAAATGAGCCCGTGAGCATTATGGTAAATTATCAGGATTTCTGAACTTTGTTCTTGGCTTTGATTTCCTTGGCTATTTACTTGCTTCCTGTATTTGGAAACCGTAGAGGCCTCAGATTGGTCATTTATTTTTATTACCTTTGTCTATCTTATGTTACTTTTCATGGTGTACAGGAAGATGGAACAATGAGTAGGTAAGATGGAACAGATTACAAACTACTTTGTTGAAATTTCTTTTGTATATTTAAGCTTTCTCTGTTTGAATACTAATTACCTTCTTGTGGGACTTGTTCTTTCTTCTTGTTTACACAATTGCCATTCCTGATTCTGGCAAATAGAGTTTAACCTTTAGATTTTAAAATTATTTATTTATTATTATTATTATTATTATTATTATCACAGCATTGGCTAATTCACAGTCATGAAGCTGGCCCATGAATTCTAGCCAGAATCTGACACATTTCTATGTAGTCCTTTTTTTAGAAGATTGTCATGATTTGATCACAAAAGTGTCAAGGAATATTTAAGGTTTTAAACTCAGTTAAAGATAAAGATGATTTATTGATCTCTCAATGGATAGGCTGTGGATTTCTCAGAATTTCTGAATGATTCATCTTTCTACAGTTAAGAAAGTTATAACAAGTTCAGGGAAGGGGATAGAGTTAAGAATATGCTCGCATATAATGGCCAGATGAAACAAAAGTACATCTGTGATCCACAAGTCTACAGCAAGTGGACAACTGAAACAAAAGGCTCAATACAGTGTCTAAACTCCCAACTTTCATTTCTTTTCTTGCTCCCAGAATCAACCAGAAAAAGACAAATATGTTCTTCAAGCTGCAGTTTTCTTACTACAATAACCTAGAGTTAGACCATACAAAAAAATTCATTTTTAAATTTTATTCATTGGTTTACATTTATTGTTGTAAAAATGACTTCAACTGTATAGTATCAACAATATCATATGCTCTAGCTTTTCCTCTCTCAACCCTCCCCTCTATTTTTCTTCCCTCTCATGTCTAAGAAACTCACTCTTGTATGTCTAGAAAACAACTACATATAAAAATGAGAAAAAGCTGATATTCATCTTTCTAATTCTAGCTTCTTCAATTACCATTATCTCTAGTGACACCCACTTTTCTAAAAATAGCTTAGTTTCTTCTTTGCGGCTGATTTTTCTTGTGCACATATGTTGTGTTTTCCTCGGCATTTTTCTGTTGATGGATGTTTAAGTTAACTTTGTAACTCCACCGATTTTAACTGTGATACAATGAACAAGGATGACCAGGTATATTTGAAGTATGATGACTTAAACTCCTTTGGTTAAAGTCCTAGGAGTGGTATAACGGGTACATAGAGTAGGACTATTTTTAATTTTCCGTGTCATTACTCTATGTTACATTACCCCCAGTAGCATCTAAGTTTCTTCTCCCAGCATCATCACAATTTGCTATTTGTTTTCTTAATAACAACTATTCTGACCTGTAACAGATGAACTCTCTATTTAATTTAATTTTTTTTAACTTAATCACTTTACATCCCATTTATTGCCTCCCTCTTGGTCACCCCCTCACACAACCATCCCCAACCCCCATTACCCTTCTCCTCTGAGCATATGTGCCCCCTCATACCCTGATACTTCAAGCCTCTGCAAGGCTAAGTACTTCCTCACCCAAGGAGATCAGACAATGCAGCCCAGCTAGAAGAACATATCCCACATACAAGCAACAGCTTTTGGGATAGCCCCATTCCAGTTGTTCTGCATCCACATGAAAACCAAGATGCACATCTGCTACATATAAGCAGGGAGGTTTAGGTCCAGCCCATGTAAGTTCTTTGGTTGGTGGTTCAGACTCTGAGAGCTCCAAGGTTAGTAGAATGACAGATGAGTTCCATTTCTCTGAAGACAGATTTTTCAAATGTTTATTCAGAGTCTTGTTCTTCACCTTTGCAAACTGACCAGTTGTCTGTATTTCTTAGTTTTGGCAATTTAGTTTTATACAGTTTGTATATGATTTTTGTTAACTCTCTGCTAGATGTACAGTTAGCAAAAACTCTTGTGACTTTTTTCTTTAACTGTGCAGAAAGTTTTTAATTGCATGTACTACCATTTGTCAATTCTTGTGGGATATTTCCTGGTTGATGGAAATCATTTAGAGTAAGTTCTTGCATTAAGCTTTTCTTTGAAGTATTATTAGCAAGTTTTGTTCTTTTTTTTTTTTTTTTAACAGTTCAGAGTTTCGAGTCTTATATCACAGCTTTATATCTAAATTAATTAATTTGATTTCAAGCTAAGAGATATATATGTAGCTTTATTCCTTTACATGTATATAACCAATTTTCCAAAATGATTTGTTGAATAGGCTGTCTTTTTTCCATTATATGTTTTGGGCATCTTGGCAAAAACTAAACATATGCAGGAGTTTATGTCTGGGGCTTCTCCTCTGATCCATTGATTTTTATGATTTGTTTTAGTGCTGGTTTCATTCCACCGACACTGCCAGTTTTCGGCAGTATAATTGAATTCGAGTACTTTGTTACCTAGAATTGTTCTTACTCGGGAATATTTAATGCAAGGTTTTAATTTTGCATCCATATTAGTTCAATATTGCTTCTATTTCTGAGAAAGTGATTTGTATTAATATTACACTAGAAAGTGAGTTTCTCTAAGAAAATATTAGGACATCTCTGTGATCCTGGTCAAATGGGTAGTAATTAGCATTTATTATCTAGATATCTAAGTAGATTGCTCTTAGCTATATTATGAAGTCTTTCTATATTCCTCTAGTATGCAACTAGCTATCACTTAGTAAAAATGCATCTTTTTAAAACCCTTGATCAAATCTTGACTGATGACTTCATTTTTTATTAATAGTGATATTGATTTCTGATATTCCAATTCATGTTATGAATATATATAACATGTGATAAAATGTTCCTACCTAAAAGGAATATATGGACAAAAATGGAGCAGAGATTGAAGGTAAGTCAGTAGAGTCACCAGCCCAATTTTGGATCTATCCCATGTGTAGTATCCCCAAGACTATTTCTAATTCCATGTTGTGCTTGCAGACAGAATCCTAGCATAACTGTCCGATGTGAGGTTCTAAGAGCAGCTGACTGGGACAAACGCAGGCACTTATAGCCAAATACTGGACTAAAATTAGGGACCTCTATGCAAAAGTTAGGGAAAGGATTGAAGGTACTGAAGGAGATAGTAACCCCATAGAAAGTTCAATGGTATCAACTAACTTGGACCCCTGGGTGCTCCTAGAGGCTAAACTACCTACCAAAGAGGATACATAGTCTGGTCTGTGGACCCTAACAGTTATGTAGTAGTGGACTACCTTGTCTCACCTCAGTGGGAGAAGATGCTTCTAATCCTGTAAAGATTTGATGCCCTGGGTAAGGGGGATGCCGGGGAGGTGAGATGAGGGTGAGGAAATGGATGAGGGGGTATGTAGGTTGGGGGTGCAGTGGAGAGCAAGCCCTCAAAAGCAAAAGGGAAGGGTATGAGGGGAAAAACTCTTGGAGGGGTCACCAGGAAGGGGGACAACAATTGAAATGTAAATAAAAAAAACAAATTTTAAAAAAAAGCAAAATATGATCAGTGTATAAATGATATAAAAGTGTATATAGCTCGCATTGTGCTAGAATTGAAAAACAGAATGTGTTCTTTGTATAGATAGATGGGTATGTATGTTTGCACTGTTATTATGTTGATAATTAATTTACATCATGAAAATAAACACACATGTGGTGATTAAATACTAGCAATTGAGCAAAATATGGATGTCTGTTTCTACCTGATCAATATAAAACATGGATAATTGGAGCTTTGGTATCTTGGAAATAAAAGTTGCATGCTACAAAAGTTTGCACTGAACTGGCAGAAATGCTGCTGCATGTCTGGAAAAACTAGATAATATAGCAAGAGCCTTCTGTAAAATGTGTGCTTATAAAATATATGCATAAATGTGTGTTATGCATAATTACATTTACACATAGATACATACATACACACACATATACGTACATGCACACATACACACATACATATGCACACACAAACACACCAAAATTCTAATCTAAACAAACAGTCAGAACAATTTCTCTGAAAAGAGAGTGCCAAACTCCCAGAAGCTCCATAGTATCATTTGAAACTATAAGATGAATTCCCTCCATTCATTTGGAATTTAAACTCTAGTATCAATATGCTGTTTCTGAAGTTAAAAATAAATTCCCTACTTTAGAAATATTGTTTCTGTGTTACTTCCTCATTTATGCCTTACAGATTTCCAATAGTAGGTCATCCATGCTTGTTTCTGACATTTTGTTTTTGATATGGAAAGTGTTAATGATAAAGGAAGCCTGGAAATATCAAAACAGTATCTAAGGCCAGAGTTCACTGAGCTCTAGCTTCTGAAACAGAACTCAGTGTGCTTTTTCATTCTAGTGGGGATTTTACTTGGAATAATAGAAATTTGATAACTATGATCCTGAGTATATAAACTAATAAAAATAATATCTATATACAAGTGTATTATCTATATAAATCTACTTGGATTTTAAAAATATGTTGAACTCAATATAATACACTTCTCAGCTAGATACTGAGATTTATTTAACATTTTTCAGAAATAACTTTTATGTATTACAAAGCCTTCTCTAAAAGTAAAAAAAAAATAATAATAGATTTTCCACATCCTTGAACAATATTTCACCCCATGGAAACCAAAGATGTCTGTGCTTAGTGAACTTAATCCACTGAACAATCTTTCTACAGATCTTGTCATTTGTGCTTGAGCAATACGTTAAACTTTAGAATAAGTTACAAGGACAAAAAGTTTTCAAAAGTCTTTTCCCAGTTACTTATGAATATAAAATGTGTTCAATATAACCTTACATTTCTTGCTGCCTGTGCTAGACACTTAAGAATTAAAAATTACAAGTAAATTTTAAAATCATTATCTTCAATTTTAATATTATACATTAATTCACTAATAAAGTTCATTGGAAAGTGGAATGTTTCTAATCATTGCTGCACATACAGTCACCCTTCATGTTCCCAGTCGCAGCAGACACATGCTCATTTATCAATAGGGACAACTGTAATCTCATCTTATTTCTACTCACTTCAAATTATAATTGAAAAATGAAAGTGAAAATATTTTAGCTCTGTGAACACTAACATTAATTACCCAAAATAGTTTTTTTTTTTTTAACCCATGACAAAAGAGTCAATAGTTGTGTAATATAGACAATACTAATTCTGGATTCTCAGACTGATGCTAACTTTAATATTATTCAGATATGTGGTTATACAATTCTCAGATTTATTCTGCTCATATTGTGTTTTGTAATTGAAATGTAAACTGAATTCAAAACTAAATCCTTTCAACATTCAAATCAAATATTCTGCAAAGAATCTACTTAACTTTAAGCATTAATCAGAAACTGAACAAATGTTAAAATGCTTTTTGGTAAAGATAATGTCCAAATTTGTTAGAACTCAGACCATAATAAGAAACACAAATCCTCATGTTAGAAATATGGCTCACTTGTCAAAGTAGCTGCTTTCAAGTATGATTATCTAGTCAGAAACCCAGGACCCAGATCATGAAAGGTGACAATGTACTCCTACAAGTTGTGCTCCAAATTTCACATGACTTTTGTCCATCATTCATCAAAGCCAAAAAATAAAAAAATATATCAATAAATTAATAAATCAATAATGAGTATACATAATTGAATTAAAAAACATTGAATATTAATACATTGACACAAAGGTTTTCATAATGTGAGTACATTTGCCACTGAGTAAGGCATTAAGGCACAATCAACAGTGTATCAAAATCTTAAGACATAGTCACCACTCATCAGAGCACTTACCTCCTGAACTTGACTGTGATAGTGTGGTGATATCTCTGCCCCAGTTAATAAATTTCCATTATCATAGAATTTAATGAAGTTTTAATTCTCACTCTCCTTTTTCTTAATTCTGTGTAGAATATGTATGAGACCACATTTTATGGTTTACCCTATTCTGATTCTGGGCAGCTTGAAACCATTAATCTCAGAATACCAGTATTGTTTTTGTTTCAGATTTCTGTAATTTTTCCCAAGTTTATGTGGGCTAATTTTTTTCTGGTTACATAAAAATTTTAATTTCCATGATTAGAATGTTTCATTGCTTTCCCATCAAGAGTGTGTTAGTCACAAAAACTAATGAATTATGAAAAATGAACTAATCCTCATGTTAACATTACTAATAAGATTTGAAAAGATTATACAAACCCAAACAATTTACCCTGATTAGATCTAAAGTTGAAAACACTGTTTTCTATGAAGGTGAAACTTTTTTTTTTCTATTTTTACAAAGAAGATCTATGAGACACAGGACGCTTAATAATGTTGCAAAATTCTTCACACAAACAAGGTAACAAAAGCAGTGAACAATTGCTTAGGGGAAGAGCACTTTCATAAAGCTCCAGTAAATTGTGCAGAGAATTCATGACTCAGCTCTCTTGAGTCATCACCTATTCTAGGCAGGGTTTTGAAGGTTGTAATGTTGATTCATCCATTTAATTACAAGTAACTCTTTACTTCTGCACCTGTAACTCTAAAAGATGCATTTGTCCTTTAAGCTAGACTTGGATGGAAGCATTTCCTTGGTCTATCATTGGTGACTTATCTGGAGTGGATGGCCATTTGTTCTCCCCCAAGAGAAAGGTCATGCATTTAGTTTATAATAAAAGGAGAGTTTTTCTACAATGCAAGTTTAATCCCATTGAGTTTTGCATTGAACAGCCACAGAAAAACAAGGTGATATCATTTCTTCAAAATTAAATTTGGGAGAAAGAAAGGAAATGACATATTTCCTGCTGAGAGGAGAAGTCTTCATAAATCTACAGAATTTAGTTATCCTAAACCCATCAGACAGCATAGCTTTATGTAAACCTAATTTTTCAGACAAGATAATCTCATATTTCCTATCCACAAAGGAGACTACAAGTGAAGAAGTAGAAAAATCTAAACACTTTAAAAAATTCCTAGAAGCTATATGTATATATCATGTCATATTAGATTAGGCAAGATAACTAGTTATAAGAGGACATTATACCCACTCAGAAGAATCTCAAAAGATATGTGGACACTTCTGAGATAATAAGAATATTCTAAAATTATATTCATTTTCTGAGAGTTCTAATCAAATTTAAGTATGCAAACTAAGAAGTGGGTTTCACTGTTGTATTCATACATACATATCATTATATTTTATTTTTATCATCTTATTTCCCTCTCTCACTTTTTCTCTTCCCTGGTTGTTGCTCCTTGCTAACACCAAGTAACTTCCCATTCTATTTTATATTCTTTACCTTCCCCTTTATGTCTTTTTCTTTTAAAGAACTTTTCTTTGTTTTACATAATCCTTTACATATTCTTTTCCTGCACAAGTTCATACACACACACACACACACACACACACACACACACACATATGTATATTTATAATCAAGATCCCACTTATAAAAGAAAATATCTTTCTGTTTCCAGATTATTTCACTTAACATACAAATATAGAGTTCCATGGTATTTCTCACAGGGAAGATTCAATTAATTGGATATATCTATAAATGAATATATATGATGCATATACATGAATAAACAGCCACTTGACCAAATCCCTAGATGCGGAACTATAAAAATAAAGAAGGAACAGACAAATAAAGAAGGCTGAGAATGTGAGGAAGTACTCTTGTTCCCCAGGGAATGTCTTCCAGTTGGTAATCCAGTAATAAGTGCTCACCCATTAAGTCAAATACTACATACACATACATGTAACTTAATAGGGACTAAGCAGTTTGTATTTATATATTTTAGAAAATATATAAGTGTATGGATTTAAGTGTTGTTATACGGGAGGAGTTGGAGAAATCAGAAAGAAAATTATGTAATTATAGTTTAATTTCAAAAAGTAAAACTATATTAAATCAAAGATCTATTAGCAAAGGTGAAGATAATATTCTAGGTTGGTAGAAATGGGATCATTTTTTTTTTCTAAAACTGAGTTTAAGTAAGAAAGAAAGCAGTGGAAGTAATATACACCGTTATTATCTTACATGTTTGAAATATAATTATTTCAAATCTAATATGTGTGGGAAATTATAGATTCACTTTTTGAATGAATGAACAAATGGGAAAATAAAAACTGAAGAAATATAATTGCTGAGGCTGTCAATTTCATATTTCTACCAGTGACTGGTGAGTTTGTAGATACATACTGTATATGTGGTAAAAGTCAATTATACCTTTTGGATAGATTAAAATTGTTGTGGCAAACAAGGAATAAGCAAAGGACATCATCATTTAGATGATTTAGTTACTTCTAATGGTTGTACGCACATAGATTTTTGTAGGAAAAATAAAATATAAAGTATCAAGGATGGTGGTTTGTGGTATTAAACAAAGACTTGCTCTAAGCATAAGTGCCTGATTTCATTTCCTCAGCACAAACCCCACACACTAATGAAATTGTTCCTCAAAATATTGGATACCCATGGTCACAAAACTCCTTGGAGCTATAATTTGACAAGAAAAACCAACCAAACAAACAAAGTACAGGGAAAGATCCAAACAGAAAATACACAGAAGTAGGTGAGTACTAACTTAACATTTTGGTACCTTGGCATCCATATTTCTTCTTTCTCTAGTCATAGCAGGTATTCTCTGTTGTTTCATTTACCACAAAGATTATTGTCACCCACTAAAATGAAGCTGTTAATGTTAACAGAAAATAAGCTACTTTTGAGGACATGTCATAAATATCTAAATGTAGTTGAAATTGAATAGACAGTGTGACTTCCAGTTTCCATTCCTACTATAAGGATCTAACCACAATAGATTGATGAATAGCAACGGAAGATTCAAATCTATCATAATTGAGGCTAAAATATAACAAAGATTTCTCTAGTAGAGTTCAAAATGAATATTTTATTTACTAGTTTTTGTAAGTATCAAAATTTTAAACACACTAAGAAATGTACACAGCTTCATACACACACACACACACACACACACACACACACANANACACACACACACACACACACACACACCAGAAGCAGTCAAACATAATGGGATATTGATGCCACAACTGAGGTGATTTAAATATATAAATGCTATTATACAACACTCATAACATCTGATTTTCTGTGGACAACAATTCCAAACCAACTTGATGATTTAATCCATTCATAAATAAAGGGCTTTTACAAAGCCTTTACAGGTGTGAGTGAGAGTCATGAGGGACTGCTTCAAGTGTGCTGAGTAGTAAGGTCAGTACATTCTCATGGGAGTTACATGATTGAGGGTACAGCTGTAACAGGGGGATAAGTTACCACAATCACTCAATTTGAAGGGATTAACACATTGGATCTATATTTATTGAACTCAAGTTCATTCCTAAAACAACCAGATGTCTAGTTCAACATTTCATGTCATTTGGGAAAAACTGTGCAGTAATCAAAGAAGTCAAGTGTCCCTCTTAAACAAAACAGAAATTCAAAGTTCATTTTGCATCAAATAATAAAGTTGCAGATACACACTTTTTGGTTCATAATTAAAAGACAGCAGAGGCAGAATACATGAAATCAAAGAACAGAGCTTATTAGACGTCTAAACACATAGGTGTGATAAAGTGATAAGATCTACAAAATCTCACTTTGATTTAGTCACCGGGGAGTTCTTTTGTTTTGATTTTCTTATTCCCTCTATATTCTAATAATAGAATAAATATATGATACAATAAAATGTCAGTTTTTCTTTACTAACAAGTATTAAAATATTTCCTTTAAAGGTATAGTTCTCGATTAACATAAAAACAGATGAGCTAAAAATGAAAAGCTCCTTTATTCTAAGAATAGTTACCATTTTCAAAATTTATTAAAAGTCTCAATCCACAAATGATGATATTGGGTGATATAATTTAGTCCCAGATACAAAGATAGATGGTTCCTCTTACAATTGTGTTTTTTAGATTTTGTACAGATTTAAAAATTGTATGTACAATGAGTACAGGTAAACATACTCACATGTTCCCAATGAAAATGGAAGCAAGCTATGTGAGGATTTTATCAAAACTAAGTGTACTAACTAGATAGGAAAGAGTCTATAAATTGATACTTCTAAGAAAATTCTCTTCACAATACATTATAAATACATGCAATGATTTTAATAAATCTTATATTCCTATGTTACAAATTTTAAAATTGTTTTTTATTTTAAAATTAGTACACTTCACAGATTTTACCAAGCTTTTTTTATTTAAACAACTTTTTATTAGATATTTTCTTCATTTACCATTAAAATGCTATTCCAAAAGTCCACTATACCCTCCATCTGCCCTGCTCACCAACCCTCCTACTCCCACTTCCTGGCCCTGGCATTCCCCTGTACTGGGGCGTATAATCTGTGCATGACCAAGGGTCTCTCTTCCCAATGATGGCCAATTAGGCCATCTTCTGCTACATATGCACATATGCAGCTAGAGACATGAGCTCAGGGGTTACTGGTTAGTTCATATTGCTGTTCCTCCTATAGGGTTACAGACTCCTTCAGCTTTTTGGGTACTTTCTCTAGCTACTCTATTGGGTTCCCTGTGTTCTATCCAATGGATGACTGTGAGCATACATTTCTGTATTTGCCAGGCACTGGCATAGCCTCACAAGAGACAGCTATATCTGGGTCATGTCAGCAAAATCTTGCTGGCATATGCAATAGTGTCTGCGTTTGGTGGCTGATTATGGTATGGTTCCCTGGGTGGGGCAGTCTCTGCATGGTCCTTCCTTCTTCTCAGATCCAAACTTAGTCTCCATAACTCCTTACATGGGTATTTTGTTCCCTATTCTAAGGAGGGACGAAATATCCACACTTTGGTCTTCTTCCTTCTTGAGTTTCATGTGTTTTGCAAATTGTATCTTGGGTATTCTATGTTTCTGGGCTAATATCCACTTATCAGTGAGAGCATATCATGTGCATTCTTTTGAAATTGGGTTACATCACTCAGCATGATATTCTCCAGATCATCCATTTGCCTAAGAATTTCATGAATTCATTGTTTTTAATAGCTGGGTAGTACTACATTGTGAAAATTTGCCACATTTTTTGTATCCATTCCTCTGTTGAGGGACATCTGGGTTCTTTCCAGTTTCTGGCTATTATAAATAAAGCAGCTAAGAACATAGTGGACCCTGTGTCATTATTACAAGTTGGGGCATCTTCTGGATATATGCCCACGAGTAGTATTGCTGGATCTTCTGGTAGTACTATGTCCAATTTTCTGAGAAAGCACCAGACTGATTTCTAGAGTGGTTCTACCAGCTTGAAATCCCACCAACAATGGAGGAGTGTCCCTCTTTCTCCACATCCTTGGCAGCATCTGCTGTCACCTGAATTTTTGATCTCAACTATTCTGACAGGTGTTAGGTGGAATCTCAGGGTTGTTTTGATTTACATTTTCCTGATGACTAAGGATGTTGAACATTTTTTGAGGTGCTTCTCAGCCATTCGGTATTCCTCAGTTGAGAATTCTTTATTTAGTTCTGTGCCCCATTTTTTAATGGAGTTATTTCATTTTCTAGAGTCCTGCTTCTTGAGTTCTTTGTATATATTGAATTCTACTCCCTTATCAGATTTATGATTGGTAAAAATACTTTCCCAATCTGTTGGTGGCCTTTTTGTCTTATTGACAGTGCCTTTTGCCTTACAGAAACTTTGCAATCTAATGAGGTCCCATTTATTAATTCTCCATCTTACAACACAAGCCATTGGTGTTCTGTTCAGGAATTTTTCCCTTGTGCCCATATCTTTGAGTCTTTTCCAAACTTTCTCCTCTATAAGTTTTAGTGTCTCTGGTTTTATGTGGAGTTCCTTGATCCGCTTAGACTGAGCTTGGTACAAGGAGATAAGAATGGACCAATTCACATTCTTCTACATGATAAGCGCAAGTTAAGCCAGCACCATTTCTTGAAAATACTGTCTTTTTTTTGAGTGGATGGTTTTAGCTCCTCTGTCAAAGATCAAGTACCATAGGTGTGTGGGTTCATTTCTGTGTTTTCAATTCTATTCCATTGATCTACCTGTCTGTTGCTGTACCAATACTATGCAGTTTTTACCATAATTCCTCTGTAGTACAGCTTGAGGTCAGGCATGGTGATTCCACCAGATGCTCTTTTATTGTTGAGAATAATTTTTTGCTATTCCTAGGTTTTTTGTTTTTCCAGATGATTTGCAAATTGCCCTTTATAACTCTGAAAAATTGAGTTGGAATTTTGATGGGGATTGCATTAAATCTGTAGATTACTCTTGGCAAAATAGCCATTTTTACTATATTAATCCTGCCAAGCCATGAGCATGGAGACCTTTCCATCTTTTGAGATCTTCCTCGATTTCTTTCTTCAGAGACTTGAAGTTCTAATCATACAGATCTTTCACTTCCTTAGTTAAAGTCACACCAAGGTATATTATATTATTTGTGACTATTGTGAAAAAAATTTTTTTCCCTAATTACTTTCTCAGCTTGTCTATCATTTGTGTAGAGAAAGGCTATTGATTTGTTTGAGTTAATTTTATATTCATCTACTACACTGAAGCTGTTTATCAGGTTTAGGAGGTCTCTGGTGGAATTTTTAAGGTCACTTATATATATACTTTCATATCATCTGCAAATAGTGAAATTTTGACTTCTTCATTTACAATTTGTATCCCCTTTACCTCATTTTGTTGTCTAATTGCTCTGGCTAGTACTTCAAGGACTATTTTGAATAGGAAGGGAAAAAGTGGGCAGCTTGTCTAGACCCTGATTTTAGTGGGATTGTTTCAAGTTTCTCTCCATTTAGTTTGATGTTGGCTACTGGTTTGCTGTAGATTGCTTTTATTATGTTTAGGTATATTCCTGATCTTTCCAAGACTTTTATCATGAAGGGATGTTGGATTTTTTTCAAATATTTTCTCAGCATCTAACAAGATGATCATGTGGTTTTTGTCTTTGAGGTTGTTTATATAGTGGACTACATGGATGGATTTCTGTATATTAAACCATCCTTGCATCCCTGGAATGAAGCCTACTTGATTATGATGGATTGTCATTTTGATGTGTTCTGGGACTTGGTTGGTGACGATTTTATAGAGTACTTTTTTCATCAATATTCATAAGCAAAATTGGTCGGAAGTTCTCTTTCTTTGTTGGGTCTNTATGTGCTTTAGGTATCAGAGTAATTGTGGCTTCATAAAATGAATTGGGTAGAGTAGCTTCTGTTTCTATTTTTTGGAATAGTTTGAAGAATTGGAATAAGTTCTTCTTTGAAGGTCTGATAGAACTCTGCATTAAACCCTTCTGGTCCTGGACTATTTTTGCTTGGGAGACAATGACTGCTTCTATTTCTTTAGGGGATATGGGACTTTTTAGATCATTAATCTGATCCTGATTTAACTTTGGAATCTGGGATCTGTCTAGGAAATTGTCCACTTCATCGAGGTTTTCCAGTTTTGTTGAGTATAGCTTTTTGTAGTAGGATCTGATGATGTTTTGGATTTCCTCAGGTTCTGTTGTTATGTCTCCCTTTTCATTTCTGATTTTGTTAATTAGAATACTGTCCGTGTGCCCTCTAGTTAGTATGGTTTAGGGTTTATCTATCTTGTTGTTTTTCTCNAAGAACCAGCTCCCGGTTTGGTTGATTCTTTGAATAGTTCTTTTTGTTTCCACTTGGTTGATTTCAGTCCTTAGTTTGATTATTTCCTGCCATCTACTCCTCTTGGGTGAATTTGCTTCCTTTTGTTTTAGAGCTTTTAGGTGTGCTGTCAAGCTGCTAGTGTGTGCACTGTCTAGTTTCTTTTTGGAGGCACTCAGAGCTATGAGTTTTCCTCTTAGGATTGCTTTCATTGTGTCTCACAAGTTTGTGTATGTTGTGGCTCCATTTTCATTAAACTCTAAAAAGTCTTTAATTTCTTTCTTTATTTCTTCCTTGACCAAGGTATCATTGAGTAGAGTGTTGTTCAGTTTCCAAGTGAATGTTGGCTTCTATTATTTATGTTGTTACTGAAGATCATCCTTAGTCCATGGTGTTCTGATAGGATGCGTGGGATAATTTCAATATTTTTGTATCTGCTGAAGCCTGTTTTGTGACCAATTATATGGCCAATTTTGGAGGAGGTACCGAAGGAATATCCTTTTGTTTTAGGATAAAATGTTCTGTAGATATCTATTAAATCCATTTGTTTCCTAACTTCTGTTAGTTTCAATGTGTCTCTGTTTAGTTTCTGTTTCCAGGATCTGTCCATTGATGGGAGTGGGGTGTTAAAGTCTCCAACTATTACTGTGTGCGGTGCAATGTGTGTTTTCATCTTTACTCAAGTTTCTTTAATGAATGTGGATGTCCTTGCATTTGGAACATAGACATTCAGAATTGAGGGTTCATCTTGCAAGATATTACCTTTGATGTGTATGAAGTACCCCTCTTTGTCTTTTTGACATTAAAATTGTTACTCCAGTTTGTTTCTTCAGATCATTTGCTTAGAAAATTATTATCCAGCCTTTTACTCTGGCATAGTGTCTGTCTTTGTCCCTTAGGTGGTTTTCCTGTACCCAGGAAAATATTGGGTCCTATTTTTGTAGCCAGTCTGTTAGTCTATGTCATTTTATTGGGGAATTGAGTCCATTGATATTAGGAGTTATTAAGGAAAAGTAATTATTGCTTCCTGTTATTTTTGTTGTTAGAGTTGGGGTTCTGTCTTGTGGCTATCTTCTTTTAGGTTTGTTGTAGGATTACTTTCTTGCTTTCTCTATGGCGTAATTTCCATCCTTGTGTTGATGTTTTACCTTTATTATACTTTGAAGGGCTGGATTTGAGGACAAATATTATGTGAACTTTGTTTTGTCATGGAATACATTGTTTTCTCCATCTATGGTAATTGAGAGTTTTGTTGGGCATAGTAGCCTGGGCTGACATTTGTGTTCTCTTAGGGTCTGTATAACATCTGTTCAGGATCTTTTGTTTTTCATAGTCTCTGGTGAGAAATCTGGTGTAATTCTAATATGCCTCCCTTTATATGTTACTTGACCTCTTTCCCTTACTGCTTTTAATATTCTGTCTTTATTTAGTGCATTTGTTGTTCTGATTAATATGTATCAGGAGGAATTTGTTTTCTGTTCTAGTCCATTTGGAGTTCTGTAGGCTTCTTGTATGTTCATTGGCATCTCTTTCTTTAGGTTTGTGAAGTTTTCTTCTATAATTCGTTGAAGATATTTCCTGGCCCTTTAACTTGAAAATCTTCATTCTCATTTACTTCTATTATTTGTAGGTTTGGTCTTCTCATTGTGTCCTTGATTTCCTGGATGTTTTGAGTTAGGATCTTTTTGGATTTTGCATTTTCTTTCATTGTTGTGTCCATGTTTTCTATGAAATCTTCTGCACCTGAGATTCTCTCTTTTATCTCTTGTATTCTGTTGCCAATGCTCACATCTATTGTTCCTGATTTCTTTCCTAGGATTTCTATCTCCAGAGTTGTATCTCTTTGGGTTTTCTTTATTGTTTCTACTTCCATTTTTAGATCTGGAATGACTTTGTCCAATTCCATCACCTGTTTGCTTGTGTTTTCTTGTAATTATTTAAGGGATTTTTGTGTTTCCTCTTTAAGGACTTCTACCTGTTTAGCAGTGTTTTCCTGGAATTCTTTAAGCACTTCTACCTGTTTAGCAGTGTTCTCCTGTATTTCTTTAAGTGGGTTATTAATGCACTTCTAAAAATCCTCCACCACCATCATGAGATATGATTTTAAATCTGAATCTTGTTTTTTGGTTTTGTTGTGGTATCCAGGACTCACAGTGGTGGACATCCTGAGTTCTGATGTTGCCCAGTGGTCTTGGTTTCTGTTAGTAAGATTCTTACATTTGCCTTTTGCCATCTGGCAATCTCTGGTGTTAATGTTCCAGCTGTCTCTGGCTGGATCTTATTTGTCCTGTGATTCTGTTAGCCTCTGTCAGCACTCCTTGAAGTTCAACTCTTTCCTGAGTCCCATTAGTCAGAGCACTCTCTGCAGGCAAGCTATCCTTTTGCAGGGAATGTGCCAAGAAGTCTGCAACTCAGATCCACCTCCTGAGTCCTGGGGCCAGAGTCCTCCCTGGGGGCTGACTCACCTGTGGCAAGGAAGGTGCCCAGGTGTCTGGGTCTCTGTTTTGCCTCCTAGCTGAGTATAAAGGCCCGGACAGATCCTGTCCAAGAAACTCTGTTGCTTCTGCTGCCCATATGCTCTCCTATATAGATTGTTCTCAGTGATCCCAAGATCCTGAGTGTGCTAGGGCCTGCCCACTTAGCGCCCAAGATGGTGCGGGACTGGCCCTGATCAGAATGAATCCCAGCCTCTGGTTGGGCAGGGTCCCTTTGTCCCTGTTTCTGCTGGCACAAGACCCTCAAGGATTTTTTTGGAGCTGATGTTGCATTCTACGCACCAGTGATCCCAAGATCCTGGGTGTGCTAGAGGGTCTGTGGTGTGGAGAGTCCTCTAGACACCTTGGGACCTCTGCTGGGTTTACACTGAAGATCGCACTTACCTATTTTCACTTTCTTTTTATGAGTATTGGCAAATAGATGGGCAGGTCCACTGTCAAACTTATTTCCTTTGTTCCATTTGTTTATGGTCTTCTTGAATGCAAAACAGTAATATCCAAGAATGTTTTCTTTCCAGAAATTTGTTCATATATATTCATATATGTCTTTTTAGGGGAGCTTCTTTCACTTAGAGATAAAAATTTAAATTTCTACATCTGTGTTGAATGAAATTTTTATTTCTTAAATCCCTGAAGAAGAAAGATCTCATTCTATGAGTAAACCAGTCCATTATCTTATTGAAGATCACTTTAACACTTTTAAATTTTAGGCAATAATGCCAAAGTTTACTAAAAACATTCACATGCATATTTTGGTGTGCACATAGTTTGCAAATTCAAGTAGCAATGTAATGCTTATACATAGTAAATAGAGCTAAAGTATATAGTATTTTCATTAGTAACCACAAAGAAGAAAAGAAATAGAGGAAATTTTCATTTAACATTTGTGGCATAGTACACTTATTTGTTTGTTTCATAAGCCTATTTTCCACCTACATATGTGCTTCTGTGATGTCTTTATATTTTGTCTAACTTTTGAGTTACTTTTGTTTAGGTTTTATTTCATTGTTTGTTTTGTTTCATAAATTTTTGTATATCTGGTTTTGATAATATATGTTCCATGAATATATTTACTCTGTAGTTTGTAGATTTTATTTTCATTTACTGTTCCTTTTCTGAACAATTGGTAGTTTGAATTTTGATATTTAATATTTTTAATTTAATGTAATTTTATCAAATTCATATTTTTTAATTTTTTTAAATTTTGTATTACATTGTACAACTCAAACCACAGAATTTCTTAAATTCTCACTAGTAATTTGTATCCTCTGATCTGCTTTAATCATTTTGTCCAGATTATGTGAATTAAAGTCATAATAATTGCTACTGTTAATTTGTATGAGTTCTCAGTTGTATTGAAACAATTTGTTGAAAACTTATTTTCTGTAAAGTTGATTTTATTCATTTGTCAAAGATCGCTTTATTATTTGAGTTTATGGATTTCATTTTGTTTGTTCTGATTTGTTGTTATTGTTGTTATTGTTGTTAATATATGTATTTTCTATGTAACCCAAACCAGGCCAACTTGATCACTGAAGTTTCAAAGTAATATAGTTCAAATCCTGATTATTTATTACTCAATAAAATTTTTTGGCCATTTAATCAAATCAATTGTATTACTATCAAACATTACATTAATTTCAGATAGGCACATCACTTAGGAGCACTCCCTTCTTTTCTGGAAGACTTGTGCTCTGGTCCCATGACCAACATGGCAATTCATATCCTTATGCAACTCAAGTACAAGAGAACTCAATGGTCACTTCTGGTCTCTGGGGTACTATACTCTAGTTGGTCACTAAAATACATGCAGCAAAACACTTATGCACATAAATTTTAAAAATTAGTTTTAAATTCTTTTCATTATTTATTTTCAATTTCAGTTGAGTCCTTTAATATAGTTAGTACTGCTATTTTTCTCTCATAAATGTAAATAACATTGAAATTGAAGATTATTTGTATGATAAATACTTTTTAAAATACATACAGTCCTTATAAAATATGGTAGAATTTAGAAAGTGATGAAATTTTTTTTTTTTTTTGCTATGGTTGTATGTTTTCTTTTTCTTTTTCTTTATTAGATATTTTCTTTATTTACATTTCAAATGCTATCCCCTTTCCTAGTTTCCCCTCCAAAAATCCCCTATCCCCTACCCCTTCCCCTGCTTCCCAACCCACCCACTTCCATTCCCAGTCCCAGCCTTCTCCTATACTGGGGCATAGAACCTTCATAGGACCTAGGGCCTCTCCTCCCATTGATGACCGACTAGGCCATCATCAGGTACATATACAGCTTGAGCCATATGTCCCACCATATGTTTTCTATCCTTAGTGATTTAGTTCCAAGGAGCTCTGGAGGTACTGGTTAGTTCATATTGAAGTTCCTCCTATGGGACTTCAGACCCCTTCAATTCCTTGGGTACTTTCTGTAGCTCCTTCATTGGAGACCTTGTGTTCTGTCCAATGGATGATTGTGAGCATCCACTTCTGTATTTGCCAGCCACTGGCAAAGGCCCTCAAGAGGCAGTTATATCAGGCTCCTGTCAGCAGGCTCTTGTTGGCATCTACCATAGTGTCTGGGTTTAGTGGTTGTTTATGGGATGGATCCCCAAGTAGGGCAATCTCTGGATGGTCGTTCTTTCAGACTCTGCTCTGAACTTTGTCTCTATATCTCCTTCCATGAGCATTTTGTTCCCCCTTCTAAGAAGGATTCTGACTTTGAAACTTTATTGTTTGGAATCTTCTTAACTATATTGCTTTTTGTTGTTCAAATTGCCAGTAACCGTGTTTACTAGTTTTTTTGTTTTTTGGGTTTTTTTGTTTGTTTGTTTGTTTTTAGTAATAGAATACACTGAGAAAAGGCAACTTAGTGAAAAATGGTTTATCTTAGTTTATAGTACCCGAGTCTTTCAAAGCATAGAAGATACAGCAACAGGCAAGGAAGGCATGGTAACAGGGGAAGAAAAACCAGAAAAAGAGAAAGTGCTGCCAAAGCAATGTAACTCCACCAGCAAGACTTCATCTTGTAAATGATCTATAACCTTCCTAAATAGTGCCAACAGCACAGGATCCAGTATGTGATCCCATTGAATCATAGCTCATGCAAATCACCATGCCATATTAGAAGTCCCTTGAACGAACTTTCGTAGCAAATAAGTGTAAATTCACTTTTGAAATGTTCTACCTAAATAAAAATTTAAATTCAAGAAGTTTGTTTTATTTATTAACATTTTTTTTTATTATTCTCAAATGTGGAAATATTTGAAGCTGTCAATAGTTAATCCACTCTAAACTACTCAGTAGTGTAATATGTGCACTTTTTTTTTTTTTTTTTTTTTTTTTTTTTTTTTTTT
>NC_034606.1:12567214-12581142 GCF_900095145.1 Mus pahari | reverse complement strand
GTTTCTCTGTGTAGCCTTGGCTGTCCTGGAACTCACTCTGTAGACCAGGTTGGCCTCGAACTCAGAAATCCACCTGCCTCTGCCTCCCGAGTGCTGGGGTTAAAGGCGTGTGCCACCACGCCTATGTGTGCACTTCTTATTATCACCCAATGTGCAGGATTCACTCATGAAAGACACGCACATGAATATGCCTTTAACAGCACAAATGGCTCTGAGTTTCCAAAACATCCAGTGGCTAGGGCACTCTCCCCTCTCATATATCTTTATTATTACTTTCGAAAATCTCTCCTACCCCAGACCAATTCTGAAAGTAGCCCCTGGGCCACTCTACCCCTCAATGTTTACATATTGCATGCCTTCTCTCCTGCAGCTCTCAGGCTTGCTTTATCTGCTTCCCCAGTTATGGAGATTCTAAAATCTTCTCCTCTCTAGTCCCTTGCCCAGGAAATGTAAGTTCCACCTCTGTCTCTTTGCCCAATTATTGGCTGCCAGCAATTTTATTTCATAAATCAAAGCCAAGTGGGGCAGGGACCCTTAGCATCTGACAGGCAGAAGTGTCGTTCCCATGTAATTTTGGGAGCAGAATTAACACAAATAACATTAGAACTTTAGAACCAATTCACAACTGTTAGTAACTATTTTAAGAAGTAGCTATGAAGCTTATCAGAGGTGGCTCTATATATGGAAAATGATTAACAGAAAATATCTTAGTTTTTCTTTCAGACTTTTCCACCTGCTTGAGCTAAAAATGCGGGCAAATATATGCCTGAATTTTAAAAGCATAGATATTTGTTTGTATATACACATAAATAATATATATATATATTAAAATAATGTAATAAGAGTTTATTTGCATTTAGCATTATCAAACACAGATGAACATATATATTCAGTGTGAAATAAACATGGATGCCAAACCAATGTATCATATTAAATAGAGGAAAATAGATTTCAATGTGTATAATTCAGAATACATGATAAAAATACCAGAGTATAAAAATTTACCTCATATTATAAGTGAGAATAACATGACATTTTCCTACTTATATTTTTCTTGTGTAATATCATCTTTCTCCAAATTTATAAAAAAAAAATCCCATGGCTCTTTTATTAATTTCTAGTGTATAATTAAACAGCAATGTTTTAACTTCTGCTAACAATTCACTATATCATGAATAATTTTCAGTCTGTGCTATAGATAATTTTCATCCTTAAATACAAAATAAAACCAGTCTTCCAGTGGTAGCAATAGTTTTGAGAGGTTGTAATAAAATTATTTTATTGTAATATCTGTTCAACATGAAAGGGTATTCACATAGGACTAATTTGATAGTTTTGAAGTACCTTTGTATAGTGAGAACTCTAAGTCATAATGCAAATTAATGATGTATACAGTGTCATAAAACAAATTGTGCTTGGAATTGCATTCACAATAAAACAAAGAAATCATGTTGCATTTGTTCTGTTTTAGGTTAAATGTTGTAGGATAAGTGTGAACTATAAAATTTATTTCAGTATATTTTAAATTATTATAAAAGTGTACAATGTATGTAAATGTATGATTTGCATGTGAAAAAAATGCCAATATTTGGAAGCTCATTAGCCTGAGATCGATGAGATATAGTAATTTAGAAATTGACAAAATTTCCCATAGGTATTTTTTAAAAAAATGTATTTGAAAAATGTGTTATCTTAAGGTTTCTATTGCTGTGAAGAGACACTGTGACCAAGGTAACACTTAAAATGTCAAACATTTAATTGGGACTGGCTCTGAGTTTCAGAGTCCCAGACCACTAATATGACCGGAAACATGATAGTCCAGGCAGATATGGTGCTAGAGAAATAACTGAGAGATTTTCTTCTTGAATTGAAGACAGTCAGAAAACTCTCTTTGCAGGCAGCAAGAAGGAAGGTCTCTTCCCCAAAGGGCAGAGCTTCAAAGCCCATCCACACAGTGACAAACTTCCTCCATTAAGGCCACACCTACTCTAACAAGGCCACACTTCCTGATAATGCAACTTCCCATAGGACAATCATATTCAAACCACCATACTTATTTTCTTAAAGATTAAAGTAATGTACATTGGCATATGTACAATAGCTTCAGCTAACTCTAAACATTATTAGCATTTTACATAATCAAATATATATATATACATATATATATATATATATATATATATATATATATATATATATGTATATCTATAATTTAAAGTCAGTGTTTATGTGTTGTCACTTCTTTGATACTTTCATAGTTCTATGGAACTATTTATAGCCTTGTTACTTTGGCTGTGTAGAAATGTCACTCAAGTCATGTTGTGGATCTGGAGTATCCTCACTAAATGTTCTAGTCTGCCATGTACACTATAACTGGATAATTCCCCCAAAACCTTATTATTATGTCACCATTTTTATATTGAATTATTTTGATGAAGTAACAACCAAATTATGTCATTATTTTCTATATTTTTTCCTAATCATTTTCTTCAGGTTTACCAATGTTTCTAGTGTTTGATGCCGCTAAAGCATTTGTACTGAAGAGAATTTGAAACATCAGTATTCTCAGTCCTAAATGGACCCCACCCATGAAAAGGAAAATGTCAGACAGGAAAGGTTAGATGCACATATACTCAGTGGTATATATTTTGAAAATATATACAAAGGTCTACACCAGTTCCGTCTATACAAAATGTTCACTATAGAAGTACTGACATTTTATAGCTCTTAGAGGAGAAATATATCTTTTTCCAATGTGCTTATAATAGTTATATGTGTCACACTCCAGGTCATTCTCTATGTCCAGTGATAGTCAACGAAGACAAACTGAACTCCACATTTGCTAGACTAATTTTTAAGAGAGAGAGGTGGAAAAGCAGAATGGAGTAGTTGGAAGAGGTAAATGACTATGATCAAAATGCAAAATATGAAGTCCTCAAAAAATGAATAAAAGATTTTTATTTTTAAATATTTATCTATTTATTTTTATGTATATGAGTGCACAGTAGCTGTACAGATGGTTGTGAGCCATCATGTGGTTGCTGGGAACTGAAGTCAGGGCCTTTGGAAGAGAAGTCAGTGCTCTTACCTGCTAAGTCATCTCTCCAGCCCCAAAAGCTATTTTTTAAAAATTCATAACTTACACTACTAAAACAGGATTCCAAAAGTGAGTAATGAGAAACGATGAAAATATTAAAACAATTTTTTTCAAAAATGGGAAAACATTTTTAATAGGGACGTGCTTATACTTATTCACATAATCACACAGATATTGACTTTCAGGTTGCTCCTAGGCCAGGGCTAGGTTAAATAAGGCAATGAAATTATCTTTTTCTCTAAAGTACACTGCATATGCACTTGCAATGAAACTACAAGTTGCTCTGACTTTATACTTTGTGTAGATGATGGAGAATCGAGTCAATAAATACCAATGGTAAAGCAACATTATTCTAGATTTTCTACATGAACTGTTTCTATGTCCTTTTATTGCTAGAAAAGGATATTGAGCTCAGCTCACAGGTACTAAGAGAATGTGAATATTTAGTCCTTCCTTGATCTTTGGATGTTATATTAAGGAATCCTTAACCTTGAGAAACTCAAACAAAAATGAAAACAACAACAACAAAAACACATTTATTTCAGTGCACAATATTGACGGGCTTCAGCACACATATTATGGGTTCTTTCCTTGAAAGTTTATCCTTTAGTTTAGATAGGTGTGTTTTTTAACATGGTGCTATCTAAATTTATTTTCCAACTTTTATTAGGTATTTACTTCATTTACATTTTAAATGCTATCTAAATTTTAAAATTGTAAAATTAAATTTTATTAACATGGAATATTTTTAAAGTACAATTATTAATAAAGTTTTTTCAAATTTTTCTCCCCAAATTTTTATTCTAATACACATAAATACTATTTTAATCCACTATAATCAGAAGATATATCATTATTTTGAATAATTCTGAGTAATAAATTTGTTTTTGAAAATATATTTTTATTTTAATCAACTAAATTTTAATCAATCACTATATTACTCATATTTATTACATTCTTCATTTTATAGTGAAAAGTAATTTTTTCAATTCAATGTATAAAATATTTTTTAATGGTTGCTTCTTTCTACTTCATAATTAAATTTGATACTTTGCTGTTTCTAGTACTTTCCTTTTGTTTACCAATCAACATATAAAAATATTATGCTTCAATTAATATCATTTTTCTTTTTTTCCTTTGCCTAAATATACTAAAGTGTCTTTAAACTAATGATTACTAGAATACTGATTGTAAAGCATTCAGAAAGTCCCTAATATAGTCAAAATCTAGAAGTTACATAGGAAAAGGTCAGGGTAATTTTTACAGTATTTGCAAGTTTCTTTGGTGAATTATGGGCATCTTGATCAATTCCAAATAATGACCTAGATGCTGAAAGCTGAAGCAATATGTACTAAGAGGCAACCCCCTCTCATGATGCCTTGGGAATGCCTATGATAGTGCTCTTTTGAGAAATGTTTTGATAGAGATTTTTTTAACATCAAAATTGCACACTCTTTCAGAGAAATCAACTTTCCTGCATTATGAACACACAGTCTCTGTGACCTATGAACTCTCTCATATGAGTATACCATTTTCTTTTTCTTAAGATGGGTATTAAATGAAGTGGGAACCATAACACTTAAATATGAAGGCTGCTAAATGAGCTCAATTTCTGAAATCAAGATTCTAAGTATGAAATTACACTGTTATGTTTTGAACTGGTTAAATGAGCCAGTACTGAATGGTTTTTAGAAGATATATGAACAGAGATGTAGCAGATAACAGAGAATACTGAAAACAGTAAGTGAAGATTAATTTTCCAAGGGTTGTTTGATTCAGAAAAGGAAGGAAATGGCTAATCATGTTGCCTCTTAACAATAAAGTGGTAACCTAATTTTTCATTCATTTTCATATTTCCCCTTAATATCTAAATTAAATACATAATGAAATTTGGAGAAGTATGATGAGGTTACAAAGCACATTTTGAAAAACAAAGGAAAAAATGCCACTGGGAAATGGTTTAATAGAAACCATTTTTAATAGAATCTCCACTTGGGAACTTGCCAGCAAGTTTTGGACATATGAATAGCCAGGTGTATTTTTACTTTCATCAGGGTTATTATTGCTTCTTGCTTATAAGGAATATTGTAACAGTTTAACTATTTGATTAAGGATTAACTTAACTATTTGGTTAACAGTTTAACTATCTGATTAACTGTTTAACCAAGTATTACAATAGTAGATTTTTCTTAAAGTGTAACACAAGTTTCTGATTAAGAGTTGATTCTTGATGTAACTTTCTGACTTATTATCTAAATGGTAATAAGTCAGGTTACCACACAATCTTCATAATTATTCCGTGATAATACTTTCTGAGTTTAGGAATTAAACAGTTCACAATTTAAACACTTTTCTCCATTACTGTGCCTAACTTCCCAAAGCTTTTATAGCTGTCTTTGTTCTAGAGATTTTAGGTCTTTAAACATTGTTGATTAAACCTCAGTATATAATATATTTCATATTACAAAATCTCAGTTTCAAATTTAATAATTTTTTGGTTGGAGGTAGAAATTTCAATTAACTTGTATCTACTGAATAAACATTATTGCCTATAGAACAAACTCAGATACTTCCAGTGTTCAACAGACTTATGATTTAAACTCAGATGAGAAACTATATTTCCTCTGGCAGAGAAACGAACTTATATTCAGAATGAGTTAATGTGGGCAACAATCACTGTGGGTTCACAAAATTTCCTGGTATTTCCTTTGGTGGAGGAGAGATTTCCTGTCATAATTTTGAGCTATAAGAAATTGTATCAATGATCTTATGCTTTTTCTAGAGTCATATACTAGAAATACGAGGCCTTTGGGATATGAGCATTCTCTCTTCCTTGACTTGGCTTTTTGCCTTATGAACTACTCTCTACTCACATACCTGCATTCCATGTCTGATGCTGAAGTTGATCTTTGGATCCACTTTTGTTTAAAGTATGTTTTTATTTTTCTTTTCTTTCCCTTTTGTTTTATTTTGGTTTTAGACTAGGTTTCACTGTATTTCCCAGGCTCTCCTTAAACTTTGGATTCTATTGCCTCATCCCTTCCAGACTGGAACTGTAGGTCATAATCCCTTCCCTCATAAGAGGTCTGCCAAATTTTTTCTACAATAATGTGTTGATATTCCACATACAGTACAACACAGTTTTGTGATATCAGTAAAATTCACCTTTAAATTTTATATGAAAATATACTTAGAATTTTCTTCTTTGTGTTAAGTTTTCCTATTGATTTATAATGATGTATATGTTTCTTGTTATTTAAATTTTATTTATTTACCCACAATCTGGACTTTTTTACATAGAGAGTCACTATAATACTTATTTCAAGTTTTATGCATTTATAATTTATACTGTCAAAAGTACTTTTAAAACTATAATTTTCAAGAATCAATTCCTTATACAAAGGGAGCTGAATTAGTTACTTTTTTATTGCTGTAAAAAACGTCAAAAACAAATGAACAAACAAACAAACAAACAAAAAACCTGCCCAGAATAAAAGTAACCTAGGGAGGAAATGGTCCATTCTCAACTCTCCGCTTTCAGATAATCATACAGGGAAGTCAGGGCAGGAACAAAAGGGAGGAACTGGGGGATGTGGGTGGAGATGGGAAGGAACTGAAGGAGAAATCATGGAGGGTTGAGTTTACTGATTTGCTTTTCAAGGCCTGCTGAGCTTGCTTTCTTATACACCCCAGGAAAACAAGCCCAAGGCTTACCTCATCAAGAATGGGCTAATCACTAAATTTGAAGCTGCATACAGGCTTTCTTAAAGGCCAGTCTAGTGAAGATATTTTCTCATTTGAGGTTATTTCTTCTGAAATGAGTCTAACTTATGCCAATAGACATAGAAGTAGGCAGCAGAGAAGCCAATCAAACTTAGTTTACTGTGAGTTTGCTGTGCTTGAATGCTATTTCTTAAGCTATTTTAGATATACTACAGTTTAATTACAAACACAATAACATTTTCTAAAATTATTTCCCATCTGCTACATTTCATCTTTTTCATAGTTCCTATACTATGATTTCAGCTTGATATTGAGAAAGACTACTGAGGAAAGGAAATCTGTTTCTTGCCTACACTCTCAGGAGGAAATAATGAGCCTTATCCTCAATGAACTCACTGTAAGTTTTTAAAGATGGCTTATATCACATTGAGGAAGAACCTCGTGTAAGTTGTGAATCAAATTGATATTGTTTTTCATTTCTGAGAAAAAACCTTTATGTGTAAGAAAAGATCATATAAGATTTGTTGTGTTCAGACAGTTATAGAAGTTTTTTTCTTATTTTTCTTTTCTTTTCTTTTTTTTTTTTTTTTTTTTTTTTTTTTTTTTTTTTTTTTTTACTGAATGGATAACTATCAGCAAGCCTTAGAAATCTGGAATAAATTTGGTCATGGCATCACATATACTTGTTAATATTGTTGAATTTTAATGTTTATATTTTATAAACTCTTTTAAATCTATTCTGGTCTACATCATTATTTAAAATTTATTTTTATAATGATTTTGTGATATTAATAGTTCAAAACCATATTAGAATAAGCTTCACTTCCATGTACATTACAGAAGATATTGTGAGCAACTAGTGGATTCATAGATAGATGTTTAGCAAACTGAAACCGTCTTAGTTTGAGGCAACCTTTGCCATGATTGCAAATTAATTATTACCCATTGTTTGGAGAAGACCATAAAAATGACTAAAATAATAAAAATAGTATTATTATTAATAATAAGAATAGTAAAGAACTAGTTGAAAAATCTGTGTAATCCCTTGTGACTTTTTCTAACTTTTCTTAGAAGAGTTCTGCCACATTTAATTTTCTAAAGTTATAGCACTGAATTTAAGTATTTCTTCATTTTCATTTTAATGTTAATGAGTACAATAGTGTTGATCACATTTTTATTTTTTTCAGACTTTTATAAATTCATTCTTTATTTTCATGGTGAAACTATCTACTTTGAATAGAACACCTTCATCCTTCATTAAAGTATTTTTCATAAGACATATTAGTTTCAGCATCCATTTTAAGTCATTATGATATTATTTTTTTCTTTCTTTTTTTTTTTTTTTTTTAGTTTGTTTGGTTTTTTATTGGAAATTTTTTTATCTACATTTCAAATGTTTTCTACTTTCCTGGTTTCCCCTCCAAAAACCCCGTATCCCCTTCCCACTCCCCCTGCTCACCAACACTCACACTGCACTCCTGCTTCCTGGCCGAGGCATTCCTCTACAATGGGCATAGAGCCTTCCCAGGACCAAGGACCTTTCCTCCCGTTGATAACCAACAAAGCCATCCTCTGCTACATATGCAGCTGGAGCCATGAGTCCCATGATGTGTATTCTTTGATTGGTGGTTTAGTCCAAGGGAGCTCTGGAGGTACTGGTTAGTTCCTATGTGGCTGCAAATCCCTTTGATTCCTTGGGTACTTTCTCTAGCTCCTTCACTGGGGAACCTGTGCTCTGTCCAATGGATGACTGTGAGCATCCACTTCTGTATTTGTCAGGTACTAGCAGAACATCTCAGGAAACAGCTATATCAAGCTCCTGTCAGCAAGATCTTGTTGACATCCAAAATAGAGTCTGGGTTTGGTGATTGTATATAGGATGTATCCCCAGGTGGGGCAGTCTCTGGATGGTCATTCTGAAGAGTCTCTGCTCCAAACTTTGTCTGTATAACTCCTCAATGAGTATTTTGTTCCCCTTTCTAAGAAGGATCTAAGTATCCACACTTTAGTATTTCTTCTTCTAGAGTCTCCTGTGGTTTGTGAATTATATCTTGGGTATTCCGAGCTTCTGGGCTAATATCCACTAATCAGTGAGTGCATATCATGTGTGTTCTTTTGTGATTCAGTTACTTCACTCAGGACAATATCCTCCTGATCTATCCATTTGTCTAAGAATTTCATAACTACATTGTTATTAATAGTTGAGTAGTACTCCATTGTGTAAATGTACCACACTTTCTATATCCATTCCTCTACTGAGGGACATCTGGATTCTTTCCAGCTTCTGGCTATTATAAATAATGCTGCTATGAACATATTGCAGCATGTGTCCTTATCACACATTGGAGCATCTTCTGGGTATATATGTCTAGTAGTGGTATTGCTGGGTCTTCAGGTAGTGCTATGTCCAATTTTTGAGGAACTTCTAAATGAATTCCAGAGTGTTTGTACAAGCTTGCAGTTCTACCAGCAATGGAAGAGTTTCCTCTTTGCCACATCCTCACCAGTATCTGCTGTCACCTGAGTTTTTGATCTTAGCCATTCTGACTGGTGTGAGCTGGAATATCAGTATTGCTTTGATTTGCATTTCCCTGATGACTAAGAATGTTGAAACTTTCTTTAGATGCTTTGCTGCCATTCAAGTTTCCTCAGTTGACAATTCTTTCTTTAGCTCTGTGCCCCATTTTTAATAGGGTTACTTGGTTCTCAGGAGTCTAACTTCTTGAGTTCTATGTATATATTGGGTATTAACCCTCTATTAGATGTAAGATTGGTAATGATCTTTTCCAAATTTGTTGGTTGCCATTTTGTCTTATGGACAATGTCCTTTGCCTTACAGAAGCTTTGCAATTTTATGAGATCCCATTTGTTGATTCTTGTTCTTACAGCACAAGCCATCGGTGTTCTGTTCAAGATTTTTCACCTGTGCCAATATGGCCAAGGCTCTTTCCCACTTTCTCCTCTATAAGTTTCAGTGTCTCTGGTTTTATGTGAAGTTCCTTGATCCACTTAGACTTGAGCTTTGTACAATGAGATAAGAATGGGTTGACTGGAATTCTTCTCAATGTTGACCGCCAGCTCAACCAGCACCATTTGTTTAATTTCAGTATTTCAGCTAGCCATGGACAATTTCATTGTCTTTTATCAAGAATCACAAGAAGAAGTTGTGTTACTTTGTTTCTATAATTTGATTTCTTCTTTCTAGTACTTTGTACTAGACTGTAAAAATGCTATATAAACAAAGTAGCTATTCTTTATTATTTTATGGTATTTCTATATTTTATGACTCATGAATTTAATTTGGGTATGGAATGGGTAGAATGTGCACAAACCCACAGGTGTGCACCATTCATATGTAGAGATCAAAGGCCAATGTAAGAGAGTCAGTTTTCTTCTTCCACCATGTTGTGCCCAGAATCAAATTCCTTTTGCTTGGGTTGGTTTATAGCATTTCTATCCACTGATTTAGCTGATTGGTCCTGTGTCCACTATTTTGTTGTATATTCTATGATATAGTACTTGGTATTAAAATTTATCTATTTCTTTATGGCTTTTAGTTTTTTGTCCTTGAATTGGTATTCATCAAAAGAGTGGTGATGTTGTCACATGTATTTATACCAGTTGTAATGAAAGCATATACATATATATATATATATATATATATATATATATATATATANATATATATATATATATATATATATATATATATATATATATAGAGAGAGAGAGAGAGAGAGAGAGAGAGAGAGTAGTAGACACGTGTGAGTGTCTTTATGCTTGGAAGTGATAATTTTTAATTAATTAAGAAATGTATTAATTTTACAATACATTGTTTGCCTTTTCCCTCTTTCTAATACCCCTTTCTAACTTTTCAAGTATGCTTGAAATATATTCACAAAATATAAATTTCAACAAAGAGAAACTATTTAGTTATTTCATATTTGACCTGCAATATGCAAAGGTGAGACAAATCTTTAAAATAGTCTCTCAGTATAATCTTTAAAATGTCTGATGGATATCATCAAGATGCCTATAATTTATTTATGAATCAGAGCAAGCAAGCAGGATGAAGATTAAATTGACACATTTTTATTAATTTGCACTGAAATAGTCAGAAATCAAATATATCAGACTTTTCCCTTGCCTTTTAAAATATAACAGTAGAATAGTAGAATAGTAGACCAAGGAAAAGACAATACATAATGTATAGTGCAAATGTTTCTCATAATGAAGTTATGTAAATATACCTGTGAGCTTTGAAAAGTTGGATCAAATTGCAGAGGAACCTATTCATTGTCCACAGGTAGCATGGGTAAAAAATGTATGCATAGAAGCTACATGATATAAACATAAATCTGGGAAGAAAAAGAAAAATTTTACAGACTTTTAATCTCATAGTCTGTATGGCAACAAGTAAGTACAAAACAAAAACAAAAAATTATCTTACTTTTTGAAATTTATAAGATGTAATACTCTAAAAGGTATCTAACTCTATTTATAATTTATAACCTGGTATCATTTAAAATATTTCAGTGCTTTAAGATCTAAACATATGTGTAGTATCTATAACCTAAGTATGCAAAAATCAGCGCACCAGACTTGACTTGCTAAATATTGGTTGAAATAAACTTTATGACAGCTTGAGCTGTTTTCTAAACATAAAATATAAGTGATTTTGGTTCCATTTTGTAATCATTTTCTGGTAAGTTCTAATTCTTGTGATCTTTATTCTTTGCTTTGAAGTAAATAATTCTATGACTTTACCAATAGACCATATTGCAAGATCAAAAATATTGTATGCAACTAAGATGACAGATCATCTTTGAGACATAAACATATACAAAATAGAGAAATATACAAAGACTACCTGTAGATATGAGCATATTTTCAAATATGTTATAACATAAGTATTGAGAGATACTGATTATAATTCATAATGTAATCATTTATTAATTGGCTGTTTTGATGTATCTAAATCTTCTCTTACCTCTTCAAAAAGATCACTGTGGAGTGGCTCAGGTTCCTTCTGGATGGCACCAGCACCAGGCCACCTTGGGAACAAACTCGGCAGACAGTCCCATAGTCCCCAGTGGACTCTATACACCCCAGGCACCCTAGCACACCCAGGATCTTGGGATCACTGTTGAGCAGAATGCAAAATCTTTTCCAACAGAACCAAGAGTGCCTGGGGCTAGCAGGAGCAGGAGGGACACAGAAACCCCGCCCAACCAGTGGCTCCAGTTCCTTCCAATCTGCACTGGTCTACATTGGTTTGAAACTCAGATGACAGCTCCATGGTCCCTAGAGGAGTTACCATTGAGAAGTGGTCTAACACACATAGGATCTTTGGATCCCAGGATCCCAGGAACTTGGTCACACCAGGATCTCAAGGTCTCAGAGGAAGCTTGAGTACGAAGAACTCTAACACACCCAGAATCTCAACATCAGAGGATCCCAGAATCACAGGATCTCAGAGAAAGCTGGACTCAGAGAAGTAATGACTTAACCAGGATTACAGGAAGGACAGGCTCCAATTAGATATATCAAGGAAAGGGAGCACTTGAGATAATCAGATGGCAGGAGGCAAGCATAAGAACAGAAGCAAAAGAAACCAAGGTTACCTGACATCATCAAAACCAAAAACTCCCACCATAGCAAGAATGGATAAACCATCTCACCAGAAAAGCAAGATACTGATCAAAAGTCACTTCTCATGATGATGATGGGGGACTATAAGAAGGACATAAATAATTCCTTAAAGAAATACAGAATACAGGTAAACAGAATACAGGTAGAAGCCTTTAAAAAGGAAACAAATAAATTCCTTAAAGAATTACAGGAAACTACATCCAAACAGGTGAAATAATTGAACAAAACAATCCAGGATCTAAAAACAGAAGTAGAGACAATAAAGAAATCACAAAAAGAAACAACTCTGGAGATAGAAAACCTAGGAAAGGAGTCAGGAGACATAAATGCAAGTATCACCAAAAGAATACAAGAGACAGAAGAGAGAATCTCAGGTACAGAAGATACCATAGAAAACATTAACACAACAATCAAAGAAAATGTGAAATGCAAAAAGATCCTGACCTAAAATGTTCAGAAAATCCAGGACACAATGAGAAAACCAAAGCTAAGGATAATAGGTATAGATGAGAGAGATGATTTCCAACTTAAAGGGCCAGTAAACATCTTCAAAAAAATAATAGAAGAAAACTTCCCAAANCTAAAGAAAGAGATGGCCATGAACATACAATAAACTTACAGAACTCCAAATAGTTTGAACCAGAAAAGAAATTTCTCCTGTCATATAATAATCAAAACACCAAATGCAGAAAATGAAGAAAGAATATTAAAAACAGTAAGTGAAAAAAGTCAAATAACTTAGAAAAGCAGACCTATCAGAATTACAAGTGACTTCACCCCAGAGACTATGAAAGCCAGAAGATCCTGGGAAGATGTCATACAGACCCTAAGAGAACAAGAATGCCAGCCCAGGCTACTATATCCAGCAAAACTCTCAGTTACCATAGATGAAGAAACCAATGTATTCCATGACAAAACCAAATTTACACAGTATCTCTCCACAAATAAAGCCCTTCAAAGAATAATAAAGGGAAAATTCTTAACACAAACTGCACTCTAGAAAAAGCAAGAAAGCAATCTTTCAACAAACCTAAAGGAAGATAGCCACATGAACAGAATTCCAACTCTAACAACAAAAATAACAGGAAGCAACAATGGCTTTTCCTTAATTTCCCTTAAGATAAATGGACAAAATTCCCCCAATAAAAAGACATAGACTAATATACTGGTTATGTATAAAAGTTTTGCTGCATACAAAAAATCCACCTTAAAGACAAAGACAGATCCTACCTCAGAGTAAAAGGCTGCAAAACTGTTTTCAAGCAAATGGTCCCAAGAAAGAACAGTCATTCTAATATCAAATAAAATTGACATTCAACCAAATGTTCAACACCCTTAGTCATCAGGGAAATGCAAATCAAAACAACCCTGAGATTCCATCTCACACCAGTCAGAATGACTAAGATTAAAAATTCAAGTGACAGCAGATGCTGGTGAGGTTGTGGAGAAAGAGGAA
>NC_034606.1:12563762-12566439 GCF_900095145.1 Mus pahari | reverse complement strand
ACAGTTAGTTATTGTATGTAACACAGGGCTCTCAATGGAGGAGCTAAAGAAAGTACCCAAAGAGCTGTAGGGGGCTGAACCCTGTAGGTGGAACAACAATATGAACTAACCAATACCCCCTGAGCTCGTGTCTCTAGCTGCATATGTAGCAGAAGATGGCCTAATCGGCCATCATTGGGAAGAGAGGCCCCTGGTCTTGTAAACTTAATATGCACCAGTACAGGGGAAGGCCAGGGCCAAGAAGTGGGAGTGGGTGGGTAGGGGAGCAGGGGTTGGGGGGATATAGGGAACTTTTGGGATAGCATTTGAAATGTAAATAAAGAAAATAATAATAAAAATATAAATAAAAACATAACCATTTGGTAATGGGAAAAAAAATGACCTTCAACCGAGAGTTATCAAAAAAGATAAGGAAGGACAGTTCATTCTCATCAAAGTTAGAATTTACATAGCTGAACTCTCAGTTCTGAATATCTATGCTCCAAATCCAAGGCCATCCTCATTTAAGAAACTTTAATAAAGCTCAAAGCACACATTGCACCTCACACAATAATAGTGGGAGACTTCAACACCCCACACTCATCAATGGACAGATCATAGAAACAGAACCAAACAAAGACACAGTGAAACTAACAGAAGTTATGGAACAAATGGATTTAACAGATATTTGTACAATATTTTACCCTAAAAAACAAAGGATACACTTTCTTCTCTGCAGCTCATGGTACTTTCTTCAAAATTAACCATATACTCAGTCACAAAATGGACCTCAACATATACAAAAATATTGAAATAATCCCATGCATCCTATCAGATCACCACAGACTATGGCTGATCTTCAATAACAGCATAAATAATGCAAAATGCACATAGACTTGGAAGCTGAAAAATACTCAAAGATAACTTGGTCAAGGAAGAAATAGAGAAAGAAATTAAACACTTTCAGAGTTTAATGAAAATGAAAGTACAACATACCCAAAAGTATGAGACACAAGGAAAGTAGTCCTAAGAGGAAAACTCATAGCTCTAAGTGTCTCCAAAAGGAAACTAGAGAGAGCATACACTAGTAGCTTGACAGCACACCTAAAAGCTCTAGAAAAAAAGGAAGCCAATTCACCCAAGAGAACTAGATGGCAGAAAAAAATTAATCAAACTCAGGGCTAAAATCAATCAAGAATAATAAAAAATAACTATACAAAGAATCAACCAAACCAGGAGCTGGTTCTTTGAGAAAATCTACAAGACAGATTAACCCATAGCCAAACTAACTAGAGGACACAAGAACCACATCCTAATTAGCAAAATCTGAAATGAAAAGGGAAATATAACAACAGAAACTGATGAAATCTTAAAAATAATCTGATCTTACTACAAAAGATTATACTGAACAAAACTGGGAAATCTGGATAAAGTGAACAATTTTCTAGACAGATACCAGGTACCAAAGTTAATTCAGGATTTGATTAATGATGTACTCAGTCCCTTATCTCCTAAAGAAACAGAAACAGTCATTAATAGTCTCCCAACCAATAAATAAATAAATAAATAAATAAATAAATAAAAGCCCAAGACCATATATGGGTTTAGTACACAGTTCTATCTGACCTTCTAAGACCTAATTCCAGTATTCCTTAAACTATTTCACAAAATAGAAACAGAAGGTATTTTATGCAATTTGTTCTACGAAGACACAATTACTCTGATACCTAAACCACACAAAGACCCAAGAAAGAAAGAGAACTTCAGACCAATTTCCCTTATGAATATTTATACAAAAATATTCAATAAAATTTTTGTCAACTAAATCCAAGAACACATCAAAGCAATCACCCTTATGATCAATTAGGCTTCATCCCAGGGATACAGGGATGGTTTAATAAATGGAAATCCATCAACCTAATCAACTATGAAAACAAACTCAAAGACAAAAAACACATGATCATTAGATGCTGAGAAATCATTTGACAAAATCCAACAACCGTTCATGATAAATGTCTTGGAAAGATCAGGAAATCAAGGCCCATACCTAAACATAATAAAAAGCAATACACAGCAAACCAATAGCCAACATCATAATAAATGGAGAGATACATAATAAATGGAGAGAGCAATCCCATTAAAGTTAGGGACTAAAGAATGTTGCCCACTGTCTCCCTACCTATACAAATAGTACTTGAAGTCCTAGCCAGAGCAATTAGACAACAAAAGGAGATCAAGGGAATACAAATTGGAGAGTAAGAAGTCAAAATGTCACTATTTGCAGATGATATGATAGTATACTTAAGGGATGCCAAAAAGTCCACCAGAGAACTATTAAACCTGATAAACAGCTTCAGTGCAGTAGCTGGATATAATATTAGCTCAAACAAATCAGTGGCCTTTCTCTACACAAAGGATAAACAGGCTGAGAAAGAAATTAGGGAAACAACACCCTTTACAATATTCACAAATAATACTAAACACTGTGGGGTAACTCTAAATAAGCAAGTGAAAAATCTGTATGATAAGAACTTCAAGTCTCTTAAGAAAGAAATTGAAGAAAATTTCAGAAAATGGAAAAATCTCTCATGCTCATGGATTGGCAGGATGATTATAGTCAAAATGGCTATCTTGACAAAAACAATCTATAGATTCAATGCAATCCACCTCAAAATTCCAACAATTTGCAAATTCATCT
>NC_034606.1:12527572-12561167 GCF_900095145.1 Mus pahari | reverse complement strand
AACCCAATCACAAAAGAACACATATGGTATGCACTCATTGATAAGTGGATATTAGCCCGGAAGCTCAGAATACCAAAGATACGATTTGCAAAACACATGAAACTCAAGAAAAAGAAAGACCTAAGTGTGTATACTTCATTCCTTCTAAGAAAGGGGAATAAAATACCCATTGAAGGAGTTACAAAGTTCAGAGCAGAGACTGATGGAATGACCATCTAGAAACTGCTCCACCTGGGTTTCCATTCCATAAACAACCACCAAACCCAGACTCTATTGCAGATGCCAACAAGAATTTGGTGATGGGAGCCTGATATAGCTGTATCTTGAGAGGTTCTGCCAGTGCCTGACTAATACAGAAGTGGATGCTCACAGTCATTCATTGGACGGAGCACAGTGTCTCAAATGAATGAGTTAGAGAAAGTACCCAAGAAGCTGAAGGTGTCTGCAGCTCCATTGGACGAACAACAATATGAACTGACCAGTACCCCCAGAGCTCCCTGGGACTAAACCACCAATCAAAGAAAACACTTGGAAAGATTCATGGATCTAGCTGCAGATGTTGCAGAGGATGGCCTATTTGGACATCAATGGGAAGAGTGGCCCTTGGTCCTGGGAAGGTTCTATATCGCAGTATAGAGGGATGCCAGGGCCAGGAAGTAGGAGTGGGTAGGATGGGGAGCAGGGGGAAGGGGAAGAGGATAGGGGACTTTTGGAGGGGAAACGTGGGATAACTTGAAATGTAAATAAAGAAAATATCTAAAAAAATAAAAAAGAATAAAAGATCACTGTGATTTTTTTTCTCTTTATTAATGATTAAAACCTTTACTTGATCATACTGAGAGACTCACTCTCAATTAATTATCTATGAATTAACTATCCAGCAATTATCAGAGAATACTCTTTTTGCAGTTAATGACAATAAATACAGAGTCCCAGGGCTGAGCAAGGTGCGGAAAATTAGAAACTACATAATGCTCAGATTTAAATAGACAATCTATAAACTTCCCTTCCAGAGTTCAAGGATATTTGAGGAAGCGGAAACAGAGAGATGCTAAGAGCCTAAGGCACCAAATAACTAAGGAAAAAAAAACATTTTTTTTTCCAGTCACAATAGAGCAGTTGCACATATGAACTCATAACTCTTCTGGCAACATGAATAAGATCTGTGAAAGTTCTAAATAGAGAAAGTTCTAGTATGGAGGAGAAAATTGGAAATGATTCTCAACCTGTGTAAGATGGTATGGGTAACTGATAGATGCTGAGAGAGATAGTGAATGAGATAAATAGAAATAGATACATGGGTGGAAAGAATGATGAATAGTTAGCTAGCTAGCTAGTAATGTTGCTTGTTGTGACAACCCTGTAGATTTTGTATGATGAGCTAGAGAATAAGCTCTGAAATATGCATGTTCTTATTTATTTTGCCAAGATGTCTAAAAACAACATGTTCTAAATCCTAACATGTCAGTACTTTCCTATTAAACCAGTTCTTAGAAAGAGGCTAGATCAGAAGGGTTGGAACATTAGCAGGAACTAAAGCATGAGACCTTGCCTCTGTACAAACAAACAAACAAAAAACTGAGAAGGGGCTGACTGCAGATGTTGGACATGAATTGCAAAAACAGAAAAGAATGTAAAGGGGTTTTTCTACTCTTAATTCCAATGTGAATTTTTTTTTGTTTTAGAGGTAGATAAGTGCATAAAATATTTTTAATATTGAAAGGGTAAATTAGCTTATGAAGCATACACCCAAGATACATGGGTAGCACAAATTTTAAGTGATTTATTAAAATAATTATAATATGAATATGAATATTAAGGAACCTGTTATGTTTAGGACTGGTGTTTTGATTGTTTTATTTGTTTTTATTGTTTTTCAATTTACTATAAGTTAGAGTCATCAGAGAAGAGGGAATATCCATTGAGAAAATGCTCCCTCACTCTGAGATGTAGTGACTGAAGGCTATAGAGCATTTTGTTAATTATATATATATATATATATATATATATATATATATATATATATATATATATATATATATATATTTGTGTGTGTGTGTATGTGTGTACATATATATCAAAAGAGAGCGAGACAGACAGAGACAGAGACAGAGAGAAAGTGAGAGAACATGAACACTAGCACCTTCTCTAGGCTCAGGGAACATCTCAGAAGAGGAGTTAGAGGAAAGAATGTGAGAATTGGAGGATTTGGAGTGCTATGAAAGGTAAACATTTCTGTGACACATATAAACTCACAGCAGATGAACTGAGCATCATCAGTCCTGCACAAGCTCAAGATTAAAAATTTCAAACACAGGTTTGAAAGAGTCTCCTGTCTACCCCATGTCTACTTTCCCTCTGGGAAATTGGGAGAGGGGAACATGATCAGGTATTAGGTAGGGGAAAAGGGCTGAAATCCATGAGGGTCAGAGAAAGAATGGAAACATGTAACCATGGGAGGTAGGAGGTTGAGGGAGGCAGGTCTCAGAATGTACCAGAGACCTAGGAGGTGAGATAATTTCAGGACTCAAAGGGAGGGACCTTGGAAGAAATACCCTACAATGGGGAGAAGGAACTTATAGGGCACACCTTCAGCAGAAAGACAGAGCATAAAGAAAGGGAGGGGTTAACATCCCACAGTCAAAACTCTGACCTATATTTGTTCCTGTCTGAAAGAATTGCAGAGATGGAAATGAATAAGAGTCTGAGGAAAAGAAGGTCCAGCAATAGGCTCAAAGTTGGATCCAACTCAAGGGGTGTTTGCAAGGCCTGACACTATTACTGAGGGTATTGAACACTCACAAAAAAGTGGCTTATCATGACTGCACTCTAGAAAACCCAACAAACAGTTGAAAGTGTCAGATGCAGATATTTGCACCCAAGCAATGAATAGAAGCTGCTGACCCCTGTTATTGAATTAGGGAAAGGCTGAAAGAAGCTGAGGATGAGGGCAGTCCTCTAGGAGGACCCAGAGACTCAATCAACCTGAACCCCTGAGATCTCTCAAACACTGGACCACCAACCAGGCAGCATACACCAGCTGATATGAGACCCCCAACACATACAGAGTAGGACACTGCCGGCTCTGAGAAGATGCACCTAACCCTCAAGAGACTGGCCCCAGGAAGTTTAGAGGTCTGGTTGGTTGAGGAGTGCAGGATGGAGAATGGGGACATCCTCTTGGAGACAGAGGTGTAGAGATGAGGTATGGGATATGGAATAGTCAGAGGGTGGATGGGGAAGAAGGAATTAAACTCTGGAGTGAAAAGAAAGAAAGGAAGGAGGAAGGAAGGAAGGAAGGAAGGAAGGAAGGAAGGAAGGAAGGAAGGAAGGAAGGAAGGAAGGAAACATAATTTAAAAGAAAAGAAAGGGGTTCCTGATGCTCCCCACCACTTTGTTAGGAATTAATGGCAATTGATGGCTATTGAATGATGATGTCCTTTAAGTTTAAAAGGTCAGCATGTCCATTGATAGGTTTCTCATAATATAGTGGGTGCTCCTGCACAGTGCATATTGATGACACTAATAGTACTTAGTCGACTGTAATAATAATTTTGAACAGGCATTAAGTTTAGAGGAAATTGAAAGGTATGTTGAGGAGTACAGAGATAGGTAGAGATGGAGAAGGGGCCATACTTCCTACATGTATGACACTATATAAGTGCTATTTATTATTTAAAATGTAACATGTTCTAGTTTTCTTTTTGGTGCTATAATAAAGACAATGACAGAACCTTTTTTTTTTTTTTAAAGAAAAGAGCTTTTTTTAAGATTTTAAGTTACCGTGAGTATGGCATCATGGGAGGTCAGGATAGGATAGCAAGAGAGGAACCTGGAGGGAGAACTACTTACTGGCTTGATACCCTGACAGCTGAGCTATTTCTTTTATATGCCTAGGCACACCTGATAAGAACTGACATTCTGCACAGTGGGTTTCAAGTAAAATGCAAGAAAATGCACCAAAAAATGCGTACAAGCAATATGATATAGCCAAGTTCTCAGTTGAGATTTCCTCTTTTCATACAGGTCAACAGTGCAGTGGTGTTTTTTTTTTGTTTGTTTTATGCTTTTTTTTTTTCAGTTTCCCCCATGATTTCAAGATCACTGGATACAATGACTTGAGAAAGTTATTTATACAAGTTCATTTATATCCCATAGTCAGAAAATGTATCATAGAATAATGACTATAGCCAGGAGTATATAAATGAACCAAATTAATTACTTCATACATTTTATGTTTTAAAGCAAAAACAATGAAAGCAAACAAAACTTTCCTGATGCAATCCTTCATTTCTTACATTGCAGTCTGATAATTCTTTGCTTTAAACTCTAACCTTGCCATAATCTGAAGTGGATTGTATCTGTCAAGAATTTCCTAAGTAAATGGAGAGAAGGTGTATGATTCAACAATGCGCATTGATATTTATTGAAAGACTATAACTTCTGGATGGGTACAGTTGTAGATTAAAAGTTGTTACATATATTTCTTTGTTAAATTCACACTATAATAAGCCCAGTGTAAGAAAAACAAGAAATAAGTGCCTTTATAGGTTTTTTTTCTAGTTTGGACTTTATATTCCATACAGTTTATTTTGTATAGAATATCACAAAATCAGTAGTGACACCAGGGTAACTTAAGCTTTCTACTTACTCATCATTTTCTAGAGAGTAGCACCAGCCTGATCACTGTTCAAAATTAAAGGTAAAACAAGCATTGCAGTTCAGGTATGAACGAATCTTTGCAGGTTTTAATACGCCTATGAACTGATGGAGTAAGTCACTGAATCTTATTTCCAGCAGGACTCAGATGCTTAAGAAAATCCAAGCACACTCTATATTGCATAATGAAGGACTCCACGTAATAATTGTTATCCAGGCTACTACTGGTTCCCGACTGCTGTACTCATAGTTTATCAGAATCCTTTAAACATGCATTTGTGGAAGAATGACTGAAAAGTAAAAGGATAAATAGTTTATAAGCAAAAGTCTAAAGAAAGATTAAATATGATACAAAACTAAGTAATTGCTATCTCCTGTGGAAATTTGAAGAAAATATTAAAAATCAGAATGCATGTATGTACTATGCATAGATATATCTAACAACCTAAAATAGCTTATATGTTCTTAATTACAGATTAACATTTGTTGATGATACTTCTTAACTTTCTCTTAAATAATTGTCCCAAAATATCTTTAGAGGTACAGAACCTGTACATGTGTTTACTTCATGTATAGAATAACAAATGATAGCATAAAAAAGAATTAATTTACAAGCATATTGTAAAGGTGAGATATTCTAAAGTTGACAATATCCCAAATAACTTTGGCACCCTAGAAACTCTAGGGAGCAGCACTGGGGAACAGGATAGGCTTACTCGATAAGTTCTCATTTAATACATGGCTTTAGGTATATGCAATGATTGGCAGAAATCCCCAGGTCACAAGCACAGAAAATAGGCTCTAGGAATACATAGAAGAATGATTTGGATGACTGTAGTTCTTATATCTGTAGTTACAGTACAGAGGCTGTAATATCCTATTCAATCTTTTTATGAAATACTATCTGTAAACATAGTCTGGGGTGCATGAAAAAAAAATCTAGATTTGATTTAATCATCTTAGGAAAAAATCCTTCTTCCCTGAAGGTTACAGAAAACCTCCTTTAAAAATGAACGTATGTTCCTGACTACTGTAGGATGTTGGAGCAGATAATGGTTGGCCCCTATAACTCAGCATTTCTTTTCAGTGGTAGCATTTTAAGGCATTTAGAAAACCTCTTTAGTAACACTTTTATAAACCATTTCATACATTTTGACTGACCTCATTAATAAACACAATTCCTGCTTATTTATTGCCACTCAGAATTTAAAGGAAAAACAGAAATTAATGGTCTACTAAACTTTCGCAGACAATAGCCTACAATAAATTATGGTGAATACACTTGCTCTCTACTCTTTTTTTTTTTTTAACCTCATTTTAGTTCTTTCTATTTGTCAGTGTCTTGCTGTTCTTCTGATTTTATAGGTGTAAGGTCTTGGTTTGTTTTTCTTTCAAAAAACCCTGGAGTACTCAGAATGATTCTGAGGCCTGGAGCTCTTATCACTGCAAACAAAACTGTCAGTTCTGAAACACTGCTGGGAAGGAGACTCAGGCTAGAGGAATGCCAACCCAGCAGTTCACAGGGAGCAGAGCAGGAACTCAGCAGAAACTCATTAATGAGGGATTAAATGTATAAAAATAATACTTTCATTCCCTTAACCTTTATTTACATTGACAAATATAGGATTAAATGTAATCATTTTATCACAGTTTGACAAAGTTTGCAGGAGTGTTCTGTGTTAGCTCAGCTAGAAATATTTTATTTTACTCACTTTTCCTTAGTCATATCACAACTAGAACAGCAAATAAAAAGAATAAAATTCTAGAAGATATAGTCCAATAGGTAGATATAAGAACATAAGAAAAATGTAATATCTTAAATATTGAGTTAAAATTTTAAAATTGAATATTGAATTAACTTAGTAAGTAATAAATATGTATATGAAAGATGATTTTTATAAAAAACAGTTACTAATTATATTTAAACTTTTATCTTATCTTTTTCATACTATAGTGAATATGAAATATATATCATAAAATTTGGAAAAAAAATCACCCATATACCTGTGTTTCCTTCTGAGTTCTACAGTGGGGCATTAAAGGAGTTAGCTAAGTTATCCAACAGGATGACTAACATCCCACCTCAGCTATCTGAATAAAAAGTTCTCTCTTTGTTTGAAATAATTATCTCTGAAAAGTTTATCATATAGTAGTTTGGTTTGGAACAAAAAGTTAAAAACACAAGTTTGATCACTGTCATCCCTTGTGGTATTTGTACCAATGTAATCTGTAAGTAATTTAGGGGAAGAAGGAATTTCAAAATATAGAAAAGAATTGGACTATGGGGAAAAAGAAGAAAGAATCATCTTTTGTGTAAATTCACATCTGTTTCATAAAATCTCAAAAAAAAAGAGCCACATTGATATTGTATTTCTCTACTTTAAACACTACTACTCTAAAATTAAAAATCCTCTGACTGTAATGTGTAAAGCAACAGAGGGATTCACAAGTAGCCACAACAGATGTGCAGTCTAGCCCTCTTTAGGGACATTTATTCAATTCTGAGAACTGTATTAAAAACTTGACAAACTTTATATTCCTGATATGGTGATGCACTATTATTAGTAGGTTGGAAATAAAAACTTTTTCATATAAACTCTTTCCAATCTATGGCATCTAAATTTCTCAATTCAGGGCTAAAATCTTTGTATATATATATATATATATATATATATATATATATATATATATATATATGGTAGTTTCATCTTTCTATAAGTTTTTATGTGTAGTAATTTGATAATAGATCCATACACTTTTTATTTTATAACAGATCGAAAATTGGGCTGTGATAGAAGTTTAGTCCACATTCTTTAGTAAACTTTCAATTAATTCACTCATTCATATGGAATCTCATATAAACATACACATACATATATATTAATATATGTACATATATAGTGCATATAGACATTTAAACTAAGTCTGTTTTGAACATATCAATTTCATACTGTATATGAAAATGCACATTTATTACTGTATAGAAATAAAGAAGTGGAAGATTGAAGGCATAGTATGGCACAGGAAGACTTCAGGCAGTGGGCAGGCTGGTCGTATGGTTTTAATCTGTTTGCCTGAGGTTATCTTTGCCTATACTTAGCTGAGGTTGCTAAATGATTTTCTGCTGTCTTGTCAAATAAATAAATAAATAAATAAATAAACAAACATAACTACTGATGCTGTTCTTCACAGGGAAATCAGAAAATCATAGAAGAAAATCAGATCATGGGATGCATTACAAGACATGTTCCTCATCTGGAGGAAAAAACAATTTTCCAAGAAAGTTTGACAAAAGAAAACAAACTTCTAGGTGAAGACACTAGACTGAAAGAAGGATTAGGAGGAGGAGGAGGAGGAGGAGGAGGAGGAAGAAGAAGAAGAAGAAGAAGAAGAAGAAGAAGAAGAAGAAGAAGAAGAAGAAGAAGAAGAAGAAGAAGAAGAAGAAGAAAAGTTTAAAAAAAAAAAGAGTAAAGCTCATACTAATTCATGTAGTACTCCAGTGCAAGACTATTCTACACTTTCAAAATATATGATAGAGTTTACATCATGTAGTCTAGATCTATAACAATCACCTTACCAAGTATAAAAGAACAGATTATCAGGTGAGCTATATGATGGATAAAAATAGAAAGCTGAAAGGAAAGGAATAAAACTAGCAAAGTGTTGACTATAAACCAATAGATATATCACACCTGGTTTCTTTAAAATGGTTTCATACTTTCAGCTAAAAATATCCTGATGCATGTATATAGAGAAAGTAGATATTGAGGAAACAGCTCCCAAAAGAGTTGTCAGTGGACTAGAAAAACTTTGGATACCTGAGCAAGAGTCTGATCCTAATGTGATGATCTAGGAAGTCATCCAGAATGATTTGTATACCAGTGATGACTGGGTGGCCACATACACATAGCTCATTTTGAGGTGAAAGGAAACAGTTTGGGGCTTAGACTAATTCCACTAGTGAATTAAATAAGATAAATTGTACTATTATTGAAATATATAGGAGAAAAACATTAATACCAATAAAATGTGTGTAGGTATCATTTTAAAATGATACAAATGCTGGTTTATGATATTTACATATGTATGTAAAGAAACCAAGATGTTATTAATTTAAGAAATTGTTTTAAGTAATATTAAAATTTTATTGGAATTTAAAGTTATTATCCTTTCAATTACCTAAATTCTCATTTTATATATTTACTACTCAGGGATATAAGTGTTACCCCAAATTGTCATAGATTAGATCCTTCTTTTCTAGCATGTAGTATGATTGTGAGCTGTTGGAAACCTTGGAAAATTGGGAATAATAGAAGAAAATTAAGTCACCTGGCATACAATCTTAGGTTGAAACCCCTACTATTCCTTCTCTCACATTTTGGCTCTTGATGCATTAAAGTAAAAAGAAGTTCTACCACAAACTCCTAGCAAACTGTTACACCTCACTATATATCCCCATCAACTGACTGACGAACCACCCATGACAAACTGCAAAACAAAATAGATCTTTCTTTCATTTTAAGTTGATTTTTCCAATATTTTCTAATAATGATAAAAAGGTAACAAATAGGACACAATGTACAAGACATAGATCAAATGATAAATATTCATGGGCTATCAATGAATTTCATAGAGCTTACATATTTCAATAGAAAAAATTATGATGATCAATATATTCTAGACTATAAATAATGACTGGTAACTATAACAAGTATTATTAATTTATTCTCTAAATGTACTATGTAATTAACTACATAAAATGAGATAATATTCTACAATCTATTATAAAATATGTCTACAGAATGCATTTAATTAACAGCTAATTCAAAAGATTTTTTGTGAATAGGTAAAACACAAGCTAATCTACAATTTTAAAAAATTATATGTAGGAATTATGGTAGAATTATAAGTGTTGCTAAGAGGGGACATACAAAGTTATCCTCTAAAAGAAACATTTGCAATTCTATCAAAGAAGTTAACAGGAATTTTAAATTATTTATCTTATTGTTCAAGTTGCATCATATTTCCTTCTTCACTTTCCTCCATTCATGCTCTTCCTTATAGCCTTCCAGGTTAATCCTGAAATATATGGCCTTTCAAAAAATAATTTTTGTGGAGAAATCTGGAGCAAGCTGAGCTGCCATGAGCAGCCTGCTATCTCAAAGGGACATTGATTTTTCTTTCACTTCTCCTCCCACCATCAGCAGACCTGAGGATCATGAGCCATACAGGAACATCTAGTGACCAGTCATCAAGATGGCTAAAGGCTCTAGAAAAACACATTCAATAAAAGCTAGGGCAATATGATACCTTCAAATCAGAATTACACTAGAAGAGCAAGCCCTGTATATCCTAACACAACTGATATAAAAGTACACAACATTAAAAACATTCATCAATATAATAGAGAACTTTAAAGAGTAAGTAAATGCCTTCTGGTCCTAGAGCTGATCCTGTCCCACAATTTCCAGATTGGATTCCATGCCACAATACTTCATACCCAAATACCACCTGGAAAGAGCTAGTCTCCCAGGAGTACTGACACACCTGTGAATACAAGTAAGAACACCACTTCTACTGAAATTCCTGGCCCAAGAGGGACCTGCCCAGAGCCATCAGGACACAGGAACCAAGGAACTGTCAAGGACTGGATCTTTCCTGTTTCCATTTGCACTGGAAGCTGACCCAGTGCCACAGCTCTCCATACTCACATTGATCCCAGAGAGAACTGGACTTGCAGGGGTATTGGCATGCAGGCTTGTAGGAGGGACAAATCACAGTCAGAGACAGCAAGACTAGCTAGCACCAGATATAATCAGATGGTGAGAAGCAAGGGCAAGAACATAATCAACAGAAATCAAGGGCATTTGAAATCATCAGAACCGAGTATTCCCAACAAAGCAAGCCCTGAATACCCCAAGACTCTAGAAAAGCAAGACTGTAACCAAAAACATCCAGGATACAATGAGAAGACCAAAACTAAGGATAATATGTATAACAATAGAATAAAGATTCCCAACTTAACAACAAAATTATAGAAGGAAACTTCCTTAATGAAAAGAAAGGGATGCCCATAAACATATACGAACCCCACAGAACTCCAAAAGATTGGACCAGAAGATAAATTCCTCCCATCACATAAAAGTTCAAACACCAAATGCACAAAATAAAGAATGTTAAAAGCAGTAAGGGAAAAGGGCAAGTAACACATAAAGGCAGGCTTATAAGAGTTACACCAGATTTGTCTCCAGAGACAAAAGTCTAGAATATCCTTGGCAGATGTCATAAAGAACCTAAGAAAACACAATTGCAAACCCAGGTTACTCTACCCAGCAAAACTCTCAGTTACCATAGAGGGAGAAACCAAGGTATTCCATAACAAAACCAAATTTATACAAGATATTTTGACAAATCCATCCCTACGAGGAATAATAGATGGAAAACTGGCACACAAGGAAGGAAACTACAGCCTAGATAAGGCAAGAATATAATCTTCTTTTAACAAACCCAAAAGAAAATAGCCACCCAAACGTATTTCCATCTCTAACACCAAAAATAACAGGAAGAAACATTCACTATTCCTTAATATCTCTTAATATCAATGGGCTCAATCCCCCAATAAAATGACTTAGATGAACAGAATGGATACATAAACAGGACCCAGCATTTTGCTGCATACAGGAAACTCATATCAGTGTCAAAGATAAACACTACCTCAGAGTAAAGTGCTGCAAAATAATTTTCCAAGCAAATAGTCACAAGAAACAAGCTGGGGTAGCCATTCTAATAAGGAATAAAATCAACTTTCCACCTAAAGTTATCAAAAAAGGTAAGGAGGGACAGTTCATACTCATCAAAGGTAAAATTTAACAAGAGGAACCTTAAATTATGAACATCTATACTCCAAATTCAAGGGCAACCACATTCAAAAAAAGAAAAAAAAACTTTACTAAAGCTCCAAGCACATATTGTACCTCATACTATAATAGTGGGAGACTTCAACACATGACTCTCATAATGGACATATCATGGAAACACAGAATGAACAGAGACAAAGTGAAACTAACAGAAGCTATACACCAAGTTGTTTTAACAGATATATATAGAAGATTTTTGTCCTAAAACAAAACAATGTCCCTTCTTCTCAGCATATCATGGTACCTTCTCCAAAATTGACATTATAATCAATCACAAAACAGGCCTCAGCAGATACAAGAACACTGAAATAATCCCATGCATCCTATCAGGTCACCATGGACTAAGACGGGTCTTCAATGGCAACAAAAACAACAGAAAGCCCACATGCACAAGAAAGCTGAACAATGATAACTTAGTCAAGGAAGAAATTAATAAATATATTAAAGACTTTTTAGAATTTAATGAAAATGAAAGCACAACATACCTAAACTTATGAGACAAAATGAAAGTAGTATTAAGAGGAAACCTCATACCTTGTAGTGCCTCAAAAAAAAAAAAAAAAAAAAAAAACTAGAGAGATCTTACACTAGCAGCTTAACAGCATTCCTGAAAGCTCTAGAAAAAAAGGAAGCAAAGATTCCCAAGAGGAGTAGACAGCAGGAAATATCCAAACTTGGGGCTGACATCAATGAACTTGAAACAAAATTACTATACAAAGAATCAACAAAACCAGGAGCTGGTTCTTTGTGAAAATCAACAGGCTAGATGAACCCTTAGCCAGACTAACCAGAGAGCACAGACACAGTATCCAAATTAGCAAAGTCAGGAATGAAAAGGGAAATATAACAACAGAAACTGAGGAAATTCAAAAAAATCATCAGACCTACTACAAAAGCCTAAAGTCAACACAACTGGAAAAATCTGGATGAAATGGAAATTTTCTAGAAAGATACCAAATAAAAAAGTTGAATCAGGATAAGATAAACCATCCAATCAGTACCATAATCCCTAAAGAATTTGAAGCAGTCATTAAAATCTGTCAACCAAATAAGCCCAGGACCAGATGGGTTTAGTGCAGAATTCTATCCGACCTTCAAAGAAGACTTAATACCAACAATACTCTTCAAACTGCTCCATAAAATAGAAACAGAAGGAACACTACCAATTCATTCTTTGCTGCCACAGTTACACTGATACCAAAACCATACAAAGACCCAACAAAGAAAGAACTTTAGACCAATTTCCCTTATGAATATTTATGCAAAAATATGCAAAAATTCTTGCAAACTAAACTCAAGAACACAGCAAAAAACATTATTCACCAGAATCAAGTTGGTTTAATCCCAGGGATGTAGGGAAGGTTCTATCTATGGAAATCCACCAATGCAATCCACTGCAAAAAGAAAAAAAATCTCAAAGAAAAAAAACACATGATCATTTCATTAGATACTGAAAAAGCATTCGACAAAACTCAACATCCCTTCATGGTAAAAGTCTTGGAAAGATAAAGAATTCAAAGCATATATGTAAACATAGTAAAAGCAATAAAGAACAAATGAGTAGCTAATATCAAATTGAATGGAGAGACACTTGAACCAATTCCACTAAAATCAGGAACTAGAAAAGGCTACTACTCTCTCCCTATCCTTTCAATATAGTACTTGAAGTTCTAGCTAGAGCAAGTAGACAATAAAAGGAAATCAAAGGGATACAAACTGGAAAGGAAGACGTCAAAATATCACTATTTGCAGATGATCTGACTGTATACTTAAGTAGCCCCAAAATTCCATCAGAGAACTCATGCAGCTGATAAACAATTCCAGCAAAATGGCTATATATAAAATTAACTCAAAAAAAAAAAAATTTTGTAGCCTGCCTCTTCCCAAAGGATAAACAGGGACAGAAAGAAATTAGGGAAACTACTCCCTTGACAATAGTCACAAACAATATAAAATATCTTTGTGTGACTCTAAGCAAACAAATAAAAGATCTGTATGAGAAGAAATGTAAGTCTCTGAAGAAAGAAATTAAAGACCTCAGAAGATGGAAAGATCTTGATTGGCAGGGTTAATATAGTAAAAATGGCTATCTTCCCAAAAGAAATTTATAGATTCAATGCAATCTTCTTCAAAATTCCAAATCATCATAGAGTTAAAAGAGCAATTCTCATATTCATTTGGAATCACAAAAATCCCAGAATTGTGAAAACTATTCTCAACAATAAAAGGATGTCTGGGGGAATTATTATCTCTGACCTCAAGTTGTGTTACAGAGCAATAGTGATAAAAATTGGATGGTACTGATACAGTGCCAGGCAGGTAGATCAATGGAATAGAATTGAAGACCCGTAAATGATGGGTCACTTGATCTTAACAAAGAAGCTAAAAGAATCCAGTGGAACAAAGACAGCATTTTCAACAAATGGTGCTCATTCAATTGGTGGTTAGCATGTGGAATAATGCAAATTGATCCATTCTTATCTCTCTGCACAAAGCTCAAGTCCAAGTGGATCAAGGGTCTCCACATAAGAATCTAAGAGAAGAATAAGTGGTGAACAACCTCAGATACATGGGCACAGGGGAAATTTTCCTGAACAGAACACCAATGCCTTATTCTCTAAGATCAACAATCTACAAATTTCAAATCTTGACCCTGTCAATAGGACAAAATGGCAACCAACAGATTGGTAGAAGATCTTTTCCATTCTTACATCAGATAAAGGGCCGATATTTAATATATACAAATAACTCAAGAAGTTAGACACCAGAGAACCAAATAACCCTATTAAAAAGTAGGAAACAGAGCTAAACAGATTATTCTCAACTGAAAAAACCTGAATGGTCAAGACGCACCAAAAGAAATATTCAACATCCTTAACCATCATGGAAATGCAATTTAAAACAATCCTAAGATTCCACCTCACACCAGTCAGAACGGCTAAGAACAAAAATTCAGGTGATAGCAGATGCTGGCAAGGATGAGGAGAAAGAGGAACACTCCTCCATTTCTGGTGGGATTGGAAGAACACTGCAGAAATAAGTCTGAATGGTCTTCAGAAAATTGGGCAGAGTACTTCCAGAGAACCTAGCTATAACACTCCTGGGCATATACACAGAAGATGCTCCAAAATATAAAAAGGACACATGTATCACTATGTTCCTATCAGCCATATTTATAATATCCAAAAGCTAGAAACAACCCAGGTGTCCCTCAACAGAGGATTGGATACAGAAAATGTGGTACATTTACACAATGGACTACTACTCAGGTATTAAAATCAATGACTTCATGAAATTCACCTTCAAATGCTTGGATCTAGAAAATATCATCCTGAGTGAGGTAACTCAATCATAAAAGACCGCATATGGCATATACTCACTGACAAGTAGATATTAGCCAAAAGTTCAGAATTCCCAAGATTCAGTTAACAGACAATATAAAGCTCAAGGAGAAGGAAGTTGAAAGTGTGCATGCTTCATTGCTTCTTAGAAGGTGGAACACAATACTCACAGGAGGAAATATGGAGACAAAGTGTGGAACAGAGACTGAAGAAAAGGCCATCCCAAGACTGTCCCACCTGGGAATCCACACCACGTACAGTCAGCAATCCTGGACACTAGTATAGATGCTGGGAAGTGCTTGCTGACTGGAGTTTGATATGGCTGTCTCCTGACAGACTCTGCCAGAGACTGACAAATCAGAGGCAGATGCTTGCAGACAAGCATTGGACTGAGTGTTATGTCCCTGATGGAGGAGTTAGAGAAAGGAATGGAGGAGCTCAGGGGGTTTGGAACTCCATGGTGGGTAGCAACAGTGTTAACTGATGAAATCCCCCAGAGCTCCTGGAGATTGGACCATCAACCAAAGAGTACTCATGGAGGGACCCATGGTTCTGGCTAAATATGTGGTAGAGGATAGCCTCGTTGGACATCAGTTGGAGGACTGGCTCTTAGGCCTGAGGTTTTTCAATGTCCTAATCTAGGGGAATGCCAGGGAGGGAAGATGGGAGTGGGTATGTGAGTGGGGGAGTACCCTTACAGAGGAAGGGGAGAGGGAGGGATAGGGGGTTTCTGAAGGGGAGACCTGGAAGGGGGTAATATATGAAATGTAAATAAAGAAAATATCCATTTTAAAAGAAGGAAGTAACACATGCACAAAATAAAGAGTGTGTAAACAAGTCTACTTTAGAAATAGAGGAAAATACAACCAAACAGATATAAGTCTTTAAAGAGGAAACAAATAATTCCCTTAAAGGTATACTGGAAATACAATTAAACAGATGAAGAAAATAAATAAAACTGTACAAGACCTGAAAGTGGAAATAGAAGCAGTAAAGTAAACACAAATGAAGGGAATCCTGGAGATGAAAAACCTAGGGAAGAAAACAGGAACATCAGATGCAAACATCACTAACAGAATACAGGAGATTGAAAAGAGAATCTCAGGCTTAGAAGATAGAACAGAAGAAATTGATAAATTAAACAAAGAAAATGTTAAATCTAAAAATTCTGAACACAAAATATCCAAGAATTCTGTGATACAGTTAAAATACCTAACCTAAGAATAATAGGAGTAGAAGAAAGAGTCCCAGCTCCAAGAACCAGAAAATATTTTAGTCAAAATCATAGAATAAAGCTTTTACAACCTAAAGAAAGAGATGTCTATAAATACAAAAGAAGTTTATAGAACTTCAATTAGACTGGACCAGAAAAGAAAATCTTTCCTCTACATAATAATAATAAAAAGAAATCTACAGAACAAATGAAGAGTATTAAAGATAGCAAGGGAAAAATACAAGGGAGCATACTATACTCAGCAATCTATATTCTAGAATATTATAACCAGAAAAATTCTCAATTACCATAGATGGAGAAAACAAGATATTGTAAGACAATTCCAAATTCAAACCAAATGTATCCACAAATCCATTCCTACAGAAAACACTAGAAGGAAAACTGCAAACAAAGGATGAAAACTGCTTCCAAGAAAAACAGGAATTAAGTAACTCCATGCCAGCAAAAACAAAGGAAACACACACACACACACACACACACACACACACACACACCAACAGGATCAAAAAAATTGGAAATAACAATCACTTGTCATTAATATCTCTCAATATCAATGGAATCAATTCCCCAATAAAAAGAAATGGGATAACAGAAAGAACACGAAAACAGAATCAGTCATTTTGCTACATACAAGAAACACATCTCAGAAATAAAAATCATCATCACCTCAGAGTAAAGGAGTGGAATAAACGTTTTCCAAGCATTTGGACCTAAGAAGCAACCTAGAATATCCACTCTAATGTCTATTAAAACAAAACAAAACAAAACAAAAAAACAAACAAACAAACAAAAAAAAAACAGGGAAGGACACTTCATACTCATCAAGGAAAACCCTTCCAATATCATAAGTCAATTCTAAACTTCTAAACCCCAAACACAAGGGCACGAACATTTTTAAAAGACCACTGCTAAACTTAAAACACACATTGAACACCACATATTAATAGATATCAATATCCCACTCTCACCAATTGTGTGGGGGGAGATATGAGAGAATACAGAGGGTCAGGAAAGCAAATAGAAATAAATAGCAGTGGGGGATGAGGAACTGGAAGTAGCCACTAGAAAGTTCCAGATCCCAGGGACGCAAGAGGTTTCCAGGACACAACAGGCATGACATAAGCCAAAATACCCAACAAAGGGGTGATAGTACTTATAGAGTACTTATCCAGTGCTTAGGTATTACCTCTGGTTGAGGAATAGGGCCACCCACCCATTTCAAATATATTAACATAGAATTGTTCCTGTCTAAAGGAAATTCTGGAGCAAAGAGTGGAAGAGAGACTAAAGGAAAGGACATTCAGAGACTGCCCCACCTAGGAATTTATTCCATCTGAAGACACCAAACCCAGACACTATTGCTTATGCCAAGAAGTTTTTGCTGAGAGAAACATGGTACAGCAATAATAATCTTGCAAACCAAATGCAGGCACAAATCAAAAACATCAACCATTATGATAAAATATGCTTCATCTCATGGATGCAGGGATGGTTCAACATATATAATTCCATCAACATAATCTACCATTTAAACAAACTAAAAGAAAAAAATCATATAATCATCTCATTAGAAGCTGTAAAAGCCTTTGATAAAACCCAACACTCATTCATCTTAAAAGTATTACAGAGAACAAGGATACAAGGCACATACATAACATAATTAAACAAATATATAGTAAGACAATAGTCAACATCAAGTTAAACGGAGAAAAACTTAAAGCAATTCTACAAGATCAGCAACAAGAAATGGCTGCACACTCTTTCCCTACCTATTGAAAACAGTACTTGAAGTTCTAGCCAGAGGAATAAAAGAAAGAAAGAAGATCAAAGGGATGCAAAATGAAAAAGAAGAAGTGAAAGTATTGCCTTTTGTGGCTGATGTGATAGCATACATAAGTAACCCACCCCACAAATTCTACCAGAGAATTTTTCAGCTGATGAACAGCTTCACCAAAGTGGATAGATAGATTAACTCAGACGAATTATTAGCTCTCCTTTGTAAAAAGTATAAATGGGCTAAGAAGGAATTTAGGGATGTAACACCATTTACAATAGCCAGAAAAATATAAAATATTACAGCCTAACTCTAACCATGCAAATCAAAGATCTGTATGACAAGAACTTCAAGTCCCTGAAGAAAGAAATCAAAGAAGTCCTCAAAAGATGGAAAGTTCTTCCATGCTCATGGATCAGTAGGACTGACATAGTAAAAATGGCCATCTTAACAAAAGCAATCTACAGAATCAATGTGATTTACATCAAAATTCCAATACAATTGTTATAAGTTACAAAAACAATGAGAGCCAAAACACTTCAGAACTATAAAAGAACTTCAGGAGGAATCACCATCCCTGACCTCAATCTGTTCTACAGAGTGATAATGATAAAAAAAAAAACTGCATGGTATTGGTACAGAAACAAATACACTGATCAATGGAATCAAACCAAAACCCAGAAATAACCTGCATAACTATGGTCACTTGATTTTTATTAGACAATCTAAAATAGTACAATATAAAGAGAAATCATCTTCAACAAATGGTGCTAGTTTAACAGGTTGTCTACATGTAGAAGAATGAAAATAGATCTATATTTATCAACCCTGAACAAAATTAAATTCCAAGTGGATCAAGACCTCAAAATTAAACCAAATACACTAAATAAATCTCATAGAAAAAAAATGTAAAGGGAGGTATTGATTCCCTAATTGGTTCTTGATTGTGTCAATAAAAAGGACAGAAGGCAAAAGTTAAGAGGTGGAACTTCCTGGTCCCAGGAGGAAGAGAAGGGATGCATAGAAAGAGGAGGGCTTTTGGCTAGACTTTGGAACGAATAACAACAGCAGTATAAGGTCTTAAGGCGACCAAAACTGGTGACCTTTACCTCTGGCAGTTGGCTGAAATGGGTTGGCTCAGAAATTGTGCTATCTGGCTATTTTTAAAATAAATAAAAAAATAAATAAATAAATAAATAAATAAATAAATAAAAAGTATTTTCCATCTGCAGAACATAGGCAGAGAAAGAGAGTAGCCACAGTGATAACTGATAACTTGTGGAAGCTATCCTAAAGGGGCCAGTAGAGTTTGAACAGCAGCTCCTAGATTTCCCAGGTTTGGGACTAGTTATGATCTAGTTGAAGCAAGGGGAGCCAGGAGAGATCAGAGAGTGGGCTGCGACACCAGGCAAGGAAATATCATGTTTTAAACATTGCATGCAAGAATTTAAGTGGAAAATAGCCTTGAAGACATTGGTACAGGAGAAATTATTTTTGCACAGAACACTGATGGCTCATGCTCTAACACCAACAACTGATAAGTGAACAACATGAAACTGCAAAGCTTCTGTAAGGCAAAAGATACTGTCAATAGGTCAAAATGGCAGCCCACAGATCAGGAATGGATCTTCACCAGCCCTACATCTGACAGAGCGATAACATCCAAAATTTATAAGGAACTCTAGACGTTAAAAGTCAACAGCCCAAAATAACCCAATTAAAATATGGCACACAGAGCTAAACAGAGAGTTCTCAACCAAGGATTCTCAAATGGCAGAGATGCACTTTTTAAAAAACGTTAATTGTCCTTAGAAATCATGGAAATTCAAGTCAAAACAATTGGAAATCTTACACCAATCAGAATGGCTAAGATAAAGAACACAAGTGATAGGACATGATGTCAAGAATGGGGAGCAAGGATACCACTTCTCCATTGCTAGCTAAAGTACAATCTCGAAGATAGCTTCCTGTGCTCTTGGGAGCTGGAGATGAGGTGGCAGAATCAGTGGGACAGACACTAGAAAGAGGTTAGAACACCTTAGCAAGCTGCACCTGCTCCCCTTTGGCTGCCAGGACGTGTCTCTTCCAAACAGCAGTTCCCAACTATCTGGCATTGTCTACATCAGGAATCATTAGGCTACATTAGGAATCAATTGGATCCTACTGCAGGAATTACCTCTGTGATAGCCTGGGTAGTTAGGCAGAGGTGGCCATTTTCATTCCTACAACTACTTTGGAAATCAATTTGACACATTCTCAGAAAACTGTAAATAGTTCTACCTGAAGATCCAGCTATACACCATTTTGGCATATACCCAAAACATGTTCTACCACCCAAAAAGGGCACTTTATCAATTATATTCATAGTATCTTTATTTGTAATAACCAGAAAGTAGAAACAACCTAGTTGTTCCTCAACCGAGAAATGGATAAAGAAAATTCATTACACAATAGAAAATTCTTCAGCTATTAAAAACAAAGACATCATGAATTTTGTATGTAAATGGATGGATCTTGTGAATATCATCCAGAGGACATTAGTCATAAAAATCAGGATATGCATGTTACACTCCATAGACCCAAAGAAACTAGAGAAGGAAGCTAAAATCAAAGATGTTTGAATCTCCTTTAGAAGTGCGAATTATATAGTCATAAGAGGCAAATGGAGGGAGGTAACTGGGTGGTAGAGTGGACAGAGAGAGGGTTCTTTGTGGGGAAGGATAATAAGGATGACCATGTAGCCATGTGAATGAATGGAAGTCTGCAACTGATAGGGCTTGGAAGGTGTGGGGCATCTCCAGGAAGAGAGAGAGAGAGAGAGATCTGGGATAAGAATCACCCAATTAACAATGGGGTTTCCTTAACTGTGACACATAGAAATAATAATATGGAACCTGAACAGGATACCTCCTATGGCCAGGCAGGAACCTCAGTGGAGTGATAGAAACAGCAAAGCACACACAAAACTTCCAACTCTAAATACATCACGTCTAAAAGAAATACATCAGGGACAAGGGATTGACTAGAGACTGAGGGTATGGCCAATTAGATACCCATCCCTTGAGATAATCCCTGACATAAATAATGCTACTCTGTTATGTTTGCACACAGGAGGGTAGCATGACTATCCTCTGAAAAACTCTACCCAGAAGCTCATTCAGATAGCTGCAGACCTTTACAAATTATGGATGGAGTTTGGGAACCCTTAGGGGAAAATGGGAAGAAGGATTTCAGCCTCTAAGGGGACAGGTACTCCACAGGTAGGCCAATATATTCAGCTAACCTGAACACTTGTGGCTCACAAATGATTGAACCAGCAACTAAAGTACATACTCATGTGTGTTTTAAGTCTCTCTGTGTATATTTAACAGAAGCGTAACTTGGTTTCATGTTGGTCCTCAACAACTGGAGCCAAGGCTATCCTAAAAACTATTGCCTGTATGTGCGATGGGTTCTACTACCTGGGCTCTCTTGTCTGGCCTCAGTGTGAGAGGATGGTCTCACTGTCACAGAGACTTGATGCACCAGGGTATGGAGATACCCATGGGGCTGTCACCTGCTCAGAGAAGAAGAGGAAGTGGGAAGGGGAGAAATTTTGGGAGGAGGTGACTGGGACGGAGGCAGTGAGAGGGATTTAAAGTGTACAAGAAAAATATTAATAAATATTAATAAAATGCACAAAATAATGTTGCATAAATACATGTATAAATTTATTATACCAAAATACACTCTGATCAGTCTATATAATATATATTTATTTTCAGGAATGACCACTTGTGATTGCACAACCAATTGTGTGATCCTTTGTCAGAAAGATGAATATGAACCTTGTTTCAAAAATTAGGGTTTATTTTATGGCAAAGATTGTAATTCTTATTTTTAAAATGTCAGTTAGTAAACATGATTTCAACCCATACTTCCTGAAAAATTCTAGCAACATCTCCCTGCTTGTTGACTACATGTATAACTATGAGAAGACTCAATCTTTGTGATTGGACCTTTATTATCTTCTTTAACTGTTTGTTTATTCATTCCATAAACAAAATTATCCTTCAACATTTTGGATAAGGAGAAATAGAAATGATCAAATATTATAAGTAAATACAATCTTATATTGAGCATTTATCTACTAATAATTCTATTACCATTGAACAATTTGATAAGATCACTTAATATAATACTTAAGAAATGTATCTATTAAAGCAGAAGTACTAATATTTTTCATGACCAAATTCATGGAGAGGACAGCCAGATATGTCACTCACTCCATCTTCTACTGACACATGGATGTGCATATTTGTTGTATAAAGAAAGCCCTGTAAACTTACATTTTAAATAAACTAGAAATATATTTTATTTGCTTTTTCTTTGTTTAGTGTTTTTCTAAAACATTTTTTTCCTAAAATTTGTCCAAAAGATTTCTAAAACAATTCTTTTCAGGAATTTCCTTTCTCCTTTGGTTTTGATAGGTTGCCACACTACTTACTATGGCCTGATTCTCATTTCTATGTAAGCTGCTTATTGTTAGGTCCTTCACATTAGTAACTTTCAATGTTTTCAAAGGAAACATAGCCTACAGTGTTAGTCCTAGCCTATTTTAACATTAATGATACATATAATATTAATACATAAATTCTTTTTATCATATATACACTTATTTGGATTTTGGAATTATTAAAAGAACTTAAATTTCACATATCCGAAAACCACAATTACAGTGTGATCATTGATTTTGGAGTACTAATAATGCAAACTACTCTGAAATTAAAGTCATTAACTATTGTTTCTTTACCTTTGTTTCCAAGATAGTCCTTTTCAAGAGCTTTTATAATAAGATTTTTAAAATGAGAAAAAAAATGTATCAATTCTTCTGTTGTGGGACATCTGGGTTGTTTCTAACTTCTGGCTATCACAAATAAGGCTGCTAATTTATTACCATGGATAGATAGTTTAAAGGGCATCAAAATACTTTTATCCTGCTCATCTAGATTTAAATGTTTATTGAGAATGAAAGATTCACAAAGTGAGGACTTCCCCACATTCTGATTCTGGAGAGGCGACACCCCAAATCACTCACAAGAAATGACCTTGATGCAAACCGCAAGAGGGCTTTTTATTCCAGGCACATTCTGGGGCCCACAGTTGTATACCACACAGGGGTAGAGGACCATGGACCCCAAGTAGGTGGGAAAGGGGGTATTTAAAGGAAAAAATACAACCCAAGGGGGTAGGGAGGGCATTATTGGAAAATGCTGAAAATACCAGTGAAAAATCACAAGGGGGGTACTAAAAATCACAAGGGGAAACTCCCTGCTTCTCAAGATTGTTCTCAAGATTTTAATCAAATTTTTGTGGTCAGTCAGGTCCTGGAACAAGGTCACTGAACCGGCTTGTGTAATTACCTGTTCTGTGGTCAGCCAGTTCTTGGAACAGGCTGCTTCAGGGACCAACTATTTTTCTTTCTTGGCTCCAACTTGGTCTAGGGGGTCAAACTTAAATTTTCTACCTTAAGAGAAGAAAAAGGGAAAATATAAAAAAAGAAGCCACAGAATATATGTATTCATTGGCATTTTAGAAATGTGTGCATGTGTGTGTGTGTGTGTCTGTGCCTGTGTATATTTCTCACTGTGTGTTTGTGTGTGTGTGTTTGTGTGTGTGTGTGTGTGTGTGTGTGTGTGTGTGTGTGTGTGTGTTGTACATGGTGGTAGTCATTTATATCAGTAATCCTTCTAAACTGCCATAGACTGGTCTTAGTAGGCCTTTCTCAATCCATGGGAAATTAGGGTTTCAGACAAGTGGGCATGGGGTTGCCACGAAAAGGGTAACAACCAGACAGGAACACAAGGGAGTATCTGAATGCATCTTCTCAAAGAAAGCACTAGTCTTATAATACAGAAGAAAAACAAGAAAACTAGGCAAATACATCCATCAAGGTAGACTGATTCTTAACACACACACACAAAGAAAATGCATACATAAAAAGATAGCAGGAGCCAGGCCTATTTTACAACTGAGAATAGGAGCAACCCTTAATTAAGATCAGCTAAGCACAGGAGCCAGGTGAATGCTCTGATACAATGCTAGTCTATTGTTAAACCCACCACCAGGGGTCCTTTAGTTAATACCTGATTATGCTATTCCTCTGGGCCTTGTGAAAAACCTGTACCAGGGGAATTTGTTCTACTAACCTTTTCATGAATAATATTACAACCCACATATTTCCTAGGCCATTGTGTATTCCTGTGTTTGGGAGTGAGTTGGCTATTGTCTTAAGTATTTACTATGTAGACTAGCCCTGAGCTTTTCTAGCTCTACCCAAGTAAATTGTAATGCCAAATTAGTTTCACTGTCTCTGCTAGAAGTGAATTTGAATGTTACTGAATAGCTAACATTCCTACTGAATTCCAAGCTCAGGGTCGGCTTCAAGGACTATCTAGGACATTGGTGAAGAACAGGGAGTAAAATTAAACGTGATTTAAGTATTTGTAAAAGCATTACTTGGGAGCACCTATAATACAAGAAAGCACACAGATCCATACACCAGACTAGCATGGGGACAGGGTTTTGAGTACATGATATGGGAATGCCAAGGGTCCAGAAGGCTAAGTTTCTGTGAAACTCTGCCTCGTGACTACTTCTAGGATTTTAGGTCTGTCAGTCAGACTTCACTGGAGTGGATGTAGTACTAAACCATTCTCTACCTTACCTATGGAGACAAAAATCTCTCACTGAATTCTTATTTTACTAAAATGAATGGCCATAGGACCGGTTGTTCAGTCCCGACCTCTCTAGCGCCAATCAAGACAAGGTTATGTGAGTTCTGTGGATAGAACTGAAGCTTTTACACTTGCAGTACAAGCACTTTATTGACACCATTCCCAGTCACATGATTAAGATATTTCATATAATCTTGACCATAGGAGTATGCTCTTTAGCTCAAACTTAGGTGGTAAATGTGATGCTGTCTTAGAAAATTTTATGTCATTATTTAGGAATAAAACACATAGCACACATTTAAATGATAACCACCCTGAATAAATCAGTCATTATTGCTACACTCTTGCAAGGTAGACACATTTTGTGACCTCAAAAGTGGAGAAAGAATAAATGTATTTGCTCATCTATAGAAATGAATACACAATGAGGAATGTCCAAATATCCAGATTTTAATAATGTCGTCAAGTCTGATTATAGGTGTGTCAAATTTGGCCACCAATGACTGATTTTCAAGGATATCTGTCCTCTACATTAACAGGGAATGAACAAAGAAGCACTTAAAATAGCCTATTGTAGGGGAATGCCAGGGTAGGAAGGTGGGTGTGGGGGGGGGGGGGAAGGGAGAACATCCTTGTAGAAGCAAGGGGAGGAGGAATGGGATAGAAGATTTCCAGTGGGAGAGGATGAGATAATATTTGAAATGTAAATAAAGAAAATATCCAATAAAAAATATCTTTATGTTATGAAAATTTAAGAGGTTTCCTTCTTGGTTTATTTGAGGTTGCTCAGTTAGAAAAGAAAATACACATGTTCCACGGACTAAGTTCAAGCATTATTTCTGCTGATGTCATAAAAATAGCATAAAAACAAAGAAATCTAATAAATAAAATAAAAATAACTAAATTAACCTTCAGAATTCCATTCTTATTAACATTTAGTGTGTGCGTATATAGGGTGTATGTATGCATATATACAAATATAAGTAGATACCTAATGTATGAATAGGTAGATGATTAGATAGATAGATAGATAGATAGATAGATAGATAGATAGATAGATAGAGATGATACATGATAGACAGAAGATGACAACAAATATCAAACAGATGGCAAAAATATCCAGTGGTAACTTACTTGAGATGTATCTCTAGGAGCGTCAGCTGGAGTTCCTGACAGCAAGAGTTGTTTTAGAATGGATACTCTCACATTTGTTGAGGCTTCCAGGGAAAAGAACAAACAACAACTGAAAAATTAACCAATAAAGAACACAGATTCTGGCAGTAACCACAAGGTCTGGATGGAATTGTGCCAAATGGGATCCTAGAACTGAGAGAAGTGAATACAACCCCCAAACTAGCTCAAATTGATAATCACTCACAAATGAAAAATTAATTTTTTACAAGTGTCTCATGGAAAATACAAAACACTCTTTTTCTTTTTTTCTTTTTCTTTCAAGACAGGGTTTCTCTGTGTATCCTTGGCTGTCCTGGAACTCACATTATGGACTAGGCTGGCCTCAAACTCAGAAATCCGCCTGCCTTGGCCTCTGAAGTGCTGGGATTAAAGGCGTGCGCCACCACTGCCCAGGCAAATCATTCTTAAGGACAGGCACCATGTGCAGATATAAATGGAAATTAATAAATGAACTCAATGTCAACATTGGAAGTTCTTTTTCTCCTAACGTTTTGTTATAGATTCATTTTGATTGTCTCATTTTGTTTTATATCTGTTTTATTTAACTTACAAGCAGTTTGCATAGCATGGCTTCTGATTCTGTGTTATTATAAGATTATTGCGTGTAAAATCATAAGTGCATCTACTTCTGCATCCATGTGCAATTTTACCTTTGACTATTTTTATACTTTTGGCTTGTATTGTCCTGTTTGAGTTTGTTTGATTATATTTTATTACTATTATTTTCATTATATTGTTGTTAGTGTTAATTATTATTACTCATATTCCCTTTTGTTTCTTAGAAGAGACAGAGTATATAGATTTGAAGGAGAGGGAAGGTAGAGAGTATCTCGAAGGAGTAGGGAGAGGGTAAACCATTAATCACAGTATATCCCATGAAAAAAATCTATTTTCAGTAAAAGAAAAAGAATAAGGGTTTTACAAACATCTGTATACATTGACTTAGAAGTTAATGTAATCAGCTAGAGTTCACACTTCACATGTCTTTTTCAACCTCTCTGTGCATCACTATCCATAACTGAAGTTGGATATTCTTTTCCATTGTAGGCACTTCATATCCTGGGATAAAACAACAGTAATGTCTGTTAGAAATAATTAACCTTCTACATCTGTTCAAGAGATAGTTTACTCTTGAGATATTTGTTTATTTGTTTTTGTTCTTGTTCTTCTTATGCTTTCTCCCCTTGCTGTTAGAGAGTTAAAGGGACATCTTTAAAGAAAACAAATGATCTTTGAGGACAGTCTGAAGTTGAATGGAGGACAATCTTTCTTCTGAAGCCATCTTCTGTATGAGCTCAAAGAATTCTAGAGCATTTAGCAGAATAATGCAAATTGAAGTTTTTATTTATTTTCTTCAATGATACATTACATACCAATGAGTCTGCTTTTGCTATTGAGATTCTGCTTAAATAAGTGTTTTCTCTGAGGGGGTCATATTTTCTACAACGAAGCTGAAACCATCATATTTTACTAATTATTTTTTACCATATTCTGTATTTTATAATAACAAGAATAGAGCTATGCTCAGGCAAAAGAAAAAGAGTGTAATTTATGTTCCAGTTATAAGAAATTGGAAGGGACAGACGATACATTCTTCTGAACAAATTTTTAAGCCATGGTTGTTTTGCCTTACTATTTTTTTAATGTGTGGCAGGCAATTTTTCTCTACTTGCAGCAAATTGCTGAGAAAGAAATGAGGAGAGAAATTTCTACTTGAAATAACAAAAGAAGCTTGACAATTGTGTTTTTTGAAACCAAAGGTGGTTTTGTGTTCTTTATTTTGATATATTTCAAAGTGGAATAATTTTTTTTGTATTTAGCTAAGGAAATTTCTAAAAAATTTGTATTTTTCTGAAATCATCTTAGAGTTGTTACTTGCAATCACAAAATATGAAATGAGATACATTTCATGTAATAACTTAATTTTGTCAAGACAACAAAAGTATTGAATTCACTAGGAAAATTTAATTACCTTGAATTTTGATATGAAACTTGCATTTATAGTTTATCTTAGAGCCTGAGACCTTGGTGTTCTGTTTAGGAAAATTTCCCTTGTGGCTATGTGTTCAAGGTTCTTTCCCATTTCCCTTCTAATGGATTCAGTGTATTTCATTTTATGTGGAGGTTTTTGATCCACTTGGTCTTGAGCTTTATACATAGAGATAAAATGGATCAACTTACATTCTTCTACATGAGGACTGCCACTTAAGCCAGCACCATTTGTTGAATATGCTCTACTTTTTTCAACTGGATGATTTTAGTTCCTTTGTCAAAAATCAAGAGCCTTAGGTGTGTGGGTTCATTTCTGGGTCTTCAATTCTATTCAGTTGCCCTACCTGTCTGTCTCTGTAGTCTTACCATGCAGTTCTTATCTCTATTGCTCTGGAGCTTGAGGTCAGGGATGGTGATTCTCCTAGATGTTCTTATTGTTGAGAATACATTACACTATACTGGGCTTTTTGTTGATGCAAATGAATTTGAGAATTGTTTTTTTTTCTATCTCTGTGAATAATTGAGTTGGAATTTTGATGGGAATTGCATTGAATCTGTAGGTTGCTTTTGGTAAGATGGCCATTTTTACTACGTTAATCCTGCCAGTATGTGAGAATGAAAAGTCTTTCTAAGATCAACTAAGATCAACTATTGATCTATAAACTATAGATCAATTTGATGGATCTCATAAAATTGAAAAACTTCTATAAGGCAAAGAACACTATCATCAGAACATAATGGCAACCTACAAATTGCAAAAAGACCTTTACCAACCCTACTTCCCATAGAAGGCTAATATCCATTATATACAAAGAACTCAAGGAGTTAGACTGAAGAAAACCAAATAACCTTATTAAAAATGGGGTACAGCACTAAACAACTAATTCTCAACTGAGGAGACTTGAAAGGCAGCAAAGCACCTAAAGAAACATTCAACATCCTTAGTCATAAAAGATATGCAAATCAAAATGACACTGAGATTCCACTTCACACTAGTCAGAATGGCTAAGATCAAAATCTCAGGTGACAGCATATGCTGGTGAGGATATGGAGAAAGAGGAACACTTTCCCATTGCTGGATGGATTGCAAGCTGGTACAACCATTCTGGTAATCAGTCTGGTGGTTTCTCAGAAAATTGGACATAGTACTACTAGAGGATCCAGCAATACCACTCCTGGGCATATACCTAGATGATATTCCAACACATAACAAGGACATATGCTCTGCAATGTTCATAGCAACCTTATTTATAGTAGACAGAATCTTAAATCAACCCAGATGTCCCTCAACAGAGGAATGGATGTAGAAAAATGTGAGACATTTACACAATGAACTCAGCTATTAAAAACAACGACATCATGGAATTCGCAGGCAAATGGATGGAACTAGAAAATGTCATCCTCAGTGAGATAACACAGTCACAAAAGAGCACACATGGTATCTACTCACTGATAAGTAGATATTAGGCAAATATCTTGGAATATCCATGATACAACTCACAGACAATATGAACCTAAAAAAAAAAAAAAAAAAGGAAAATCAAAACCAGTGTATGGATGCTTCAATCCTACATTAGAAGGGGGAACTAAATAATCAAGGGAGGTAGAGGTTGGGAGTGACTTGGGAGGAAGGGAGGAGGAGGAAGAGGAAAATCTGTGTTAGGACCAAATGTGCAAGAAGACAGGGGAGATGTCTAAAGGGTCAGGAAATTTAACAGAGGTATATAGCAATGGCGGATAGGGAACTATGGGTAGCCACCAGAAAGTCTCAGATGCCAGGAAAGCAAGAGGCTCCCAGAACCCAATGCAAATGACATCAGCTAAAGAATTCAACATGGGGGAGAGAGAAACTGTAGAGACCATAGGCATGGTCCCCGGGTTTAGAGATGGCGCCACCTAAAGGAAATACAGAGACAGTGGAGCAGAGACTGAAGGAAAGGCCATTCAGACACGGACCCCTAGGGATGAACCCTGTCTGCAGACACCAAACCCAGACACTACTGCTGATGCCAAGAAGTGCTTGCTGACAGGAGCCTGGTTTAGCTGACTCCTGAGAGGCTATGCCAGATCCTTGCCAATACAGATGTGGGTGTTTTCTGCCAACCACTGGACTGAATACAGGGACCCTAGCAGAGGAGTTAGGGGAAGGATTGAAGGATTTGAACTAGTTTGCAACCCCACTGGAAGAGTAACAATACCAAGATAGTAGGTCCTTGGTCCTGTGAAAGCTAAATGCCCCAGAGTAGGGATCCTAGTTCAGTGAGATAGGAGTGGGTATGTGGAGAGGGGAGTACCCTTATAGAAGCAGGTGGGAGAGAGGATGGAATAGGGGCTTTGTGGAGAGGAAGCCAGGACAGGGGAAAATGTTTGAAATGTAAATAAATAAAATAACCAATAAAAGATAAATAAATATAAAAGAAGAAAGTTGTGTTTATTTTTTAAAAATCTCTAATTTATGAGGAACAAACCATTAAATTCACTGATATGCAAATACACATAATTAAGAAAATGGTCATTAAGTAAGCACAAGTTCATATAAAAGCATAATAAATTGTCCTCACAATAGGTTCTGAACAGAAATCTAACTATAGATGAAATTAGAAATCCACTTAATGACTGATTTACAGGTTAATTCACTCAGTTCTTGGCAATCCTGAACAAAAGATTATATTTTAACTTGTTCACTCTTGAAAACATGCTTATTCATTTGTTTGTTTTAAGGAAGCAATTATATGTTATCAAAGAGAATTGTTTTCCTCTTAGAAGACCAGCATAATAATCTATGAAGCAGAATATTACTTCTAGTGCCTAGAATTATCTCTAAATTGCCAGAGATGCCAGAAGAAATGAGATAACTATACCAGGAAGAAGCTACACCCATCTGCTCAGATGAACACCAGTGTGGAGATTGAATGGATATTTAGTGTTCGTTCAATATAATAACTGAACTGATCAGAACCCTACCACTTTTATTCAATATATTATAGACAAACACTAAATAATCCAGAAAATGGAACTATACAATAAATAGGATTGCTGAATCATAATAGGCACCTTCTATAAACTGCACTCCATATTTAATTTTTTCAATTTTCTTGCTTTTAAAATTATTATTATTATTATTATTACTACTATTATTATTATGTTATATTTTTATTTTACATCCTGCTCACTGCCCACCTCCATAGCACCCCCGCCCACAATTCTTTACCCCATTCTCCTTCCTCTACCTCTCTGAGCAGTTTGAGGCCCACTGGACTTCACTCCATCCTGTCATTTCAAGTCTCTGTGAGGCTAGGCATATATTCTCGTACTGAGGCCATATAAAGCAGTCCAGCTAGAACAGCATAACCCATGAACAAGCAAATACTTTTGGGATAACCCCCATTCTAGTTGTTTGAGACCCACATGAAGACCAAACTGTACATCTGCTACATATTTGGGGGAGGCCTAAGTCCAGCCAATGTATGTTCTTTAGTTGATGGTTCAGTCTCTGAGAAACCAAAGGGTCCATGTTAGTTGACTCTGTTGGTTTTCCTGTGGAGTTCCTATCCCCTTAGAAGCTGCAATGCTTCTTCCTGTTCCTCCATAAGACTACCAAGATCCATCCACTGTTTGGCTGTGTGTATCTGAATCTTTCAGAGTCAGCTGCTGGGTGGAGCCTCTCAGAGGACAGCCATGCTACACTCTTGTTTCAAAGCATAATAGAGTATCCTTGCTGGTGGGATTGTAACTTGAACAAACATTTTGGAAATCAATTTGGTCGTTTCTCAGAAAACTCAAAATAGTTCTATCTCAAGACCTACCTATACCAAACTCCTGGGCATGTACCCAAAGAAGTACCACCATCCCAGAAAGATATTTGCTTAATGTACTCATAGCAACTTTATTCATAATAGGTCAAAAATGGAAACAAACTAGATGTCCCTCAACTGAAGAATGTGTAAAGAATATTTGGTACATCTATACACACTAGAACACTATTCAACTATTAAAAACAAAGATATCACAAATTTTGCATGAAAATGAATAGATCTTGTGCATATCATCCTGAGTGAGGTTACCCAGTTCTTGAATGACATGCATGGTATGAACTAACTTATACATGGATACGTACATCAATTTTTAAAGTAAGATGCAACATGGGTTTTGTTGTAAAATATGTACTCTCAAGGAGAAAAATATAAAACTAACAAAGCTCCCTTTAGTTTATAGGATATCTACAAAGTTTATAAAATTAGATATTATATTTCAGTTTGCTCCAGTTTTAATTTCTTTCACTTCTTTATAATAATATATGTCTGTTATTTTATTTTTCATTTCTTTTTTTTTTCAAGTTAAATTATTTCTGGTGTTTCTTGCTTGGAAGATATTGGAGATTGTTTAATGGGTACAAATATAGAGCACTGAAATGAGAGGTAAGTACATAAAGAACTAAACACTACTGATGTTTGCTTTGAAAAATATCTTTTTTTTTTTTTCTGAGACAGGGTTTTCCTCTATAGCCCTGGCTATCCTAGAACTCACTTTGTAGACCAGACTGGCCTTGAACTCAGAAATCCGCCCACCTCTGCCTCCTGAGTGCTGGGATTAAAGGCATGCACCACCTATACATATTCATGTGTACCTGTCTACATGCACATACAAACACACACACACACACACACACACACACACACACACACACACACACACACACACACACACACACACACACACACACACACACTAATAAAAAGAAATGACTATGAGTTACATAGGAAGAAAGGGGGCACCTGAGTAGTTGAAGGTAAGGAAGGAAGAGAAGGGAGTTATATAGATGCAAGTAACAGGTATGATATTCTAAAACAAAAATTCTTAAAATTCTAATTTTCGGAGGAACCTCCAGATTGATTTAAATAGTGGTTGTATTAGTTTGCAATCCCACCAGCAATGGAGGAGTGTTCCTCTTTCTCTACATCCTCAACAAAATCTGCTTTTGCCTGAGTTTTTGATCTTAACCATTAAATTTTGTAAGTAGGAATTTTATGGATCTATTGATTTGCATTTCTATGTGTATGGATACGATGTTGAACATTTCCTTAGGTGCTTCTAGGCCATTCAAGATTCTTCCATTGAGAATACTGTTTAGCTCTGTACCTCATTTTTTAATTAGATATTTTCTTCCTTTACATTTCAAATGCTATCCCCAAAGCCACCTATACCCAACACCCACACTGCTCCCCAACCCACCCACTCCCGCTTCATGGTCCTGGCATTCTCCTGTACTGGGGAATATGATCATTGCAAGACCAAGGGCCTCTCCTCCCACTGATGGCTGACTAGGCCATCCTCTGCTACATATGCAACTAGAGACACAGCTCTGGGGGCGGGGAGTACTGATTAGTTCATATTGTTGTTCCTCCTATAGTGTTGCTCCTTGGGTACTTTCTCTAGCTCCTTCATTAGGGGCCCTTTGTTCCATCCAATAGATGACTGTGAGCATACATTTCTGTATTTGCCAGGCAAGGGCAAAGCCTCACAAGAGAGAGCAAAATCTTTCTGGCATATGAAATAGTGTTTGGGTTTGCTGGTTGTATATGGGATGGACCTCCAGGTATGGCAATCTCTGGATGGTCCTCCCTTCTGTCTCAGCTCCGAACTTTGTCTCTGTAACTCCTTCCATGGGTATTTTGTTCCCCATTCTAAGAAGGAATGAAGTGTCTGCATTTTGGTCTTTTTTCTTCTTGAGTTTTACATTTTTTACAAATTGTATATTGGGTATTCTA